>NC_053393.1:261944137-262282923 GCF_905171765.1 Bufo bufo
AGCAGGGAGGAGCCTGAGGGAGGGACTCGGGAGGAGCGTAATATGATCCTAGAGTGGAAGCTGCTTCTGCCATCCCCTCCCCTCCCTGCCCACCAACCAATCAGAGCTGAGACAAGGCAAGCACTAGCAGCTCTGGGTCACTGACACAAGTACAGGGAGTCTAAGAATAGAAATGAATCGAATGAGTCACAAGTTAAAAGAATCTAAAGATCCGATTAGTTAGAGACTCATTCGATTCTTTGAGTTAAAAGAACCGTGAGTCACTAGAACAGTTTACACTGAGGCAGACTCTAGAACAGGTTACACTGAGGCTCTCAGCTGCTTTTGTTGCAGCAGTGATAAGAGTAAGGGACAGAAGCAGAGAGATGAGAGAAGTGACAGATGACACAAAGTTTAGATTACAGGTTGAATTAACCCTTTAGGATCAAATTGGCTTCTCAGGAGATATATATGTTAAAGGCATCTCGTTCAGTAGCTATATAACTAAGGGTGGGTTCACATCTCCTTTATGGATTCCGTTAAGTGGGGACTGTGGGGACTATTTTATTATCAGCCAGTGACTGTGTTACTGTAATACTGTTATCAATTCAGCACATAGTTTTCCCTGTGCGTGCATTCACATTTCACTTCACTTGGTTCGTTGTACTACTGTCAGTGTCAGACTGTTATCACTGTGGGTAACAATGCACAACAGACAACAATGCACACCACAGTGACAGCTCCTTACTCCTGTCCTGAGTCCTCCTGTCCGGCGTCAGCCTCAGCTTCCCTTCACTATCACTATAATCAATCACTCTTCCTGATCCTGACTCACTCATTAGAGAGCTGAAGAGCCGACTGAGTCAGCAGCAGCAAGTGAATCGATTGGATAGCATCTGCGCATGCGCACCGGCACCTAGAGTCTTCGGTTCACTTGCGAGTCAGCTCAGCAGTCAGTGACTCAGCAAGTGAACCGAAGATCCGATTCATGAATCGGTTCATTTGAATGAGCTGATTCAAATGAATCGATTCATCTGAAAGATCCGAACTTCCCATCACTACTGAGGTCATATCCGGCGGGCCGCAGCATTACAGGAACAGCACCAGCTGCTCTGACGTCCTGCCGCCGGATATACGTCACAGGATATCCTGCGGCAGGACGTCAGAGCAGCTGGTGCGGTTCCTGTAATGCCGGCCCGCCGGATATGACCTCAGTGCGCCCGCGGTTATCCCTCCTGCACGCTGCGCTGTGTACAACCTGCTCAGCAGTTTCGACCAGCACACGGCCCACAGCACTCAGCCACACCAGCCCGCGAGACAGCAGGAGCTTCTGGAGCAGGTATCAGATAAAATCATCCAGTTGGAAGGGAGGGCAATCATAGTGCTGTTATGATTTATGGACACAGCTCTCAGCATGCTTAGCCAGCCTTCTATCTGGCTTTGCATCTTGAGAGTCACAGCCCACAGGCTGTTTCTGAGCCTGTGGACTGTGACTCTCAAGAAGCACAGCCAGATAGAAGACTGGCTAAGCATGCTGAGAGCTGTGTCCATAAATCATAACAGTACTATGAAAATTACTGTATCTAGCTGCTGTTGTCCACAGTCCACAGCAGCTAGAAAACAGTAATCTTCATAGTCATGTTAAATGATCACTATAGTGTCAGGAAAACAAAGCGGTTTTCCTGACACCATAGTGCCCTGAGGGTGCCCCCACCCTCAGGGTCCCCCTCCCGTGGTCCCCCTCCATGTTGCCAAGATAGACGCCAAATGAAGGGGTAGTTGCAGGAACAAAATACTTTAATTAAGTGTAATTAAGACACTGAGTGCAGTTCCATAAAAAGGGCCAGCAAAATCCTCAGCACCAGGCCCATGATACTCTTAATCCGGCCCTGCACCTTGGTGTACCTATTACATAGGTGACACAGCACAACTGAACTTAGTTGATTGGAGCCAGGGCCGTCTTTAATATGGATTGGACCCTGGGCAAATATTTACTTGATAAGTGACCTATATATAGCCCAAAATTCAAAGTTTAGGACCCACACCTAACTATATCATGAAAACCAACCAGAGATAATGGGTCAATAAAGTACAAAAACACATATCAGACTAAAATAATCACTAAATAGCATAATTTTATTGAGAATCACATAGAGACATGATTAGCACAAGCCACAAAAAACAATTAACACAGGCCACAATACATTTAAAAAATTAAAAACCAAGAGGACCGATGGTGGGCTGTCGGTATATGTTGAAAAGTACAAGTGCAATAGTCAATATTTACTTGGGCCCCCTGGATACCGCCTTCCTACACCCTAGCATGCAATCACACCCTCCACCACAACACACAAACACACCTCGTATAGTAGTAAACTTTAATAATGTAAACATAAACTACTGGTTCACAAATTAGTCCTTAGCTTGACCTATTTACCACCTGTAGCTTCTTTTAACCTCGGTCTTATAGTATATTTTTTATTAACAGTTATATGTTGTTGGAAGAACACACAGTAACGTGAAGCATATCAGTGTATCACACTGCTCCACTGCAATACATCTCACAGTAACGTGAAGCATATCAGTGTATCACACTGCTCCACTGCAATACATCTCACAGTAATGTGAAGCATATCAGTGTATCACACTGCTCCACTGCAATACAACTCACAGTACCGTGAAGCATATCAGTGTATCACACTGCTTCACAGCAATACATCTCACAGTAACGTGAAGCATATCAGTGTATCACACTGCTCCACTGCAATACATCTCACAGTACCGTGAAGCATATCAGTGTATCACACTGCTCCACTGCAATACATCTCACAGTAACGTGAAGCATATCAGTGTATCACACTGCTCCACTGCAATACATCTCACAGTAACGTGAAGCATATCAGTGTATCACACTGCTTCACAGCAATACATCTCACAGTACCGTGAAGCATATCAGTGTATCACACTGCTTCACAGCAATACATCTCACAGTAATGTGAAGCATATCAGTGTATCACACTGCTCCACTGCAATACATCTCACAGTAACATGAAGCATATCAGTGCATCAAACTGCTTCACAGCAATACAACTCACAGTACCGTGAAGCATATCAGTGCATCAAACTGCTTCACAGCAATACAACTCACAGTACCGTGAAGCATATCAGTGTATCACACTGCTTCACAGCAATACAACTCACAGTACCGTGAAGCATATCAGTGTATCACACTGCTTCACAGCAATACAACTCACAGTAACGTGAAGCATATCAGTGTATCACACTGCTTCACAGCAATACATCTCACAGTAACGTGAAGCATATCAGTGTATCACACTGCTTCACAGCAATACATCTCACAGTAACGTAAAGCATATCAGTGTATCACACTGCTTCACAGCAATACAACTCACAGTACCGTGAAGCATATCAGTGTATCACACTGCTTCACAGCAATACATCTCACAGTAACGTGAAGCATATCAGTGTATCACACTGCTCCACTGCAATACAACTCACAGTAACGTGAAGCATATCAGTGTATCACACTGCTCCACTGCAATACATCTCACAGTAACGTGAAGCATATCAGTGTATCACACTGCTTCACAGCAATACATCTCACAGTAACGTGAAGCATATCAGTGTATCACACTGCTCCACTGCAATACAACTCACAGTAACGTGAAGCATATCAGTGTATCACACTGCTCCACTGCAATACAACTCACAGTAACGTGAAGCATATCAGTGTATCACACTGCTCCACTGCAATACAACTCACAGTAACGTGAAGCATATCAGTGTATCACACTGCTCCACTGCAATACAACTCACAGTAACGTGAAGCATATCAGTGTATCACACTGCTCCACTGCAATACAACTCACAGTAACGTGAAGCATATCAGTGTATCACACTGCTCCACTGCAATACAACTCACAGTAACGTGAAGCATATCAGTGTATCACACTGCTCCACTGCAATACAACTCACAGTAACGTGAAGCATATCAGTGTATCACACTGCTCCACTGCAATACAACTCACAGTAACGTGAAGCATATCAGTGTATCACACTGCTCCACTGCAATACAACTCACAGTAACGTGAAGCATATCAGTGTATCACACTGCTCCACTGCAATACAACTCACAGTAACGTGAAGCATATCAGTGTATCACAGTAATACATCTCACAGTAACATGAAGCATATCAGTGTATCACACTGCTTCAAAGCAATACAACTCACAGTACCGTGAAGCATATCAGTGTATCACACTGCTTCACAGCAATACATCTCACAGTAACGTGAAGCATATCAGTGTATCACACTGCTTCACAGCAATACATCTCACAGTAACGTGAAGCATATCAGTGTATCACACTGCTTCACAGCAATACATCTCACAGTACCGTGAAGCATATCAGTGTATCACACTGCTCCACTGCAATACATCTCACAGTACCGTGAAGCATATCAGTGTATCACACTGCTCCACTGCAATACATCTCACAGTAACGTGAAGCATATCAGTGTATCACACTGCTCCACTGCAATACAACTCACAGTACCGTGAAGCATATCAGTGTATCACACTGCTTCACAGCAATACAACTCACAGTACCGTGAAACATATCAGTGTATCACACTGCTCCACTGCAATACATCTCACAGTAACGTGAAGCATATCAGTGTATCACACTGCTTCACAGCAATACAACTCACAGTACCGTGAAGCATATCAGTGTATCACACTGCTTCACAGCAATACATCTCACAGTAACGTGAAGCATATCAGTGTATCACACTGCTCCACTGCAATACATCTCACAGTACCGTGAAGCATATCAGTGTATCACACTGCTTCACAGTAATACAACTCACAGTACTGTGAAGCATATCAGTGTATCAGACTGCTTCACAGCAATACAACTCACAGTATCGTGAAGCATATCAGTGTATCACACTGCTCCACTGCAATACAACTCACAGTAATGTGCGATGTGCAAGTACAACACAAATCACCTCAGCAATAAAATGCATAGAAAAGTGCAGTGTGTGAGTATCGCAAGCTCTACAGCAATATAAGTCACAGGAATGTGCAGTTTGTGAGTGTATTACAGATGATCTCATCAATACAATGCACAGGAATGTGCAGTGTGTGAGTATATCATAGCCAACCCACTGCTTTCCCATAGGGAAGCATTGGGAGGCTATTGCGCATGTGTGGCTTCATAGAGATGCTTTGAATCAATGCATTTCTACAGGGAGTGTTAAGCGTAAATGCCAGTGTAGCACAGTTGTGTAACACTGGACTAGGAATCACCTCTAGTGGCCGTCTGATGAGTGGCCGTCTGATGAGTGGCCACTAGAGGTGTTCCTTGGCAGTAATGTAAATACTGCCTTTTTTCTGAAAAGCTTGCAGAGACATGCTATAGACACCATAACTACTACGTTTAGCTGTTGTGGTTCTGGTGACTATAGTGTCCCTTTAATATAGAGAAAAAAAAAGGATCAGCACGAAAAAAAACTGAACCATTATATGCCCATAGACATGTATTAGGATGGAGCAAAACCCTCCCTAAACGACTGACATCCTGTATCTGCACCTTTGCCGATTTCTTTTGTCGCAGTACAGTAGAAGACATAGCTAACATTATGGAAAACCTATGGACTCTGTGGCTGTAACGTGGGCACCAGAGGCCATTTTCATGTAGGATAATGTAAGCTCATAAATGATTTAGCAGATTTATTTTTCTGCCACACATTAGTGTAGGGAATTTCAGTTATTTATATTTTACTGCTGTTGTATATTTCATGATCATATTAAAGGGTAGCCCCTCTTAGTTTAATATACAATTTATTCTTCTTTGTCCTATTTTTTTTTTAATGTCCCTAATTACCTTATTTTGAAGAGAATTACAGCATTCCCCTAAGGGTATGGCCAGATGGTGTGCTTGTCCACATGCAGCCAAGCAATATACTCCATGGTATCCAATGACAGCACGACTTTTGGCTTAGTGGGCGGATGCTACTTGTTTTGCATGTGCTCAGCCCCACCTTCTGTCTGTGCCCTAATATGCTTTTATTTTAAAACAGGACTAATCATTATTATGTTCAAACACCACTGCTATAAACATTTAGATCTATTTTACTGTCCCTTAATGCTAAACAGCTAAGTTCAACTTTAATCTTGTTACCCCACATGGTAAGTGCCAAGTTTCTATGGATAACATTAAATATAAGATAGCTGTCTAATTATTATTTTTTCAATCTTATATTGTTGCTGCCTTTATCTGCTGTAGATGGGCATTCCAAAATGTAACCACTCTTAGGCTAAATGCACACGATCAGGATTGCGTGCAGATTTTCCGCACGGATTTGCGTGCGGAAAACCCGCACTGTAGGTCATGTACATTTTATTCTATGAGAATTTGAAATTCTCAGTCCACACGATGCAGATTTTTTCTGCGCAGATTTTGACCTGCGGTGCGGATTTTAAAATTCGCAGCATGTCAATTTATTTTATTTTTCCTGACCGGATTTTCTTAATTCACTTAGTAAAATCTGCATGCGTAAAATCCGCACCGAAACCGCACCAAATCCCCACGCAAATCTGCACCAATTGATGCGGATTGACCGCACAGATTTGCCTGCGAACACCTGCGGATTTCAGTGCGGATGCTCCGCACATGAATCCTGAACGTGTGCATGTACCCTTACTGTGAAGAACCTCTTAATTGACAAAGCATCTCTCCTCCTGGAAATGATGCGCCTCAGTTCTATTACACATCTCTCAGAATCAATACTTTGTGTGACAGATCTTTGTATTGGTCTTGTTACTGTTAACCACTACACTAGTCCTTCTCTTGTTATATATCAATTTTATGTTAACACTGTCGAACCGTTATAAGCTAAGCTAGAAACTGTCAATGTCTTTCTATAATGTCACAATATCTGATTCAGCAAATGTATTTTCATCAGTAAAATTTGACTTTATGTTTCTATACCATATACAAGAAAAATACAAGAAAATTAATGAAAACACAAAAATAAAATAAAGTAAACATATCATCCGAAAATTACCTATTGTTTAAATCACGTTTTTATGTGTAACATTTTGAAAGAATTTTTGATGATCTTATTTATTTTTTTACATGTCAATATCTATATTTGAAGAGTAACTAAACTTTTATATAATTTTTGTTACCCGGCCCTTAATGCCCTAATAACACTTTTTGTAATATAGTTTATTAATGTATTTTCTATTTTTATTACACCTTTCCCTACCTAAAGTGCATGTTTCTCTGTGCATGTAAAATCTACTTCTGTGTAAACTGCTGACTTCTCAGTGGTGTATGGAGTATGGGCTATACACATTTTAGAAATGGGGCTGCGGGCAGGAGCGTACCCATGTGCTACGCCAGGATTTTGTAAACCTCTGGTGGGCACGGGCAGGAGCAGCAATATGTGCTCCTGCCCATACTCGCTGCACTGATCCCCCATTCATAAAATGTGCACAGCCCGTACTCCATACACTTCTGAGAAGTCAGCAGTGTACAGAGAAGTAGATTTTAAGAGCACAGCAAAATGTGTGCTTTAGGTAGGGAAAGGTGTAATAAAAAGACATTAATAAACTACTGTATATTACAAAAAGTGTTATTAGGGCATTTGAGACCAGTAAACAAAAAATTATTAAAAAAAGTTTAATTAGGCCTAGTTCACACGAACGTATGGCTTTTATAGTTTTTGCGGTCCATTTTTCACGGATCCGTTGTTCTGTTTTTGAGTTCTGTTGTGTTTCCGTTTCCTTTCCGTTTTTCCATATGCCATATAC
The DNA here is from genome assembly GCF_905171765.1 of Bufo bufo. Classification (NCBI taxonomy): domain Eukaryota; kingdom Metazoa; phylum Chordata; class Amphibia; order Anura; family Bufonidae; genus Bufo; species Bufo bufo. The sequence goes on from NC_053393.1 coordinate 261,951,957, forward strand.
AGTATACAGTAAATACATAGAAAAAATTGTGCTGGGTATAACTTTTTTAATAGATGGTTCAGTAAAAACGGAAGACATACGGATGCATTTCCGTATGTGTTCAGTTTTTTTTGCAGACCCATTGACTTGAATGGAGCCACAGAACGTGATTTGCGGGCAATAATAGGACATGTTCTATCTTTCAACGGAACGGAAATACGGAAACGGAATGCTTACGGAACACATTCCGTTTTTAATGCGGAACCATTGAAATGAATGGGTCCGTATACGGACCGTATACGGAACACAAAAAAACGACCCGTACACTCGCAAAAAAAAAAACGATCGTGTGAACTAGGACTTACTCTTCAAACAAAAAACATAAATTCCTGCAGTTTTTACACTGACCACTAAAATAATAATAGTTGCCACTTCTTGGTCTACAAAGATCACTTTACTGCAGTTATATACCATTCTAAACCTGCCTTTAATGATAAGGAGATATCATTTCTGTGTATGGATAAGATAGGATCCTCCATTCACAATAGGTAATTGTTGGAGATGAGCGAATTATTGAATAGTTTGATTCGGCTGATTTGTTTTCTAATTACTTCGTCAAAAAGTGAATTTTTTTTGTGGGTAGCAGGAGCAATGACAGGAAGCTCCTTCATTGTACCCCTCAGATGCCGCGTTCATACATGATCGCGGCATCTGAATGTAAAAACAGTGTACAATTAACATTAAAAAAACCTTACCACTTCAATTTGCTCACAACGGGCCGGCCGCCGCAATCTTGCTTGAAGATCTGGCGCCAGATGAAGTTATCACACCGGCCGGTGACGTCATATGTCACCACACGAGGGATTTCGGACGAAATCTTCAATCAAGATGGTGGCAGGCAGTCCGTTGCAAGCAAATGGAGGTGGCAAGTTTGATTTATTTTATTTTTTCACTATTTCAGGCTAAATCAATTCACTAACACGAACCATGAGGAAATTGGGCTTCGAGGTGTATAGAATTTATCCTGAAATTCGGATCGAATCCCACTTCATGGGATTCAATTTGCTCATCTCTAGTGATTGTCAAAGCTTGTCTATTTTTTCTGCAATGACCTCTGCACAGGTCACAAAGCATGCCTAAAAAAGTCAATGAGGTCCTGACCCTTGTGTCTAAGGGCCATGTGGCTGCTGTAAAGCAATTTTGTTTTGTCAACGCTGTTGTTTGATGCTTTGTACTGTAAATACTGTTAAGAACAGTTCAGGCAAGATGGCAGCCCCCATAATCAAGTTCAGGGAACAGAATACAAAAATAGATTAAAAAAAAGGGATGGGTGTTGCTATCTGGTTTTAAATGGCAAATAAACATTTCCTTTAAGAGTAATGTGGCATCAGAAAATGACCTACTGTATTGTTTAAATCAAGTTATGTTCAACTTTTTTTTTTGGTGGTTGTATTTTAAGTTCTATGTGACTATATTTTAAAAATGTATTTCATGCAGTTTTCACACTGACCACTAGGCCTAAATATGTCAAGAGAAATATAAAAAAACGGCTGAGGCTGATGAGTAGATCAGCTGCTGCTGCCATCATGCTGCTGCTGCTGCCTGCCTACAATGATTTTATGTGCCACATGGCTGCTGCTGCTGCTATTGCCATTGTCTGCCTGCCTTTCTTTAATTTCCTTTGGCTGCTGGTGCTGTTGCCATCATACCACTGCAGCTGTCTGCCTATCTAATATCATGATCTTTACTGTATAGCTGCTGCTGCCAACATCATGGCACTGCCGTTGTCTGCCTGCCTTCCATACAATGTCATCCCCCTGATAGTTATCTCAGATTTGACGCTCACAAGAAGAGCTACTTACACATCTTGCTGGCCATCCTGCAGGTGTTGGGGACCCACATGGTGAAAGTTTCATGGAGGAGGAAGTGGAGGGTTGGGAGCTACCACTAGAGGACGAGTAGTAGTAGGAGAAGCAGCAGGAGGAGGAGATGTTGCTTGTGCAGGAAGAAAAGTCTGATAATGATGAGTGACACCGCCCATGATTAGCAATCACAATGGGTGTAGGAGCTGGAAAGAACTGGTTCCTTATGCACATTGGCGAGAATTGCAAGCTGGTTATGTAATGACAGACATATTGTTAGCATCAAGCAATCTGATGATTACTGGATAGCCATGCTTTTAGACCCTTACAATCAAAGCAAAATGGAGAAATGTTTTCCTGCTGCGTAAGCAGCTCTTCTTGTGAGCATCAAGTCTGAGATAACTATCAGGGGGATGATATTGTTGATGCCACAGTTCTCCAAACTGGCAAATCTGGTGGCGTCTTTAAAGGATCTGAATACACGACATGTGTCTCTGATGAGCTGTCACTGCCTGACCTAAAAAAAAAAAAAAACATACAGTTTCTGAGGTTGTCAGATGCATAAGTAAATCATTCACCACTTTATGCTGCGAGTAACAGCGAGTTGGAATGTCACGGATCAAGTGGAGCAATGGTAGACCATTCTGTCCCTGCAAGACCAGTAGGGAGTTCCTTGTCAAATAAGAATGGCTGAAATGTGAGGACAGTCTCCTGCACATGGCCAGAAACCTCTGTAAGCCACTATCCTGAGACTCAACATGCTGTATACCAATAAAATATATATTTATTATATTTATAATATTATATTTATTATACACTACAAAGTTTATGAGGTTAATTAATGTATTATGTATGTATGTATATAACATATATATTCACACAAATATGATGCTAGTTATAAATCTAGAAAAACTCAAAGATTGGCAGCACTACTCATCCCACACATTTGGGTACAGACCAGTAAAGAGGCTTGCAAGCCAGATGGTGCACGCAGATAGGGATCCTGCCTGGGGGTCCCGACTATTCCAGAAATTTCAATAATGCGTAGCACTCGCCGGTAGTTGGTGAAAAATGGTGATTTATTCACTCAGACAGCCAGATTACAGCGACGTTTCGACCTTGGTTGGTCTTTATCAAGTCCCATATCCCAAAGTGCCTTAAATAGTGTATGTAGGTGGGTACATTAGTGGTGTGTATAGTCCCTCCTCCCAAGTGGGAGTATACTTATGTCTATACATAACATGGTTCAAATACAAGAGAGCTCAAGAAAAGGATCAATAACATCAAAGTGATTTGTCTTAAAACACACATAGTGATAAAATCAATACATTCTATTATACCTTATTTGTAGATGATGATCTCTGTGATGACCCCGCAATCCACGCTGATCATGGTATCGCGCCAAATGCCGGCGTCCCCTCCTCCTCATTGCGCATGCGTTAGCGTCCTTCACCAGCTACTAGGCAACGGAGGCGTTACCTGGCGTCAGCCAATGAAAAAAAGGCCATCCATGACGTTAGTAGTTGCCGCCTCCAGAGCCAATAAGAAAAATCCAACAAGGGGAAGCTGAAGCCAATAGAAAAAAGGCCTATTATGACGTCAGCTGTTGCCGCGTGGAGGGGAGATTACTCCTCTTCTCAACACGGCCTAAAAGCTGGCCAATCAGCTGCGGTCGTCAGGGAGACAGGGACGCTTCCATAAATAGAAGCGGAGCGGTCGTCTCACCTGTCACACGGAGCTATAAAGGCCAACAACCATTTATCATTAGGTGGAGTGCCAGTCAAGGCTGCCATGTCATTTTTCAGAGGCCATTAATGAGCTGTTACAATCTATCAGTCTCCAGCTGGAAATCCATACACTAGAGCATAGTACCTCCAGGGTGACAATCAGCGACCGCCAGTTGAACACCCACATGATGCAACCATGTTCACATACACTCTGCCCCAGGAAACTGGCCACATCTCCTATCCATATTACAGGACTGGATGTGTGCCAAATTATTTTGGGGGATCGTGGATACAGGAAAATGACCCTCCGTTGCTCATGACAACCAACCACAGGGTCAAGAGTGTATCCACCCATGCATAAGCTAGAGAACCACCCAGAAGAACATGGTCCCTCCAGGTATACAACCATCAACCGCCAGTTGAACACCCATTTGAGGTTCCTATGTACACATTCGCTCCGCCCCAGGAAACAGACCATCCCTCCTATCCATATTACTGGACTGGACGCGTGTCACGTTATTTTGGGGGATCCTGGACGCAACAGGATGACCCACCGTTGCTCATGACAACCAACCGTAGGGACAAAATTGTATCCACACATGCATACACTCCAAACGAACCTCTCTAGGCAGGAATTAACGGACTCACCCCCCATTTTTTCAAAGCTGGACATAACATCTCACAGCCTCTCTAGGCAGGAATCCAAATTCTCCTGTAACTTTCAAATAGTAGCTGTAGGAAGATGCCACGGATCCATCAACCAGAGGCGGACCGAGATAAGCGTAGAGTGCGGAGGAATGCACAGGGAACCACCATCTGTAAGATGAAAAAAAGAGAGTCAATGTGTAAATTGTGCTCATACCACCACAACCAATTAAAATCTATTGCAACACAAATGTTGGGCACAAACCATAAGATACAGTATATACACGGAATGGAGAGGTGCGACAATAGGATCAACAGATCAAGTGAAGAACCCCAAATTAAAGTCTCTATTGACACCCCTGGGCTCCAGGGTGTCTAGTCTATGTATCCATTTCAATTCTAAACATTTCAACAGGGTTTCCCGATCCCCTCCTTGTCAGGGTTGCCTGATCCCATCAATAATTTGGAACCTCAGCTGTGAGATGTTATGTCCAGCTTTGAAAAAATGTTCCGGGATGGGTAGGTCCAAAGCAAGTTTGCAAATTTTAGATTTATGTTGTGTCAGTCTCTTTTTGACTTCCTGTGTCGTCTCACCCACATATAAAAGTCCACATGGGCACCGAAGTATGTAAATCACATAGGAGGAATTGCATGTGAAGAATTGCCTAATGCTGTACCTCCTGCCTGTCCTGGGGTGTACGAAGGTGTTCCCTTTTACCATGATGTTACAATGACAGCAGCCGAGACACGGGAAACACCCAGTTTTATTACTAGACTGTAATTGGGGGGCATGCATATCTGCATGAACTAACTTATCCTTTAAATTCGGACCTCTATTATACGAAAACAATGGCGGATTCTGGAATTCTGGAAAACCTGGGAAAGCCTGTGTCAGGAGACCCCAGTTTTTTGTGATTAACGCTGCTACTTTGTTACTCAAGCATGTGTACTTTGATACAAAGGGAATTCTGTTAGATGTTTTTTTGTTGGATGTGTTATACAATAACGTTTGTCTCTGTGTGTCCAGGACCCTATCTTTCTGTCTATCAACCAGTTGTGCAGGGAAACCCCTCTCTATGGATTTCTTTTTCATTTCATCCAATCTGGTCAATGATTTTTCTTCCTCACTAACAATCATTTTTACTCATAGGAGCTAGCTATATGGGAGTGACTTGACCGTGCCGCGTGGATGTGCACTATCAAACTGTAAAATATTATTCTTATCTGTTGTCTTAATGTGTATATCAGTAACTAAAGAGCTGCCCTGTATATACACTGATGTATCTGGAAACTCCAGTTTCTATATACATCAGTGTATATACAGGGTAGCTCGTTAGTTACTGATATACACATTAAGACAACAGATAAGAATAATATTTTACAGTTTGATAGTGCACATCCACGCGGCACGGTCAAGTCACTCCCATATAGCTAGCTCCTATGAGTAAAAATGATTGTTAGTGAGGAAGAAAAATCATTGACCAGATTAGATGAAATGAAAAAGAAATTCATAGAGAGGGGTTTCCCTGCACAACTGGTTGATAGACATAAAGATAGGGTCCTGGACACACAGAGACAAACGTTATTGTATAACACATCCAACAAAAAAACATCTAACAGAATTCCCTTTGTATCAAAGTACACATGCTTGAGTAACAAAGTAGCAGCATTAATCACAAAAAACTGGGGTCTCCTGACACAGGCTTTCCCAGGTATTCCAGAATTCCAGAATCCGCCATTGTTTTCATATAATAGAGGTCCGAATTTAAAGGATAAGTTAGTTCATGCAGATATGCACTCCCCCCAATTACAGTCTAGTAAGAAAACGGGGTGTTTCCCGTGTCTCGGCTGCTGTCATTGTAACAGCATGGTAAAAGGGAACACCTTCGTACACCCCAGGACAGGCAGGAGGTACAGCATTAGGCAATTCTTCACATGCAATTCCTCCTATGTGATTTACATACTTCGGTGCCCATGTGGACTTTTATATGTGGGTGAGACGACACAGGAAGTCAAAAAGAGACTGACACAACATAAATCTAAAATTCGCAAACTTGCTTTGGACCTACCCATCCCGGAACATTTTTTCAAAGCTTTATATAACATCTCACAGCTGAGGTTCCAAATTATTAATGGGATCAGGCAACCCTGACGAGGAGGGGATCGGGAAACCCTGTTGAAATGTTTAGAATTGAAATGGATACATAGACTAGACACCCTGGAGCCCAGGGGTCTCAATAGAGACTTTAATTTGGGGGTCTTCACTTGATCTGTTGATCCTAGTGTCGCACCTCTTCATTCTGTGTATATACTGTATCTTAAGGTTTGTGCCCAACATTTGTGTTGCAATAGATTTTAATTGGTTGTGGTGGTATGAGCACAATTTACACAATGACTCTCTTTTTTTCATCTTACAGATGGTGGTTCCCTGTGCATTCCTCCGCACTCTACGCTTATCTCGGTCCGCCTCTGGTTGATGGATCCGTGGCGTCTTCCTACAGCTACTATTTGAAAGTTACAGGAGAATTTGGATTCCTGCCTAGAGAGGCTGTGAGATGTTATGTCCAGCTTTGAAAAAATGGGGGGTGAGTCCGTTAATTCCTGCCTAGAGAGGTTCGTTTGGAGTGTATGCATGTGTGGATACAATTTTGTCCCTACGGTTGGTTGTCATGAGCAACGGTGGGTCATCCTGTTGCGTCCAGGATCCCCCAAAATAACGTGACACGCGTCCAGTCCAGTAATATGGATAGGAGGGATGGTCTGTTTCCTGGGGCGGAGCGAATGTGTACATAGGAACCTCAAATGGGTGTTCAACTGGCGGTTGCTGGTTGTATCCCTGGAGGGACCATGTTCTTCTGGGTGGTTCTCTAGCTTATGCATGGGTGGATACACTCTTGACCCTGTGGTTGGTTGTCATGAGCAATGGAGGGTCATTTTCCTGTATCCACGATCCCCCAAAATAATTTGGCACACATCCAGTCCTGTAATATGGATAGGAGATGTGGCCAGTTTCCTGGGGCAGAGTGTATGTGAACATGGTTGCATCATGTGGGTGTTCAACTGGCGGTCGCTGATTGTCACCCTGGAGGTACTATGCTCTAGTGTATGGATTTCCAGCTGGAGACTGATAGATTGTAACAGCTCATTAATGGCCTCTGAAAAATGACATGGCAGGCTTCACTGGCACTCCACCTACTGATAAATGGCTGTTGGCCGTTATTGCTCCATGTGACAGATGAGACGGACCGCTCCGCTTCTATTTATGGAAGCGTCCCTGTCTCCCTGACGACCGGAGCTGATTGGCCAGCTTTTAGGCCATGTTGAGAAGAGGAGTAATCTCCCCTCCACGCGGCAACAGCTGACGTCATAATAGGCCTTTTTTCTATTGGCTTCAGCTTCCCCTTTGTCACGGGGTTCCGAAGGTGCACTCGGTCCCCCATTGCCCGCAGAACTGTTGCTTAGCTTTTGGAATGAGGTTCTGTGTTTGACCTCATTCCCAGGGCGACTTTACTAGCTGGGTGGCTCCTTGCTCCTAAGTCTGCCTTGAGCGCCGAGCTTATCACTCGGTGCTCGACTGGTTGGTCTGTCGGTCATGTGACTCTGGCCACGTCACATGACCCTCACTCCCCACTATAAATACAGGCAGCCTGCTGGCTACAGGTTGCCTGTTAATTTCTAGGTTCCTGGTATTTGTTGGACTGCTGAATACTTACCTGATCCTGTTCCTTGACCATCCTTTTGCCTGATCCTCCTGTACTGCGCATCCGTCCTGGTATTGTGACCTCGGCTCCCACCTGACTACTCTCTTAGGACTCCTCTTGTACTTCTCTGCTCTCCTGGTATTTATGACCCCGGCTTCTCCTGACAATTCTCTGCTTGCTCCATTTGTACTTTGCAGCTTTCCTGGTATTGACTCGGTCCGTTCACGTCCTGTTGTTTGTCTGTCTGTCATCCCTGCACTTACTCCAAGTTAGGGATTGCCGTCCAGTTGTCCCCTATTATTAGGACTCGCGAGGCAAGTAGGCAGGGCCAGGGGTAAGGGTGGAGCGCAGTGGTCACTTCCCTTCCCCCTGTGTGTGTGTGTACGCGACCGTTACAGATTAACAGGCCCAATAACCACTGTATTATGAATCCTCTGGTGACCCTGACTGACTATGTCTCTAATCTGACGCAGATGGTGCAGGAGTTAGGGGAAAAACTCAGCTCTTTTGAGTTAGGGCAAGGCTCTTCCACTCCTCAGGCCTCCAGTCCGCATTTTGAGCCCCAGATTAAGCTCCCAGAAACCTTTTCTGGAGACCGGAAGAAGTTTCTCTCTTTTAAGGAGAGTTGTAAACTTTACTTCCGTTTGCGCCCCATGTCCTCTGGCCCCGAGAGTCAACGCGTGGGCATTATCATTTCCCGATTACAGGGTGATCCCCAGGACTGGGCGTTCTCTTTACCTGCTGGCGCCAGTTGTTTATATTCTGTGGAGGGGTTCTTTCAGGCCCTAGGTACCCTCTATGATGAACCAGACAGGGCTCTAGTAGCCGAGACGGCTCTAAAGGCACTGGTTCAGGGCAATTTACCAGAGGAGGATTATTGCACCCAATTCAGAAGGTGGTGTGTCCCCTCAGGATGGAACGAACCAGCCCTGAAGAGTCAGTTCAGGTCAGGTCTGTCTGATAAATTAAAGGATCTTCTGGTCAGTTATCAACTTCCAGAGACCTTAGAGGAGATGATGACCCTTGTTGTCCGACTTGACCGACGGGTTAGAGAGAGACGACAGGAACAACAGTTCTCTTCCCAGATGGTGGTCCAGCCAGAGGCCTATCCCAGAGACAATGCTGAGGTCTCCACCGAGGAACCCATGCAGGTTGGCATGACCCGAGGGAATCTTCGCCGCAGACGTGGAGAATGCTTTTACTGTGGAGATTCTGACCATTGGATCAACCAGTGTCCTAAGAAGGTCCTCTCTGTCAAGTCTCCTAAGGCAAGGCAACCTAAAGACCAGGTACACCCTGAATTTTCTAAATGTAAGCTTTCGGTACCCATTACGATTTCTCTGGGAGTAGATAAATGGGCGGGTAAGGCCTTTATTGATTCTGGCTCAGCGGCTAGCTTTATTGACTCTGAGTATGCTGTTAGATTGGGTATTCCTATGTTTGCCTTACCAACTCCTATCCATGTCATGGCTATTGATGCTACTCCTCTTATTGGTGGTACGGTGAGCTTATGTACCTCGGAGATTTCTCTAACCGTGGGTGTGTGCCACTCAGAGAGATGTTCGCTTCTAGTCCTGGAGAACCTACCTGCTGAGGTGGTACTAGGGTTGCCTTGGCTCCGAATACATAACCCCACTATAGATTGGTCCAATGGGGAGTTGGTTAGATGGGGGCCTAAGTGTGACTCGTGCCTGTCCGTGGTACAGGCTGGGGTCTCAGTAAAGTCTGATACTTTACCCTCTGTTGTTAGAGAATATTCTGATGTATTCTCATCACCAACCCCAGAGGTTCTACCCCCCCATAGACCTTATGATTGTACCATAGAGCTAGTAGAGGGGGCCAAGTTTCCTAAAGGACGAATTTATAATCTTTCTATGCCCGAACGCAAGGCCATGGAAGATTATATTAAGGAGAGCCTTGGTAAAGGGCATATTAGACCTTCTGTCTCTCGTATGGGGGCGGGGTTTTTCTTCGTTAAGAAAAAAGATGGTGGTCTTAGGCCATGTATCGATTACCGGAGATTAAATAAAATCACTGTCCAGAATAGATACTCCCTCCCATTGATTCCGGATTTATTTAACCAGGTCCTGGGGGCAACCTGGTTTTCCAAAATTGACCTGAAAGGGGCATACAATCTAATCCGAATCAAGGAGGGAGACGAATGGAAGACGGCGTTCAATACTCCGGTAGGACACTTTGAATATCAGGTGATGCCTTTTGGACTCAGCAATGCCCCAGCTGTGTTCCAAAACTTCATGAATGACATTCTTAGGGAATTCTTAGGTAAATTTGTTATTGTCTATCTTGACGACATTTTGATATTCTCTCCTGACTTCGAATCCCATGTGTCTCATGTTAGACAAGTATTAGAGGTGTTGAGGGAGAATCAGCTATCCGCTAAACAAGAGAAATGTGTCTTTGGTGTGCAGGAGATTCTGTTTCTAGGGCATGTTCTGACTCCTCACGCCTTCAAGATGGATCCTGGTAAGGTACTAGCAATTAAGGAATGGGTAAGACCTTCATCCTTAAAGGCCTTACAACAGTTCTTAGGTTTCGCCAATTACTATCGTAAATTTATTATGAATTTTTCCGTAATTGCTAAACCGTTGACCGACCTTACTAAGAAAGGGGCGGATTTGGAGAATTGGTCTACTGAGGCCATTTCTTCATTTGAAAAATTAAAAAAGGCATTCAGTAGCGCTCCCATTCTGATCCAGCCTGATCAGGAGAAACCTTTTATTGTGGAGGTGGATGCGTCCGAGGACGGCGCAGGAGCAGTCCTTTCACAAGGTCCTGCCAGCCTCACTAATCTGAGACCATGTGCCTTCTTCTCCAGGAAATTCTCTCCCACGGAGAGAAACTACGACATAGGGAATAGGGAGCTGCTGGCCATTAAATGGGCATTTGAGGAGTGGAGGCATTTTCTGGAGGGGGCAAGGCATTGTGTAACTGTTGTCACTGACCATAAAAACCTTATGTTTCTCGAGTCTGCTAAGAGGTTGAATCCCCGTCAAGCCAGATGGGCTCTGTTTTTTACTCGTTTTGATTTTTCCATCACGTTCAGGCCGGGAAGTAAAAATGTGAAGGCGGACGCTTTATCTCGGAGCTTCCAGGCTTTTCAACCTACTGAGGTACCACCTGAATCCATCCTACCAGCAAAAATCTTCTTAGCAGCTCTTACCCAGGATATCTCGGCTCGCATTAGGTCGGAACAACATCTGGCACCGGTATCCACCCCAACAGATAAGTTGTTTGTTCCCGTACAATTTCGTCTCCAGCTGTTGGGTGAGTGTCACGATTCTGCCTTTTGTGGACATCCGGGTGTTGAGGGCACTAAGGATCTGGTTTCTAGATCTTATTGGTGGCCCACTCTAACTAGGGATGTCAAGTCCTATGTGTCAGCCTGTGAGGTTTGTGCCAGGTCGAAGACACCTAGGACTCGCCCTGCTGGTAACCTACGACCCCTACCCATTCCCAGTAGACCCTGGTCCCATATCTCGATGGACTTTATAACTGACCTACCGCTGGCGGAGGGTAAGACTGTAGTGTGGGTAGTGGTGGATAGGTTTAGCAAGATGGTCCATTTCATTCCCCTGTCTAAACTACCGAATGCCAAAACCCTGGCGTCTATTTTTGTGAAAGAAATTGTTCGATTGCATGGTATCCCGGAAAATATTGTTTCGGACAGGGGTGTGCAGTTTGTGTCCAAATTCTGGAGAGCCTTCTGTCAAAGATGTAAAATTTCGTTGTCTTTTTCTTCCGCCTACCATCCTGAGAGTAATGGGCAGACTGAACGCCTTAATCAGTCTGTGAAACAATTCCTGAGGTTGTATGTTGCTGATGACCAGCAATTATGGGTCAAATTCCTTCCATTGGCTGAATTTGCTCTGAATAACCGTGTCAATTCTTCTGCTGGGGTCTCCCCTTTCTTTTGTAACCATGGTTTTCATCCCCGTTTTCATTCTGGGTCGTCCGTCTCCTCCTCTAACCCTGAAGCTGATAAACTCTCCTCCGAACTGTGCACAGTTTGGGCCCGGGTTCAATCGAACCTAGAAAAGGCTTAATGTTCTCAAAAACTCAAGGCCGATAGGAGACGTTCAAGGGGGGTAAACTTTTAGGTTGGGGATAAAGTATGGTTGTCCTCCAAGAATCTATCTCTCAAGGTAACTTCTAAAAAATTTTCTCCTTGTTTTATTGGACCATATAAGATCACGGAAGTGATTAACCCGGTTTCTTTTAGGTTGGAGCTGCCTGAGTCATTCCACATTCATAATGTGTTCCATAAATCTCTGCTTGAAAAATATTTTGAACCGGTAGTACCATCAAAAGCCTCGCCTCCGCCAGTTCTTGTTAATGATGCTGTCGAGTATGTGGTGTCTAAAATAGTGGATGTCAGGAAGGTGCGTAATTCCTTGCAGTACCTGATTCACTGGAAGGGGTATGGACCTGAAGAGAGATCTTGGGTACCTGCCAGGGAGGTTCATGCTCCTAGACTTGTTCGTAAATTTCATTTAGAACACCCTGAAAAGCCATCGCCTGAAGTCTTGGGTCCGGTGGCCCCTCGTAAAAGGGGGGGTACTGTCACGGGGTTCCGAAGGTGCACTCGGTCCCCCATTGCCCGCAGAACTGTTGCTTAGCTTTTGGAATGAGGTTCTGTGTTTGACCTCATTCCCAGGGCGGCTTTACTAGCTGGGTGGCTCCTTGCTCCTAAGTCTGCCTTGAGCGCCGAGCTTATCACTCGGTGCTCGACTGGTTGGTCTGTCGGTCATGTGACGCTGGCCACGTCACATGACCCTCACTCCCCACTATAAATACAGGCAGCCTGCTGGCTACAGGTTGCCTGTTAATTTCTAGGTTCCTGGTATTTGTTGGACTGCTGAATACTTACCTGATCCTGTTCCTTGACCATCCTTTTGCCTGATCCTCCTGTACTGCGCATCCATCCTGGTATTGTGACCTCGGCTCCCACCTGACTACTCTCTTAGGACTCCTCTTGTACTTCTCTGCTCTCCTGGTATTTATGACCCCGGCTTCTCCTGACAATTCTCTGCTTGCTCCATTTGTACTTTGCAGCTTTCCTGGTATTGACTCGGTCCGTTCACGTCCTGTTGTTTGTCTGTCTGTCATCCCTGCACTTACTCCAAGTTAGGGATTGCCGTCCAGTTGTCCCCTGTCATTAGGACTCGCGAGGCAAGTAGGCAGGGCCAGGTGTAAGGGTGGAGCGCAGTGGTCACTTCCCTTCCCCCTGTGTGTGTGTGTACGCGACCGTTACACCCTTGTTGGATTTTTCTTATTGGCTCTGGAGGCGGCAACTACTGACGTCATGGATGGCCTTTTTTTCATTGGCCGACGCCAGGTAACGCCCTTGTTGCCTAGTAGCTGGTGAAGGACGCTGACGCATGCGCAATGAGAAGAAGGGGACGCCGGCATTTGTCGCGATACCATGATATGCGTGGATTGCGGGGCCATCACAGAGATCATCATCTACAAATAAGGTATAATAGAATGTATTGATTTTATCACTATGTGTGTTTTAAGACAAATCACTTTGATGTTATTGATCCTTTTCTTGAGCTCTCTTGTACTTGAACCATGTTATGTGTAGACATAAGTATACTCCCACTTGGGAGGAGGGACTATACACACCACTAATGTACCCACCTACATACACTATTTAAGGCACTTTGGGATATGGGACTTGATAAAGACCAACCAAGGTCGAAACGTCGCTGTAATCTGGTGTCTGAGTGAATAAATCACCATTTTTCACCAACTACCGGCGAGTGCTGCGGATTATGGAAATTTCTGGTTATATATATATATATATATATTTATTTATTTTAAACAATACTGTTTTTGAAACACTACAACACTATAAAAACCCATACCTTCTAAATATCACTACACTCACTCAATATACAATTAATCTACACACAAACCACGTGCCCTCCCCCACTTAGCACTAACTGTACTTACTGTAATATAGGGTAGAAAGGGTTAACCAGCTAACTTTTGTAAAAAGGAAAGGGTTAATCAGCTGGCAAAGACATGTGAGGGCAAGTAAAGGGTTAATAATGTACCCTTAATGAGGCGGGAAAAGGTTAACCTTAATGACAGGCTTAATAAGGCAAGGAATGAGGCAGGGAAAGGGTTAATACTTTCAGGGAAAGTGTTAACCCTCAGGAAAAAAGGGATAACCTTAATGAACCTTCAGGGATTGAGACAGGGAAAAGGTTAATACTTTATATAATGCTTGTTGTCTAGGGAAAGGGAAGGGTTAATTCTTAAATGGTCATTGTCTAGGGGTTATTGGATGCTACTTAGGCTACTTTCACACTTGCGTTCAGAGCGGGTCCGTCTGGTGTCTGCACAGACGGATCCGCTCCTATAATGCAGACGTTTGGATCCGTTCAGAACGGATCAGTCTGCATTATAGTTTAAAAAAAATTCTAAGTGTGAAAGTAGTTCAGACGGATCCGTCCAGACTTTACATTGAAAGTCAATGGGGGACGGATCCGTTTGAAAATTGAGCCATATTGTGTCAACTTCAAACGGATCCGTCCCCATTGACTTACATTGTAAGTCTGGACGGATCAGTTTGCCTCCGCACGGCCAGGCGACCACCCGCACGCTGCAAGCTGCGTTCGGGTGTCCGCCTGCTGAGCGGAGCGGAGGCTGAACGCTGCCAGACTGATGCATTCTGAGCGGATCCGCGTCCACTCAGAATGCATTGGGGCAGTACGGATGCGTTCGGGGCCGCTTGTGAGAGCCTTCAAACGGAGCTCACAAGCGGAGCCCCGAACGCTAGTGTGAAAGTAGCCTTAGCCAGTCCAGGGGTTTTTATTTTAAAAGTCCAAAAATGATGACTTATAAAGTGCATTTAACATCTTAGTGACCACCAATAAACCTTTTTATGGCATTCGGCAATGGCCCTTAGGCTGGGCCACTGCCTTTTTAAGGCGGCCCAGTCTATGTGTTGCACAGAGCAGGGGCTCGGCTCTTGGCACAAATAAGTGGTTACAGAGGCAGACGACTCCCCTTTGTCTCCCATCAGCACCCTGCAAATGAGATTACGGAGTGTCGATGTGTATAGGCCCCAAGCCTGCCTCAAGTGTTCCCGTCTTTGGCGCAGCCTGCTGCTGAATATCATGTTAGCACTGACAATAAAATACATTTCACTACATATTACTGTAGTGAAATGTATTTTATTGTCAGTGCTAACATGATATTCAGCAGCAGGCTGCACCAAAGACGGGAACACTTGAGGCAGGCTTGGGGCCTATACACATCGACACTCCGTAATCTCATTTGCAGGGTGCTGATGGGAGACAGAGGGGAGTCGTCTGCCTCTGTAACCACTTATTTGTGCCAATGTATTTTTAGAAGCGATCAGAAGATTGCCTGTTAGGCCTAGTTCACACGATCGTTTTATTTGCGAGTGTACGGGCCGTTTTTTGTGTTCTGTGTACGGTCCGTATACAGATCCATTTATTTCAATGGTTCCGCATTAAAAACGGAATGTGTTCCGTAAGCATTCCGTTTCCGTATTTCTGTTTTTCCGTTCCGTTGAAAGATAGAACATGTCCTATTATTGCCCGCAAATCACGTTCCGTGGCTCCATTCAAGTCAATGGGTCTGCAAAAAAAAATGAACACATAAGGAAATGCATCCGTATGTCTTCCATATCCGTTCCGTTTTTGCTGAACTATCTATTGAAAATGTTATGCCCAGCCTAATTTTTTCTATGTAATTACTGTATACTGTATATGCCATCGGAACGGAAAAACGGAACAGAAACGGAAACACAATGGAACTCAAAAACGGAACAACGGATCCGTGAAAAATGGACCGCAAAAAACTATAAAAGCCATACGTTCGTGTGAACTAGGCCCCTTGTGGAACTGTTAAATGGTAAAAAAAAGTTAAAAAAACATTTAATTATTAAATACATAAAAAAATCTGCTTTTTTCCAATGAAAAAATGCTTTTTAATGGAAAAAAATTGCAATAATAAAATTTCCTCACAGCCCTCACACATCTCTGTAGAAAGTAAAATAAAAAAGTTATGGGTCTTGGGATGCGGCGATGCAAAAAGATTTTCTTCTTAAAAGAAAGGGTTTTTATTGTGCAAAAGTAGTAAATGTAAATATATATATATATATATATATATACATATTCATATGTATTTGTTATCACTGTTATCGTGCTGAAACATAGACTAATTTTGTTGTGTTATTTTTGCCAAAAAATGAACGCCGCAAGTTAATAACCTAAAAACTCTGTGGCAGTATGGCTGTTTTCTCCGATCACACTCCCAGAAAGAGTTAATAAAAGTTAATCTATAAGTTATGTGTACCCCAAAATGGCACCATTAAAAACTACAACTTGTACTTGCTACATAGAAGGAAAAATAAAAAAGTTATAACTCTTGGAACTAGACAATGAAAAACAAAAACGGCCAATGAGGCTCAAAACAAGCTGGTTATTAAGAGGTTAAGTGCACCCGCTAAATACAGGTGTACAGTATTAAACAATATATTTTGTTCACAATCTGGCAATATGTGTTTTGGAATACTGCCATCTTTATACTTAATGGCTATCATAATAATTATTAACATATAATATTAATATAGAATATACAATATATAATATATTTTATTAATAATTAATAATTAGTGTTTCTTTGTTGAAAAATGATCATAAACGATCAGTCATAACCTTTTCATGTGCATATGATTCAAACTGATCAGTCTTGCCATGTTTATTTATTTATTTTTTTCCATGAGCATTTTTTTTGTCACAGAGGTCAATGAGAAACAGTTTAAAAAAACAACTTAGACACAAATTAATGTATATTTTTTTTATGTATTGTGTTAAAACAGTAACAGTACAATGCCCATCCTTGAAAATAAATATAAAGGGTTACTAAAACAAACTACAAGAAATACAACTGAATCACCATGATATCTTATTATAGTCAATGGGGTTCGGCAGTGAACAGCAGTATCTGGCTAGGCCAGAACCGGTGAAATTTAGCAAGCTATTCTGTGCTGGAACAGCCTGCCAGATCCATTT
The DNA here is from genome assembly GCF_905171765.1 of Bufo bufo. NCBI lineage: Eukaryota > Metazoa > Chordata > Amphibia > Anura > Bufonidae > Bufo > Bufo bufo. The sequence goes on from NC_053393.1 coordinate 261,968,945, forward strand.
AACGCAAGTGTGAACCTACCCTTACAAGCAGGACCTTAGCAGTAAAAAGTTTAAAGGGGTTTTCGGAGATTTTTTTTATACTGATGACCTATCCTCAGGATAGGTAGCCAGTATCTGATCAGTGGAGGTCCAACACCTGGGACTAGAGATGAGTGACATTATCAAAAATTCGATTTGGATGCTTTGCCCAATTTTCCAAAGAAATTTGATTTATGAATTATTTTGTCACGAATCGCATCCCATTGTATGTAGCAAGAGCAATGTGCTGCTCCCTGTCATTGAACCCCTCAGATGCTGTTTTCATCACTGATTGTGGTATCTGACATTAACATTTGATATAGATTTGCCTTTCCTTACTTTTTTCTTTTCTTGAGATTAGTGGCACAAAATGACCAAAAAAAAAAAAAAAGTTTTTGTAATTCCCTGTCAGTAGTTGTAATAAAAAGGTATTTTTCTCAAAGCTGGTCATCTCCTTCCACTCATCTTGGGCAAATAAAGGAAGGACATATCTGTAACGATACTTCTAATTAAGATAATGGCTGCTGTTGCCAAGATACACAGTATCTCCTACGTCTGTGAACATGGAAGCAGAGCTGTGTCTCTATATACGGGGACATAACGTACTTACTAAACCAAGATGGTGTAAACTTATTGTGAGTTTAAAGGGGCCGAGAAGAAGCTAATTAAAGGGAAGGAAACTTCCTTCCTGACAACTGGCTGCGAGTTCATTTACTTGGAGCGATCACCTTTAAAGTATTTAACTGAGAGATTGTTATTGCCTCACACAGCTGCATTGTATAGTGCTGTTTAGACAGCATGATCTGCTTCCCAGAAATGATAATTTACTCATTTGCACAAACGACGATTTCATCTGTGTCACGTTCCGGAGGCCAGTCAGACCTTCGAAACATCATACATACAAGACGCAGGCAGATACAAACCAGGGACCAACAGAGCACTTTATTACACATGCAATAAATGAACATGACAGCAATAGTGGTAGCACTACCAATGAACCAAGTGCACCAGTAGACTAGAGGAAAACCCCAGAGGGCAAAGAGCCAGTGAGCTCCGTTCTTCACAGAACAGTTTGTGGTGGGGATAAACTTGGCCAGGAGCTCACTGGTCGCACCTCCAGGATGGTCCTGGTACACTTGGCCGCAACCTGCAAAGAAACACGCTGGTGCAAGCACCAGCCGAACAGACAACAGAAGGACTGGAACCCAAACAAACACAGGACTTGGATCAGAAGACAAACGGGAACCAGCACAGAAGCAGATGCCTGCACTCCATGTGGAATGGAAGCATGGCAGTCCCAGGCAGAGCTGCACACAGACTAGATATCCTCCCTCTGGACAACCCAGGAACCCTCTCATGAAGGCAGGACAAACACAGGACAGGAACAGAAGCAGTAAGGCATTGCCATGCTAAGCATGGAACAGACTGGATCAGACGCAGTTAGGCACTGCCAGGCTATACATGGAACTGACAGGATCAGAAGCAGTTAGGCACTGCCAGGCTACACATGGAAAAGACAGGATCAGAAGCAGTTAGACACTGCCATGCTATACATGGAACATATAGTATTCAACATCAACAACGCCAACAACACTTTACCAGGTGACACCAGACAGAAGGGCAGATGGCAAAACCCCCTGGGTCAGCAGCAAGGGGCTACACCCAGCAAGGCACATGACAGACTGACAAGTCCCACAGTTCACAGATAGAAATAGCTGCGATAAGTAGGGCACCTGATAAGCCACACCCAGGCCCAGACCAGGGAATGGTAACCCCATAAGAACCAGGAGCACCAAGAACCATAGAACAATCACGTGTCAGTTCACACTAGTCACAGAATGCTGCATCCAGCAGGCCTCAAACGGCAACCAGCATACACAGGATAACTGTAGACAGCACGAGGTTACAGGGCAGCTAGCCTACACAACAAGAAGTGACTGAACCTCACTGTGATACAAACACGAATACATCCATACTCATACCCAGTTCACACACAGGGCCGCAGCCAGCACGTATCACAGAACCAGCATACGTGGGAACACCCACAGCCAGTACACAAAGTGCATGCAGCCAGCCTGCACGGCACCAGTGACAGGAAACACAGAGATATGGACGTGGGGAGTGTCATATATCTTCTATATAAAAAGAATCTTCATATAATAGAGAGGATCAAAATATATATATATATATATATATAAAAAAATATTATATGATCCTTCAGGTGGACATAAACGCCTCTAAGTTCTTTTATCGAGTATCTTAATTTGATTTGTGCAAGCAGTGAAACAAAGAGACAATTGTATATGCAATATATATATGTTGTTTATTATAAAACAAAGAATATAAAATCAATACAATTGCAAAACAAACGATGAAGTTACAAAATAATACCCAAAATATGCCACACGGTGATGCTAACACACCCCTATCTCATCAGCACAGTATAACTTAGCTACTTATGACAACCAGTGTCATGCCTTTAACAAACAGACCAATAATTTATATACCAAGAGAAACTTAGGATCTTCTGTTTATCAAACAGGCTATAACAATAAAACACGGATTATACAGGAAAATAACTGTTATCCCTTGACTCTGTTTTCCTATGGCCAATCAAAAATATATGATATTAATATGATAAAATATTCAGCTTAGCAATCAGACTATGGAAAATAACTTTCCAAGGATTTAGTTCACTTTTCAAATAATTTCAGATCTTCCATTAACAATATGCATCTTTGCTAAGAGAATAATCAGCATTATGGAGGCACCTAACACTATATATTCCCACAGTATGGGGACTCTTGGCTATATACCGAGATAAATATCTTATTAACCACCTCCGGACCGCATAACGCAGATTTGCGTTCCGGAGGTGGCAGCGCTGCGCACAGTCACGCATATACGCGTCATCTCGCGAGACGCGAGATTTCCTGTGAACGCGCGCACACAGGCGCGCGCGTTCACAGGATCGGAAGGTAAGCGAGTGGATCTCCAGCCTGCCAGCGGCGATCGTTCGCTGGCAGGCTGGAGATGTGATTTTTTTAACCCCTAACAGGTATATTAGACGCTGTTTTGATAACAGCGTCTAATATACCTGCTACCTGGTCCTCTGGTGGTCCCCTTTGTTTGGATCGACCACCAGAGGACACAGGTAGCTCAGTAATATGTTGCACCAAGCACCACTACACTACACCCCCCCTGTCATTTATTAACCCCTTATTCACCCTTGATCACAATTGATCACCCCTGATCACCCCATATAGACTCCCTGATCACCCCCCTGTCATTGATTACCCCCCTGTCATTGATTACCCCCCTGTCATTGATTACCCCCCTGTAAAGCTCTATTCATACGTCCGCATGATTTTTACGGATCCACTGATAGATGGATCGGATCCGCAAAACGCATACGGACGTCTGAATGGAGCCTTACAGGGGCGTGATCAATGACTGTGGTGATCACCCCATATAGACTCCCTGATCACCCCCCTGTCATTGATTACCCCCCTGTAAAGCTCCATTCAGATGTCCGCATGATTTTTACGGATCCACTGATAGATGGATCGGATCCGCAAAACGCATACGGACGTCTGAATGGAGCCTTACAGGGGCGTGATCAATGACTGTGGTGATCACCCCATATAGACTCCCTGATCACCCCCCTGTCATTGATCACCCTCCTGTAAAGCTCCATTCAGATGTCCGCATGATTTTTACGGATCCACTGATAGAAGGATCGGATCCGCAAAACGCATACGGACGTCTGAATGGAGCCTTACAGGGGCGTGATCAATGACTGTGGTGATCACCCCATATAGACTCCCTGATCACCCACCTCTCATTGATTACCCCCCTGTCATTGATTACCCTCCTGTAAAGCTCCATTCAGACGTCCGCATGATTTTTACGGATCCACTGATAGATGGATCGGATCTGCAAAACGCATACGGACGTCTGAATGGAGCCTTACAGGGGCGTGATCAATGACTGTGGTGATCACCCCATATAGACTCCCTGATCACCCCCCTGTAAAGCTCCATTCAGACGTCCGCATGATTTTTACGGATCCACTGATAGATGGATCGGATCCGCAAAACACATACAGGCGTCTCCCTGGAGCCTTCCAGGGGGGGTGATCACCCCATATAAACTCCCTGATCACCCCCCTGTCATTGATCACCCCTCTGTCATTGATCACCCCCCTGTAAGGCTCCATTCAGACATTTTTTTGGCCCAAGTTAGCGGAAATTATTTATTTTTTCTTACAAAGTCTCATATTCCACTAACTTGTGTCAAAAAATAAAATCTCACATGAACTCACCATACCCCTCACGGAATCCAAATGCGTAAAAATTTTTAGAGATTTATATTCCAGACTTCTTCTCACGCTTTAGGGCCCCTAGAATGCCAGGGTAGTATAAATACCCCACATGTGACCCCATTTCGGAAAGAAGACACCCCAAGGTATTCCGTGAGGGGCATATTGAGTCCATGAAAGATTGAAATTTTTGTCCCAAGTTAGCGGAAAGGGAGACTTTGTGAGAAAAAAATAAATAAAATCAATTTCCGCTAACTTGTGCCAAAAAGAAAAAATTTCTATGAACTCGCCATGCCCCTCATTGAATACCTTGGGGTGTCTTCTTTCCAAAATGGGGTCACATGTGGGGTATTTATACTGCCCTGGCATTCTAGGGGCCCTAAAGCGTGAGAAGAAGTCTGGGATCCAAATGTCTAAAAATGCCCTCATAAAAGGAATGTGGGCCCCTTTGCGCATCTAGGCTGCAAAAAAGTGTCACACATGTGGTATCGCCGTACTCAGGAGAAGTTGGGCAATGTGTTTTGGGGTGTCATTTTACATATACCCATGCTGGGTGAGATAAATATCTTGGTCAAATGCCAACTTTGTATAAAAAAATGGGAAAAGTTGTCTTTTGCCGAGATATTTCTCTCACCCAGCATGAGTATATGTAAAAAGACACCCCAAAACACATTGCCCAACTTCTCCTGAATACGGCGATACCACATGTGTGACACTTTTTTGCAGCCTAGGTGGGCAAAGGGGCCCACATTCCAAAGAGCACCTTTCGGATTTCACAGGTCATTTACCTACTTACCACACATTAGGGCCCCTGGAAAAGGCCAGGGCAGTATAACTACCCCACAAGTGACCCCATTTTGGAAAGAAGACACCCAAAGGTATTCCGTGAGGGGCATGGCGAGTTCCTAGAATTTTATATTTTTTGTCACAAGTTAGCGGAAAATGATGATTTATTTATTTTATTTTTTTCCTTACAAAGTCTCATATTCCAATAACTTGTGACAAAAAATAAAAACTTCCATGAACTCACTATGCCCATCACGAAATACCTGGGGGTGTCTTCTTTCCAAAATGGGGTCACTTGTGGGGTAGTTATACTGCCCTGGCATTCTAGGGGCCCAAATGTGTGGTAAGAAGTTTGAAATCAAAATGTGTAAAAAATGACCAGTGAAATCCGAAAGGTGCTCTTTGGAATATGGGCCCCTTTGCCCACCTAGGCTGCAAAAAAGTGTCACACATGTGGTATCTCCGTACTCAGGAGAAGTTGGGGAATGTGTTTTGGGGTGTCATTTTACATATACCCATGCTGGGTGAGAGAAATATCTTGGCAAAAGACAACTTTTCCCATTTTTTTATACAAAGTTGGCATTTGACCAAGATATTTATCTCACCCAGCATGGGTATATGTAAAATGACACCCCAAATCACATTCCCCAACTTCTCCTGAGTATGGCGATACCAGATGTGTGACACTTTTTTGCAGCCTAGGTGGGCAAAGGGGCCCATATTCCAAAGAGCACCTTTCAGATTTCACTGGTCATTTTTTACAGAATTAGATTTCAAACTCCTTACCACACATTTGGGCCCCTAGAATGCCAGGGCAGTATAACTACCCCACAAGTGACCCCATTTTGGAAAGAAGACAACCCGAGGTATTCGCTGATGGGCATAGTGAGTTTATGGAAGTTTTTATTTTTTGTCACAAGTTAGTGGAATATGAGACTTTGTAAGAAAAAAATAAATAAAAAATCATAATTTTCCACTAACTTGTGACAAAAAATATAAAATTCTAGGAACTCGCCATGCCCCTCCATGGAATACCTTGGGGTGTCTTCTTTCCAAAATGGGGTCACTTGTGGGGTAGTTATACTGCCCTGGCATTCTAGGGGCCCAAATGTGTGGTAAGGAGTTTGAAATCAAATTCTGTAAAAAATGACCAGTGAAATCCGAAAGGTGCTCTTTGGAATGTGGGCCCCTTTGCCCACCTAAGCTGCAAAAAAGTGTCACATATGTGGTATCTCCGTACTCAGGAGAAGTTGGGGAATGTGTTTTGGGGTGTCATTTTACATATACCCATGCTGGGTGAGAGAAATATCTTGGCAAAAGACAACTTTTCCCATTTTTTTTATACAAAGTTGTCTTTTGCCAAGATATTTCTCTCACCCAGCATGGGTATATGTAAAATGACACCCCAAAACACATTCCCCAACTTCTCCTGAGTACGGAGATACCACATGTGTGACACTTTTTTGCAGCCTAGGTGGGCAAAGGGGCCCACATTCCAAAGAGCACCTTTTGGATTTCACAGGGCATTTTTTACAGAATTTGATTTCAAACTCCTTACCACACATTTGGGCCCCTAGAATGCCAGGGCAGTATAACTACCCCACAAGTGACCCCATTTTGGAAAGAAGACACCCCAAGGTATTCGCTGATGGGCATAGTGAGTTCATGGAAGTTTTTATTTTTTGTCACAAGTTAGTGGAATATGAGACTTTGTAAGAAAAAAATAAAAAATAAAAAAAATCATCATTTTCCGCTAACTTGTGACAAAAAATAAAAAGTTCTATGAACTCACTATGCCCATCAGCGAATACCTTAGGGTGTCTACTTTCCGAAATGGGGTCATTTGTGGGGTGTTTGTACTGTCTGGCCATTGTAGAACCTCAGGAATCATGACAGGTGCTCAGAAAGTCAGAGCTGCTTCAAAAAGCGGAAATTCACATTTTTGTACCATAGTTTGTAAACGCTATAACTTTTACCCAAACCATTTTCTTTTTACCCAAACATTTTTTTTTATCAAAGACATGTAGAACAATAAATTTAGAGCAAAATTTTTATATGGATGTCGTTTTTTTGCAAAATTTTACAACTGAAAGTGAAAAATGTCATTTTTTTGCAAAAAAATCGCTAAATTTCGATTAATAACAAAAAAAGTAAAAATGTCAGCAGCAATGAAATACCACCAAATGAAAGCTCTATTAGTGAGAAGAAAAGGAGGTAAAATTCATTTGGGTGGTAAGTTGCATGACCGAGCAATAAACGGTGAAAGTAGTGTAGTGCAGAAGTGTAAAAAGTGGCCTGGTCTTTCAGGGTGTTTAAGCCATAGGGGCTGAGGTGGTTAATATCACGAATAGTAAACACCATATGTTACCGGGTCAGAGGTAGACAGAGTTCAGATGGGACAAATTCTCAAGAACTTTCCTAGTAGTCCAAAAAAATAATCCAAGTCTCTTCTCGTATAGTTTTCTTTCTGAGATTTCTTTTTTTTCTTGATTGAATGGATCCCATGATGCTCTGCACACAAGCAATTATTCCCCACCTTATCTAAGAATCATCCCCTTCTAGATTAGGGATTTCCAATCAGGTAAGGTGGGTGTATTCACATGCTAATAACACAATGATGTCATATTAACCCTTGACATTGTATAAAACAAATGGTAAAATAAAACACTGCTCAAAAAAATAAAGGGAACACAAAAATAACACATCCTAGATCTGAATTAATTATATATTCTTCTGAAATACTTTGTTCTTTACATAGTTGAATGTGCTGACAACAAAATCACACGAAAATTAAAAAATGGAAATCTAATTTTTCAACCCATGGAGGTCTGGATTTGGAGTCACACTCAAAATTAAAGTGGAAAAACACACTACAGGCTGATCCAACTTTGATGTAATGTCCTTAAAACAAGTCAAAATGAGGCTCAGTAGTGTGTGTGGCTTCCACGTGCCTGTATGACCTCCCTACAACGCCTGTGCATGCTCCTGATGAGGTGGCGGACGGTCTCCTGAGGGATCTCCTCCCAGACCTGGACTAAAGCATCTGCCAACTCCTGGACAGTCTGTGGTGCAACGTGACGTGAGCAAGACATGATGTCCCAGATGTGCTCAATTGGATTCAGGTCTGGGGAACGGGCGGGCCAGTCCATAGCATCAATGCCTTCGTCTTGCAGGAACTGCTGACACACTCCAGCCACATGAGGTCTAGCATTGTCTTGCATTAGGAGGAACCCAGGGCCAACCGCACCAGCATATGGTCTCACAAGGGGTCTGAGGATCTCATCTCGGTACCTAATGCCAGTCAGGCTACCTCTGGCGAGCACATGGAGGGCTGTGCGGCCCTCCAAAGAAATGCCACCCCACACCATTACTGACCCAATGACAAACCGGTCATGCTGGAGGATGTTGCAGGCAGCAGAACATTCTCCACGGCGTCTCCAGACTCTGTCACGTCTGTCACATGTGCTCAGTGTGAACCTGCTTTCATCTGTGAAGAGCACAGGGCGCCAGTCGCGAATTTGCCAATCTTGGTATTCTCTGGCAAATGCCAAACGTCCTGCACGGTGTTGGGCTGTAAGCTCAACCCCCACCTATGGAAGTCAGGGACCTCATATCACCCTCATGGAGTCTGTTTCTGACCGTTTGAGCAGACACATGCACATTTGTGGCCTGCTGGAGGTCATTTTTCAGGGCTCTGGCAGTGCTCCTCCTGTTCCTCCTTGCACAAAGGTGGAGGTAGCGGTCCTGCTGCTGGGTTGTTGCCCTCCTACGGCCTCCTCCACGTCTCCTGATGTACTGGCCTGTCTCCTGGTAGCGCCTCCATGCTCTGGACACTACGCTGACAGACACAGCAAACCTTTTTGCCACAGCTCGCATTGATGTGCCATCCTGGATAAGCTGCACTACCTGAGCCACTTGTGTGGGTTGTAGACTCCGTCTCATGCTACCACTAGAGTGAAAGCACCGCCAGCATTCAAAAGTGACCAAAACATCAGCCAGGAAGCATAGGAACTGAGAAGTCACTCCTTTATTGGGGGTGTCTTGCTAATTGCCTATAATTTCCACCTGTTGTCTATCCCATTTGCACAACAGCATGTGAAATTGATGGTCACTCAGTGTTGCTTCCTAAGTGGATAGTTTGATTTCACAGAAGTGTGATTGACTTGGAGTTACATTGTGTTGTTTAAGTGTTCCCTTTATTTTTTTGAGCAGTGTATAATATTGTCCATCTGCTTCCAGATGGCATTGTGGTACTGCAGATGAATATCACAACCTTAAACATTAATTCTAAATACCTAATAATACGTTCACATGACCTTCTTAACCCTTTCAATAAACATAATTAAGGAAGGTCTTTTTCTGACACTTTTAATTACCCATAACCTAGACTTGTTGGAGTCATTGTCTTCTCCTATCTTTTTGAATATCTGTTAATAGATAACAGTATATATAACGACCTTGATACTCGGCAGCGGGACTTGTATACTTTACTTATCTACATGGATCAATAACTACTGTCTGAAATAACTTTTAACTCTTCTCAGAAATACAATTACCAGAAACATACTTTAATGTTTCTGTATTTTCTACAGGATACATTATTACACATGAATAACACATTATAACTAGAGTTGAGCGGACACCTGGATGTTCGGGTTCGGCAGGTTCGGCCGAACTTGAAAAAAAGTTTGGGTTCGAGACCCGAACTTGACACGAACTTGACCTCAAACCCGAACCCCATTGAAGTTAATAGGGACCCGAACTTTTGGCCACTAAAATGGCTCTAAAATAGTCCTGGAAAGGGCTAGAGGGCTGCAAAAGGCATCAAAATGTGCTTAAGAGCATGGCAACTGTTCTGCAAACAAATGTGGATAGGGAAATGACTTAAAATAACATAAAATACAGAAAAATTTAAAATAACAATCTGGATCTAGGAGTAGGAGGTTGAGGAGGCGGTGGATGGGTGTATGTGGCGGTATAGGTTGACGTGGCGGTGTAGGTGGAAGCGGCGGTGAAGGAGGAATAGGTAGCCAACACTGATTTGTGTTATTTTTTATTTTTAAATTGGGGTATCCCCCAAAATATTGGGACAGATAACAAAATAAAACAAAGAATAAGTGCACTTGAGTACAAGACTGGATGGTTGAGGCTGGTATAAATGTCTATTCTGCACAAGGTACAGACAAATCCTGTGGGATCCATGCCTGGTTCATTCTAATAAACGTTAGCTTGTCCACATTGGCTGCGGCCTGTGATAATACTCTCTGCCGTGCTAAACACACGTTCACACTATACACTGGCTGCAGGGCAGGTCAGCACCTCCAAGGCTGACAAAGCTTTTCCACATTTTGGCCATGCTAACCCTGCCTTCTCAGGTGCTGGCGGTGCCCCAGCTTCATTGGCGACCTCTTCCTCCTCCTCTGCCTTCGCCTTGTGCTTCCACTGTGACCCCGCTGTCAGGTGGGAATGCCATCAGCAGTGTTGTAGTCGTGCATCTTCCAATCAGTAACAGATGTTTTCACTAAATTTAGTTCCCTGCTGGGTGACATGAACCCCCTTTTGTCGTGAATGAACCCCTGCTCTGCATTGCTGACAGGGAACTAAATTTATTAAAAACATCTGTTACTGATTGGAATGAACCAGGCTTGGATCCCACAAGACTTGTCTGTACCTTGTGGATAGGGAAATAACTTAAAATAAAATAAAATAACTAAAAATTACAAATTATTAACCCGCAACTCAGAGAAGGAGGTGGATATGGAGTAGGAGGTTGAGGAGGCGGTGAATGTGGTGTTGTAGGTGGAGGCAGCAATGGAGGAGGAGAAGGTAGCCAACAATGTTTTTTATTTATTTTTTATTGGGGTAGGTAGCCCCCAAAATACTGGGACAAATAAAAAAAAAGAAAACAAAGAATCATTGCACTTGACTTGAGTACAAGAATGTATGTTTGATGGTGGTATAAATGTCTATTCTGCACAAGGTACAGACAAGTCTTGTGGGATCCAAGCCTGGTTCATTTTAATGAACGTGAGCTTGTCCACGTTGGCTGTGGACAGGCGGCTGCGTCTGTCTGTAATGACGCCTCCTGCCGTGCTAAAAACACGTTCAGAGAGTACACTGGCTGCAGGGCAGGCCAGCACCTCCAAGGCATACAGGGCAAGCTCTGGCCATGTGGACAATTTGGAGACCCAGAAGTTGAATGGGGCAGAACCAATCAGTCAGTAAGTGTAGGCGTGTGCACAGGTACTGTTCCACCATGTTGTTCAAATGCTGCCTCCTGCTAACACGCTCCATATCAGCAGTTGGGGCCGGTTGGCGGCGAGGTGACAAAGCTTTTCCACATGTCGGCCATGCTAACCCTGCCTTCTGAGGTGCTGGCGCTGACACAGCTGCGTTTGCGACCTCTTCCTCCTCCCCTGCTTTCGCCTTGTGCTTCCACTTGTCCCCCGGCGTCAGTCGGGAATGCTCTCAGGAGCGCGTCTACCAGCGTGCGCCTGTAGTCGCGCATCTTCCGATCACGCTCCAGTGAGGGAATTAAGGACGGCACATTGTCTTTGTAATGGGGATACAGCAGGGTGGCCACCCAGTAGTCAGCACACGTTAAAATGTGGGCAACTCTGCTGTCGTTGCGCAGGCACTGCAGCATGTAGTCGCTCATGTGTGTCAGGCTGCCCAGAGGTAAGGACAAGCTGTCCTCTGTGGGAGGCGTATCGTCTGCGTCCTCCGTATACCCCCAGCCACACACCAGTGATGGGCCCGAGCTGCGTTGGGTGCCACCCTGCTGTGAACATGCTTCATCCCCATCCTCCTCCTCCTCCTCCAGTAGTGGGCCCTGGCTGGCCAAATTTGTACCTGGCCTCTGCTGTTGCAAAAATCCTCTTTCTGAGCCACTTCTAAAAGACTGGCCTGAAAGTGTTAGAGATGACCCCTCTTCCTCCTCCTCCTCGTCCTGGGCCACATCCTCTTCCATCATCGCCCTAAGTGTTTTCTCAAGGAGACATAGCAGTGGTATTATAACGCTGATAATGGCGTCATCGCCACTGGCCATGTTGGTGGAGTACTCGAAACAGCGCAACAGGGCACACAGGTCTCGCATGGAAGCCCAGTCATTGGTGGTGAAGTGGTGCTGTTCCGCAGTGCGACTCACCCGTGTGTGCTGCAGCTGAAACTCCACTATGGCCTGCTGCTGCTCACACAGTCTCTCCAGCATGTGCAAGGTGGAATTCCACCTGGTGGGCACGTCGCATATGAGGCGGTGAGCGGGAAGGCCGAAGTTACGCTGTAGAGCAGACAGCCGAGCAGCGGCAGGATGAGAACGCCGGAAGCGCGCAGACGGCCCGCACTTTACGCAGAACGACGTACTGTGGGACAGCAAGCGACATGAGCTGTTTGATGCTGTCCGTCTCCACCAGCCTAAATGACAGCATTTCAAAGGCCAGTAGTTTAGAAATGCTGCCATTCAGGGCCAGGGATCGAGGCTGGCTAGGTGGGAATTTACGCTTTCTCTCAAAGGTTTGTGAGATGGAGAGCTGAACGCTTCCGTGTGACATGGTGGAGATGCTTGGTGACGGAGGTGGTGTTGTTGGTGGCACATCCTCTGTTTGCTGGGCGGCAGGTGCCAACGTTCCTCCCGAGGCGGAGGAAGAGGCCGAGGCAGCAGCAGAAGAGGGAGCAGGAGGGGCCTGAGCCCTTTCTTGGATTTGAAGGTGCTTACTCCACTGCAGCCCGTGTCTCGCATGTAGATGCCTGGTCATGCAGGTTGTGCTAAGGTTCAGAACGTTAATGCCTCACTTCAGGCTCTGATGGCACAGCGTGCAAACCACTCGGGTCTTGTCGTCAGCACATTGTGTGAAGAAGTGCCATGCCAGGGAACACCTTGAAGCTGCCTTTGGTGTGCTCGGTCCCTGGTGACGGTGGCCAGTAGCGGGCGAACTGTTTTGCGAACGGCTGCTCTGCTTTTGCACCCTGCTCCTGCTTTTGCTACGCTGTTGGCTCGGTCTCACCACTGCCTCTTCCTCCGAACTCTGAAAGTCAGTGGCACGACCTTCATTCCATTTGGGGACTGGGACCTCCTCATCCCCTGCATCGTCTTGTACCCAGTCTTCCTCCCTGACCTCCTTTTCTGTCTGCACACTGCAGAAAGACGCAGCAGTTGGCACCTGTGTTTCGTCATCATCAGAGACGTGCTGAGGTGGTATTCCCATGTCCTCATCAGGAAACATAAGTGGTTGTGCATCAGTGCATTCTATGTCTTCCACCCCTGGGGAAGGGCTAGGTGGATGCCCTTGGGAAACCCTGCCAGCAGAGTCTTCAAACAGCATAAGAGACTGCTGCATGACTTGAGGCTCAGACAGGTTCCACGATATGCACGGGGTGATGTGACAGACTGATGGGCATGGGTTTTAGGCGCCACCTGTGCGCTTTCTGCAGAAGACTGGGTGGGAGATAATGTGAACGTGCTGGATCCACTGTCGGGCACCCAATTGACTAGCGCCTGTACTTGCTCAGGCCTTACCATCCTTAGAACGGCATTAGGCCCGACCAAATATCGCTGTAGATTCTGGCGGTTACTGGGACCTGAGGTAGTAGTTTCAGTAGGACGTGTAGCTGTGGCAGAACGGCCACATCCTCTCACTGCACCAGAGGCTCCACCAACACCACGACCATAACCGCGTCCCTTATTAGATGTTTGCCTCATAGTTAGCGTTTGCAAAGCAAAATATAAAGTATAAAGTCTGTTAAAAATAATTAACCGCCAATAAAACCCTGATGTAGGGTATTGCACTAAAAAAAATTTTTTTTAACTCTATATGACAGCGGTATTTGTGGCTTAAATGTGACACTCACTTATGCCCATCTTATCCCAGATGTGCAATATATTAGAGAGTTTTTTCACCACAGTATGACAAAGCCGTATTTCTGGCCTAAATGTGACAATCACTTATGCACGTGTAATCCCAGATGTGCAGTATATCAGAGGGTTTTTTCATCCCAGTAAGAAAAAAGCTGTATTTCTGGCCTTAATGTGACAATCACTTATGCACGTGTAATCACAGATGTGCAGTATATCAGAGGGTTTTTTCACCCCAGTAAGAAAAAAGCTGTATTTCTGGCCTTAATGTGACAATTACTTATGCACGTGTAATCAGAGATGTGCAGTATATCAGAGGGTTTTTTCACCACAGTATGCCAAAGCCGGATTTCTGGCCTTAATGTGACAGTGACTTATGCATGTGTAATCACAGATGTGCAGTATATCAGAGGGTTTTGTCACCCCAGTAAGAAAAAAGCTGTATTTCTGGCCTTAATGTGACAATCACTTATGCACGTGTAATCACAGATGTGCAGTATATCAGAGGGTTTTTTCACCCTAACCAAAAAGCTGTATTTCTGTCCTAAATGTGACAGTGACTTATGCATGTGTAATCACAGATGTGCAGTATATCAGAGGGTTTTTTCACCCCAGTAAGTAAAAAGCTATATTTCTGGCCTTAATGTGACAATCACTTATGCACGTGTAATCACAGATGTGCAGTATATCAGAGGGTTTTTTCACCCCAGTATGCCAAAGCAGGATTTCTGGCCTTAATGCGACAATCACCTATGCACGTGTAATCACAGATGTGCAGTATATCAGAGGGTTTTTTCACCCCAGTATGCCAAAGCAGGATTTCTGGCCTTAATGTGACAATCACTTATGCACGTGTCATCACAGATGTGCAGTATATCACAGGGTTTTTTCACCCCAGTAAAAAAAAAAGCTGTATTTCTGGCCTTAATGTGACAATCACTTATGCATGTGTAATCACAGATGTGCTGTATATCAGAGGGTTTTTTCACCCTAACCAAAAAGCTGTATTTGTGGCCTAAATGTGACAGTCACTTATGCACATGTAATCCTAGATGTGCAATATATGAAAAAAAAGTAAATTTTTTAACAGTAACCTAATAGCAGTATTTGTGGCCTAAATGTGACAGTTCCTTATGCACTTGTAATCCCAGATGGGCAGTATATCAGAGGGATTTTTCACCACAGTATCCTAAAAGCCTTATTTGTGGCCTAAATGTGACAGTCACTTATGCACGTCTAATTCTAGATGTGCACTATATAAAAAAAAGTTTTTTTAAGCACAGTAAGCAAAACGCTGTATTTCTGGACTAGCAGACATGCAGATAGATAGTGCTGGTGCACTATCGTTGCATAAAATGGCTGCAGATTATGTATTGATATTGACAAATTGAAGTAAAAAAAAGTTCGTTTTCAGCAGTAGTTGGCTCAGTGCAGGCTTAAAAAAATTGTGCACTGCACCCACAAAACACATTTGATGTAGATCGCTGAGTAAAAAGGCAGTTCTTCATAATATTTCTCCCTGATCTCTCCCTGACAGCAGCTGCAGCCTCTCCCTACACTAATCCGAGCAGAGTGACGGATGGCGCTACGTGACTCCAGCTTAAATAGAGGCTGGGTCGCATGCTGCAGTTGGCCAATCACAGTTATGCCAATAGTAGGCATGGCTGTGATGGCCTTTTGGGGCAAGTAGTATGACGCTTGTTGATTGGCTGCTGTGCAGCCTTTCAAAAAGCGCCAAGAAAGTGCCGAACACCGAACCCGAACTTTTACGTAAATGTTCGGGTTCGGGTCCGGGTGCCGAAAAACCTAAAGTTCGGTACGAACCCGAACTTTACAGTTCGGGTTCGCTCAACTCTAATTTTAACTAGAGTTGAGCAGACACCTGGATGTTCGGGTTCGACGGGTACGGCCGAACTTAGGAAAAAAGTTCGAGTTCGGGACCCGAACTTGACCCCGAACCTGAACCCCATTAAAGTCAATGGGGACCCGAACTTTTGAGCACTAAAATGGCTGTAAAAATGTCATGAAAAGGGCTAGAGGGCTGCAAAAGGCGTCAAAATGTGGTTAAGAGCATGGAAAGTGCTCTGCAAACAAATGTTGATAGGGAAATGAGTTAAAATACGTAAAAATAAAAAATAATAATCTTGATCTAGGAGGACCAGGTCCATATGAAGGAGGTTGAGGAGGCGGTGGATGTGGCGGTGTAGGTGGAAGTGGCGGCGGAGGAGGAGGAGGTAGCCTACATTGCTTTTTGGTTTTAAATTTATTTATATTTTTTTACATTAGGGTACACCCCAAAACATTGGGAAATATAACCCTCCAGTCGTGGTAAGCACACGTTCAGACAATACACTGGCTGCAGGGCAGGCCAGCACCTCCAAGGCGTAAAGGGCAAGCTCAGGCCATGTGCCCAATTTGGAGACCCAGAAGTTGAAGGGGGCAGACCCGTCATTCAGTACGTGTAGTCCTTGTAACGGGGATCCAGCAGCGTGGCCACCCAGTAATCAGCACAAGTTAGAATGTGGGCAACTCGGTGGTCGTTGCGGAGACACTGCAGCATGTAATCACTCATGTGTGCCAGGCTGCCCAGAGGCAACGAAAAGCTGTCCTCTGTGGGAGGTGTATCGTCTGTGTCCTCTGTATCCCCCCATCCATGCACCAGTGATGGCCATGAGGTTGTCTGGATGCCACATTGCTGAGAACATGGTTCCACCTCCTCCATCTCCTCCTCCTCATCCTCCACCTCCTCATCCTCCAGAACTGTGCCCTGGCTGGACAATTGTGTACCTTGGGTTTGTGGGTGCAGGAACCCACCTTCGGAACCACTTGGGAATAACTGGCCGGAAACCCTACAAAATGATCCCTCTTCCTCCTCCTCCTCCTCCTCCTCCTGTGCCACATCGTCTTCCATCATCACAAGGAGCATTTTTTCAAGGAGGCATAGAAGTGGGATAGTAACGCTGAGAACTGCGTTATCGGCACTGGCCATGTTGGTGGAGTATTCGAAACAGCGCAACAAGGAACACAGGTCTCGCATGGAAGCCCAGTCATTGGTGGTGAAGTGGTGCTGTTCCGCCGAGCGACTCACCCGTGCGTGCTGCAGCTGAAACTCCACTATTGCCTGCTGCTGCTTGCACAGTCTGGCCAGCATGTGCAAGGTGGAGTTCCACCTTGTGGGCATGTCGCATATGAGGCGGTGAGCGGGAAGGCTGAAGTTACGCTGCAGCGCTGACAGGCGAGCAGCAGCAGCATGGTGAGAACGCCAAATGCGCGCACAGACGGCCCGCACTTCATGCAGCAGCTCTGACATGTCGGGGTAATTTTTAAGGAATATCTGCATCACCAAATTCAGCACATGCACCAGGCAAGGGATGTGCGTCAAACCGGCTAGTCCCAGAGCTGCTACGAGATTTCGCCCATTATCGCACACCACCAGGCCGGGCTTGAGGCTGACTGCCACAAACCACTCATCGATCTGTTGTTCAAGGCCCGTCCACAGCTCCTGCGCAGTGTGTGGTTTGTCCCCCAAAAAGATAAGTTTTAAAACTGCCTGCTGTCGTTTACCCCTGGCTGTGATGAAGTTGGTGGTGAAGGTGTTACACTGACCGGATGAGGAGCTGGTAGAGGATGAGGCAGCAGAGTAGGAGGAGGAAGCAACAGGAGGCAAACTGAAGCGCCCTGCAATCCTCGGTGGTGGAAGGACATGCGCCAAACTGCTATCTGCCTCAGGCCCAGCCGCCACTGCATTTACCCAGTGTGCTGTTATGGAGATATAACGGCCCTGACCGTGCTTACTGGTCCACATATCCGTAGTCAGGTGCACCTTGCCACAGATGGTGTTGCGCAGTGCACACCTGATTTTGTCCCCTACTTGGTTGTGCAGGGATGGCTCGCCTTGAAAAGTAGTGGCGGCTGGGCACGACGTACTGTGTGACAGCCACCGCCATAAGGCCTTTAAAACTATCTGTCTCCACCAGACGGAATGACAGCATTTCAAATGCCAGTAATTTAGAAATGCTGGCATTCAAGGCTAGGGATCGCGGGTGGGTAGGGGGGAACTTCCTCTTACTCTCCAGCGTTTGGGATATGGAGAGCTGAACGCTTGCGTGGGACATTGTGGGGATGCTTGGTGACTCAGGCGTTGAGGTTGCGTTGCTGCCAGATCCTCTGTTTGCGGGGTGCCAGGTGGCACTGTCACTCCAGAGGTAGATGAAGAGGCCGCGACTGCAGCAGAAGAGGAAGCAGGAGGAGCCAGAGACCTTTCTTAGTTTTTGAGGTGTCTACTCCACTGCAGCTCGTACTTTGCACTTAAATGCAAGGTCAAGCAGGTTGTGCTCAGGTTGAGAACGTTTATGCCTTGCTTCAGGCTCTGATTGCACAGAGTGCAAACCACTCGTGTCTTGTCGTCAGCACATTGTCTGAAGAACTGCCACGCCAGGGAACTCCTTGGAGCTGGCTTTGGTGTGCTTGGTCCCTTGCTGCGGTGGGCAGTAGGAGGCGTACTGTCTAGAGGAAGGCCACTCCACTTTTGCACCCAGCTCCCTCTTCTACTGTGCTGGTGGCTCTGTGTGACCACCGCCTCTTTCTCCGAACTACATAGGTCTGTCACATGACCTTGATTCCATGTGGGGTCGAGGACCTCATCGTCCTCCACATCTTCCACCCAGTCTTCACCCCTGCCTTCCTTGTCGGTCTGCACACTTTCGAAAGCCCCAGCAGTTGGCACCTGTGTTTCGTCATCATCCGAGACGTGCTGCGATGGTCCTCCCATGTACTCATCTTGAAAGATAAGTGGTTGGGCATCGGTGCACTCAATCTCTTCCACTTCTGGGGCAGGGCTAGGTGGATGGCCCTGGGAAACCCTGCTAACAGAGTCATCAAAAAGCAGAAGAGACTGCTGCATGACTTGGGGCTCAGACTGCTTGGCTGATTTGCAAGGGGGTAAGGTGAAAGACTGATGGACATCGGCTGCAGGTGCCAACTGTGGTCTTTCAGCAGGAGACTGGGATGGGAGACAATGTGAAGGAACTGGATCCACTGTCAGCAACCCAATCTTCTATCGCCTGTACTTGTTCAGGCCTCACCATTAGTAGAGCAGCATTAGGCCCGACCAAATACCGCTGTAGTTTTTGTCGCCTACTTGCACCTGAGGAAGGGGTTTCACTTGTGTGTGTAGCTGGCACAGATCGACCACGTCCTCTCCCTGCAACAGAAACTCCACCAGCAGCACCATGACCTGGGCCACGTCCCTTATTTGACACTCTCCTCATATTTTTTAAATTTAGGATCTTGCCCTAAATGGGTGTTTAATTAATAGTAGAATAGAATGACAGTATGTAAAGGGTGTATCTCACACGACCTGAACCAGACTAGGCCTCAATAAAAGATTTTTTTTCCCAAAATGGCTGTATTTCAAATGCCCAATTCAAACCCCTGTATGTAGAGGTAGTATCTCAGAGGGCCTGAACCTCTGTAGGCCTGAAGTAAATATATCTTTGCACAAAAAGGCTGTATTTCAAATGGCTGTATTTCAAATGCCTAATTCAAACCCCTGTATGAAGAGGTAGTATCTCAGAGGGCCTGAACCTCTATAGGCCTGCAGTAAATATATCTTTGCACAAAATGGCTGTATTTCAAATGGCTGTATTTCAAATGCCTAATTCAAACCCCCATATGTAGAGGTGGTATCTCACAGGGCCTGAAGCTCTGTAGGCCTGCAGTAAATATATCTTTGCAAAAAATGGCTGTATTTCAAATGGCTGTATTCAAATGCCTAATTCAAACCCCTGTATGTAGAGGTAGTATCTCAGAGGGCCTGAACCTCTGTAGGCCT
This sequence comes from Bufo bufo, assembly GCF_905171765.1. Lineage (NCBI taxonomy): Eukaryota > Metazoa > Chordata > Amphibia > Anura > Bufonidae > Bufo > Bufo bufo. Next base: position 261,988,754 of record NC_053393.1, read on the forward strand.
GCAGTAAATATATCTTTGCACAAAAAGGCTGTATTTCAAATGGCTGTATTTCAAATGCCTAATTCAAACCCCTGTATGTAGAGGTGGTATCTCACAGGGCCTGAACCTCTGTAGGCCTGAATTAAATACATCTTTGCACAAAAAGGCTGTATTTCAAATGGCTGTATTTCAATTGCCTAATTCCAATCCCTGTATGTAGAGGTAGTATCTCAGAGGGCCTGAACCTCTGTAGGCCTGCAGTAAATAAATCTTTGCACAAAAAGGCTGTATTTCAAATGGCTGTATTTCAAATGCCTAATTCAAACCCCTGTATGTAGAGGTAGTATCTCAGAGGGCCTGAACCTCTGTATGCCTGCAGTAAATATATCTTTGGACAAAATAGCTGTATTTAAAATGGCTGTATTTCAAATGCCTAATTCAAACCCCTGTATGTAGAGGTAGCATCTCAGAGGGCCTGAACCTCTGTTAGCCTGAAGTAAATATATCTTTGCACAAAATGGCTGTATTTCAAATGCCTAATTCAAACCCCTGTATGTAGAGGTAGTATCTCAGAGGGCTTGAACCTCTGTAGGCCTGCAGTAAATATATCTTTGCAAAAAATGGCTGTATTTCAAATGCCTAATTCAAACCCCTGTATGTAGAGGTGGTATCTCACAGGGCCTGAACCTCTGTAGGCCTGCAGTAAATATATCTTTGCACAAAAAGGCTGTATTTCAAATGGCTGTATTTCAAATGCCTAATTCAAACCCCTGTATGTAGAGGTAGTATCTCAGAGGGCCTGAACCTCTGTAGGCCTGCAGTAAGTATATCTTTGCACAAAATGGCTGTATTTCAAATGGCTGTATTTCAAATGCCTAATTCAAACCCCTGTATGTAGAGGGGGTATCTCACAGGGCCTGAACCAGTGTAGGCCTCAATTCAATATTGGTGCACCAAATGGCAGTATTTAAAATCTCTGAATGTAACCCAAATGTATTAAGGGTGTATCTCACAATGACATCTGCATCAAAGGCTGCCAACTACATTTTTTGTGCCCAAATCTGTGTTTTTTTAAAAACTGAATTTGACAGCAGTATATAAGCCTGTAATTTCACACGTGCTGATGCTGCAAGGCCTGAAAATAGTATTTTTTGTCAAAAGAGTGTGTTTTTCAAACCCCAGAAAATGATGGGTGTATTTCTACCTTAAATTGCACACTGACTAATACAGATGTTGTAGATTGCCAAAAATAGTCTTTTTTGCTAACAGAATATGAAAACTGTATATATTAAACTTGAATTTAACACTTGCAGATCTGGAAAATACTGTTTTTTGAAAAAAATAGTGTGTTTTTAAAACCCCAGAAAATGAATCGTGTATTTCTACTTGAAATTGCACACTGACTAATACATATGTTGTAGATTGCCAAAAAAGTATTTTTTTGCTAACAGAATATGAAAACTGTATATATTAAACTTGAATTTAACACTTGCAGATCTGGAAAATACAGTTTTTTGAAAAAAATTGTGTGTTTTTAAAACCCCAGAAAATGATGGGTGTATTTCTACTTTAAATTGCACACTGACTAATCCAGATGTTGTAGATTGCCAAAAAAGTCTTTTTTTGCTAACAGAATATGAAAGCTGTATATATTAAACTTGAATTAAAAACTTGCAGATCTGGAAAATACTGTTTTTGGAAAAAAAAAATAGTGTGTTTTTAAAACCCCAGAAAATGATGGGTGTATTTCTACCTTAACCCCTTACGGTCACATGAAATACCCTTCGGGGCCAAATTTGCGCAGGCCTACGTACCTGGAAGGGAGGTCGCGGTTGATGAGTCTCTCGTTGCGTTCAAGGGGAGACTCAGTTTCCGCCAATACATTCCCACTAAGCGGGCGAGGTATGGAGTTAAGCTGTACAAAATTTGTGAGAGTACCTCAGGGTACACTTACAAATTTTGCATGTACGAGGGGCGAGATTCCCATATTCAACCCCCAGAATGTCCTCCCACTCTGGGTGTTAGCAGGAAACTCGTGCGGGACCTTATGTACCCACTGCTAGATAAGGGTTACCACTTGTACGTGGATTACTTTTATACTAGCATTCCCTTGTTCAGATCCACGTTCGCTTGTGGGACCGTGCAGAAAAATCAGTGCGGCCTCCCTGCCTACCCCCTCCAGGTACCTATCCCCAGGGGTGAGACCCGTGCCCTTACCAGTGGAAACCTGTTGCTGGTCAGGTATAAGGACAAGAGGGATGTCTTTGTACTGTCCACGAACCACGGTAATGGCATCACCCCTGTCCCTGTGCGAGGTACCGCGGCAACGGTCCTCAAGCCCGATTGTATCGTCGACTACAATTGGTATATGGAGGAGTTGATCCCTCTGATCAAGTCCTCAAGCCATATAGCTCCATGCGCAAAACCTGGGCATGGTACAAAAAAGTTGCGGTCTACTTGGTACAGGTTGCCTTGTACAACGCTTTTGTATTATTCCAAAGCGCTGGCAGCACAAGGACATTCCTCCAATTCTATGAGGCAGTCCTCAAGGACCTGATTTTTTCAGACCGGGAAAGAGCAGGCCGGAGTACCTCGGGAAATGGAGGCGCCCGGATCGTCCCTGGCCAACATTTTCCAGGTGTGGTCCCCCATACTGGAAAGAAGGGACGAACCCAAAAAAGATGCAGAGTGTGTTACAAGAGGGGGATACGGGAGGACACCACCACTCAATGTGACACTTGCCCCGATCATCCGGGCCTCTGCATTATCGATTGCTTCAGGGAGTATCACACTTCCATGGAGTACTACATTTTTATAATCCCCAACAGTCCCCTAGAGAACATAATAAACTATGGCTCTCAGACTTTGGAGACACGGAAACAATTTTTTTTCCCCCCAAAAATATTAGTTTTAGTGAAGGCATCCTCAAACTGCGGCCCTCCAGATGTTGTAAAACTATAACTCCCAGCATGCCCAGACAACATACAGCCATCAGCAGGGCATGGTGGGAATTGTAGTTTTACTACATCTGGAGGGCCGCAGTTTGAGGATGCCTGCTTAGTGTCTCCAAAGTCTGAAAGCCATACATATTGGGCATCGCCGCGTCCGTAAAAATCTTCTCTATAAAAATAACATTTAACCCAACCCCCCCGGATGAATAATAAAACGTGTAAAAAAATGCCATTTTTTGTCACCTAACATCACAAAAAGTGTAATAGCGAGCGATCAAAATGTCATATGCACCCCCAATTAGTGCCAATAAAACCGGCATCTCATCCCGCAAAAATGAGCCCCTACATTAGATAGTCGCCCAAAAAAAAAAAAAAACTGTAGCTCCCAGGCTATATAGATACTAAAATAATTTTTGGGGGTTCCTAAAATGATGATATAGTGTAAAATCTAAATAAATTTTAAAATGCAGACATATTAGGTATCGCCGCATCCGTAAGAATCTTCCCTATAAAAATAACATTTGACCAAACCCCTCGGATTAATAGCGTTAAAAATATAAAATAAAAACGGTGCCAAAACATCAATTTTTTGGCAAAATTTCCATTTGAATCCTTTTTTTCTGGTAATAAAGCAAGGGTTAACAGCCAAACAAAACTAAATATTTATTGCCCTGATTCTGTAGTTTGCAGAAAAACCCCATATGTGGTCGTAAATGGCTATATAGCCACACGGCAGGGCATAGAACGAAGGGAATGCCATATGGTTTCTGGAAGGCAGATTTTGATGGACTGGTTTATTTACACCATGTCCCATGTAGCCTAGACTAGAAACTCCAAAAAAGTGACCCTATCTAAGAAACTGCACCCCTCAAGGTATTCAAAAGTTACTTTACAAACTTTGTTAACCCTTTAGGTGTTCCATAAAACTAAATAGCGAATGTAGAAACAATTTTAGAATTAAATTTTTTGGTTACCTTGCATCAAAAAAGTGTAATATAGAGCAACCAAAAATCATATTTACCCTAAAATAGTCCCAAAACAACAACCACCTTATCCCGTAGTTTCCTAGATTGGGTCACTTTTATGGAGTTTCTACTCTAGGGGTGCATCAGGGGGCTTGAAAGGGTACATGGTGTAAATAAACCAGTCCAGCAAAATCTGCCTTCCAAAAACCATATGGCGTTCCCCTTCTTCTATGTCCTGCCGTTTAGCCAAATAGTAGTTTACAACCAAATATGGGGTGTTTCTGCAAACTACAGAATCAGGGCAACCCATATTGAGTTTTGTTTGGCTGTTAACCCATTTTTTCCAGTAATAAAGTAAGGGTTAAAATGGAAAATTTTCCCAAAAATTTAAATTCCAAAATTCTTTCTTCATCTGCCATTAACTCTTGTGGATCACCTAAAGGGTTAACAAAGTTTGTAAACCCAGTTTTGAATACCTTGAGGGGTGTACTTTCTTAGATGGAGTCACTTTTTTGGAATTTCTATTCTAGGGGTGCAACGGGGGCTTGAAATGGGACATGGTATAAACAAAACCAGTCCTGCAAAATCTGCCTTCCAAAAACCATATGGCGTTCCCCTCCTTCTATGTCCTCCCGTTTGGCCAAACAGTAGTTTAGGACCACATATGGGGTGTTTTTGCAAACTACAGAATCAGGGCAACCCATATTGAGTTTTGTTTTGCAGTTAACCCTTACTTTATTACTGGAAAAAATGGGTTAAAATGGAAAATTTTCCAAAAAATTGAAATTTCCTAAATTGTTTCTCCATCTGCCATTAACTCTTGTGGAACACCTAAAGGGTTGACAAAGTTTGTAAACCCAGTTTTGAATACCTTGAGGGGTGTACTTCCTTAGATGGAGTCACTTTTTTGAAATTTCTATTCTAGGGGTGCAACGGGGGGCTTGAAATGGGACATGGTATAAACAAAACCAGTCCTGCAAAATCTGCCTTGCAGAAACCATATGGCGTTCCCCTCCTTCTATGTCCTCCCGTTTGCCCAAACAGTAGTTTACAACCACATATGGGGTGTTTCTGCAAACTACAGAATCAGGGCAACCCATATTGAGTTTTGTTTGGCAGTTAACCCTTGCTTTGTTCCTGGAAAAAATTGATTATATTGGAAAATTTTCCAAAAAATCGAAATTCTTACATTTTATTTTCATTTGCCATGAAGTCTTATGGAAGACCTAAAGGGTTAACAAAGTTTGTAAAATCAGTTTTGAATATCTTGAGGGGTATACCCCTATCTCCAAGAAATGCACATAGATCGATTGAGGAGGCGTGGATGCTATTACTGGAAATATCGAACCGCTCAAGACAACTTTCGCTGCACGGATGAAACCCTGATTTACCGTGGTGTCACGTGTATTCGAAGGATTGGCGCGGAATTCAAACACAAGCAACAGCCCTTGAGACCAGAACCCCGATTTCCACAGAAGATATACCGTGTCGAGGGCAACGAAGTCCACTGAAGACCTCCCGGTAAGATTGTGCAAGTTTGTCTGTAAAAAAAGCGATCACAATTTGTGGAGCATACAGCGGGACGCCGCTGTCTTTATCAAGTGAGCGGGATGCCGCTCTATATGTTACCAGCTTTTACCTGTGCTTGAAATCGATAAGTATCTGGTATACTGCTTTGGCGCTTGGAAGAACTTTTGGTCATTATCGTATTGCGAACTTTTTATATTATCAAACATTTTATATCATCGAACATTTCATATAATCGAACATTTTATAACATTAGAGTTCTGGTCGATTGTTGCATTGTGAATATTTCAAATTATCAGAGGTATGGTTGATTGCTGGTTCCAGAGGTTGAAACTGACCAATTGGATGTATATTTTATCGTGAACACGCATGTATGTGTTTTTTATATATATATATATATATATATATACAGTACAAACCAAAAGTTTGGACACACCTTCTCATTCAATGAGTTTTCATTATTTTCATAACTATGAAGGCATCAAAACTATGAATTAACACATGTGGAATTATATACATAACAAACAAGTGTGAAACAACTGAAAATATGTCATATTCTAGGTTCTTCAAAGTAGCCACCTTTTGCTTTGATTACTGCTTTGCACACTCTTGGCGTTCTCTTGATGAGCTTCAAGAGGTAGTCCCCTGAAATGGTCTTCCAACAGTCTTGAAGGAGTTCCCAGAGATGCTTAGCACTTGTTGGCCCTTTTGCCTTCACTCTGCGGTCCAGCTCACCCCAAACCATCTCGATTGGGTTCAGGTCCGGTGACTGTCGAGGCCAGGTCATCTGGTGCAGCACCCCATCACTCTCCTTCATGGTCAAATAGTCCTTACTTTCAAAGTTTTCCCAATTTTTCGGCTGACTGACTGACCTTCATTTCTTAAAGTAATGATGGCCACTCGTTTTTCTTTACTTAGCTGCTTTTTTCTTGCCATAATACAAATTATAACTGTCTATTCAGTAGGACTATCAGCTGTGTATCCACCTGACTTCTCCTCAACGCCACTGATGGTCCCAACCCCATTTATAAGGCATGAAATCCCACTTATTAAACCTGACAGGGCACACCTGTGAAGTGAAAACCATTTCAGGGGACTACCTCTTGAAGCTCATCAAGAGAATGCCAAGAGTGTGCAAAGCAGTAATCAAAGCAAAAGGTGGCTACTTTGAAGAACCTAGAATATGAAATATTTTCAGTTGTTTCACACTTGTTTGTTATGTATATAATTCCACATGTGTTAATTCATAGTTTTGATGCCTTCAGTGTGAATCTACAATTTTCATAGTCATGAAAATAAAGAAAACTCTTTGAATGAGAAGGTGTGTCCAAACTTTTGGTCTGTACTGTATATATATCCACTTTCTATGATTGCTGTTATTAATTTTAAGAACAATATTTGTTTTATTGACCTATCTATATAATTGTACTATTCATTATCCTAATTTTATCTTACATTTAATAAAATCCCAATACTATAGGGAGTGCCCCACTACTATTTATTTATTTATATATCATTATTACATTCACAAACAAAGTTTCATTCGATTCCAACAGGTACTTCCTGGGGCTTTATTTTTTGTCAATGAGTGTATATATGAAAAGATGAATCAATTATATGCATCATATTCACCATGACATGCATCAGGTAGAGCTAATACTGTATGTCTAATGGAACTAATAAGCCTGAAAAATAAAGAATGCTTATGCACGTGATTAACTAGCTGTTGTGATTGTGTACATGAATTTAAAAGTGATAGGCCACTGCATATAGATAATTACAATAATTAATGCTTGTTAAATCCACTGAAGCCTCCATAACATAACACAACTTTAACACACATCCTCTGACTTAATCTCTATAAATGCCTAATAAGTTATTGTTATTGTAGTAGGTATGTGTATAGTTATTTATGTTTATTATATTAAAGAATCTGAGAAAAGATCTTCAATATGGCTTTGATTTCATACCTATTTCTTTACAAACACTTTAGTCACAGGCTGTGAGGAGACGTGTAACTAAGACCTGAGCACAGGAACATGGTTGGGTAAAGGGTGCAATCCATGGAATGACTTGTACAGTCCAAAATCCACATCTAAAAAAAATTGGGCAAGATTTAGAAATGTGTCTGTGCCTAGAATTTGTCTTCCAAGTGGTGCAAATTGGCGCAGTTTGGTGCAACTACAGGTTTTACAATTTTTTCTTACTTTCTTAAAAGGGAGTGGTGCTTAGTGGAAAGGCATGGGGCTTCAGGGAAAGGGGCATGGTATAAGATGCAACAATTTATACTAAAATTGTGCCACAAGTAAGCCAACCAATAGTTGGTATAGATAGACAAAACTTTCTAGCCCTGCACCAAATTTATCATCCAACCTGAGCCACTGTAATAAAACTGATGCATGTCTGGGCAGTCTTTCTCCTGGCAAGTTTACACAGTCCGATAGTCGGGCAGATTATAGGGGACGAACATTCCTGCGAATCCTTGTTCCTGACAATCTGCCTGTCTGATCACCCATTTGTCACAGTCCGGTTCACTGTGACAGTTGTGGCCGTGCAGGCTGGCTGCGTGCTCTCTTGCGTACTGGCTGCAAGGTGTCACCTGTGTATGCTGGTTGCTTGGGGCTGAGTGCTGGCTGTGGTGTTGTGTAGGAACTATGGGTGTATAGCCAAAATGAATGCTCATTGTCTTTAAGAGGAAATCAGCTTGAACCAAAGTTCTGTTATGTGGCTGAAGAAGCCAAGATGAGTTCATGGCAAGTTCAGTTTATGTAAGTTTATATAAGAATAATTGTGACTATGAACGGACATTGTATTTTAAAAGTTATTGCTAAAGATATAGGTTTATCTATGGGGAGTACACTATTTTTCAAGTGGTCTTAAACTTTTGATCAGGACTGTACAGTATATTTACTTTTTATGATTGCTGCTATTAATTTTAAGAACAATATTTGTTTTATTGACCTATCTATATAATTGTACTATTCATTATCAGAATTTTATCTTACATTTAATATAGGGATTGCCCCACTACTATTTATTTATTTATTTACTTATTTGTTAGACTGGGTGTTGTCTGCCAGTGGGAGCACCTCTAAGCAATTCTCCCCATCAACCGAGTGCGACATAATTCCGAATTTATAATAATGATATATGTAAGAGATTATAATCATGGAATAAAAACAAAAGGATAAGTTTATTAGGGATATTTTACAACTGAAATGAGTGTCTTGTACCTTCAATTTTTGAATTTAGAGTGACTTACTTTCTTTGTTTTGTTTCGGATAAAGCACGCTTGAAAAGCAGGATACTTACTTGTCATGAAATCCGATATGGAGACGATACAACATAGTGGTGATTTGGGCCAAAATAAAGGCAGAGAGGGTGCAGGCGCATTTTTTTTACACAGTGCAATCAAAAAGATGCACTGCAGATCTTGAGTACAAAAGCCCTAGAACAAAGGGTCTCTCAACTGGCTGACAGAGAAGAGCGTTGGTTTTGGACTGTGAACTCTAATGTCATATAATGAAAGAAACCGGGTCCCCCTGTGGATATATAAGAAGGTCTCTCAATTCCAGGAAGATAATATTTTTGTGAAAAACGGCAGCAACTTCACATAGATTTTTCACTACATATTTTAAGGATGGTATTGAAGAGAAATGAGATTGAATATGATAATTTAACTGAGGAACTGGGCAAAGCTAAGGCTGAGTTGCAGGACTGTTTAACTGAGAACCAGTTGCAGGCGTTTAATAAGTGCCTGGATAAGAAACTGATCCTGATTCAAGCCGAAAAGAAAGAAAGAAAGAGAGATACGTTTCTAAGAGATAAGCAGGACTATGATTCAAATAGAGTTTTTGAATGGAATACAGAAAGACAGCAATGCAACTGTCCACCATGCTGAGCACAGAATGATATTGGACAACCGAGTCAGATTCAAGCACCTCCGACTAGACTGGCAACCGACCTCCTAGGAATGTGATTCATGAAGATGATAACCCTTTAGGAAGAAGAAAACATCATGGGAAAGGACAGAGTCGGAAGAGGAAGCAGGTCTCCTGGAGACGCTAGATCGAGATATTGACTCGATAGAAGTAGTCTAATGTTGTGAACCTTTCAGATTTAGAATTGACACCGGACTGCATCTCAGTCCTTAACAATGGGCTGGGATTCAGCCTAGTGGAACAATTCGATCCTGTCATGTTTGAAGTGAAAATAAGACAGCCTACGAACCTCGTATTCACGTTGCACGGGAAAGGGGTAATCCCAATATGAAGCTTGTAGAGGATAATCCCAGCAAACGTACTTGTTGTTTGTAGTATACTTTATTCCAAATACATCATCAATTTATAGGACGTGTTTCGGCCCGTCCAGCCTTCCTCAACTGCACCGCGTTTGAAGTGGACCTGTTTAAATTGGTCTGAAAAACTAAATTTGTGTAGGATGTTCAATGCAAAATCTGGAGAGGAACTGTCACTAAGAGAAGGAGGATTCCCACCGTGATCGGCCTGCTAGGTTTTAGTACCTCTGCAAACTTTAATGAGACAGAACGATCATGTTTGGAGTTTTTGATGAATGACAATGACCCCCAGGAAGAGATATGTGAACAGAAGATGGTTGCAACACAATAATTTACAGGTGGTGTGGGATCTATATTCGGCCCCCCCCTTGCCCGCTGGTAGTAGCCTAGAACTTTTTTAGCACCAGGTTCTTAAAGAAATAAAAGCTCTGATCTATCCAACGCAACCCCCCCCCCCCCCCCCATTTAAAAACAGGTGAATCGGAGGTGTTGAAATGGCTAAAGTCCTGTCCAGATGTTATTATAAAACCAGTGGACAAGGGGGGCAATGTTGTCCTCATGACCAGAGAATACTGTGTATCAGAAGCTAGGAGACAGTTGGCAGATGCTGGCACATATGAGAAATTAGTAGGGGACCCTACAAGTAAGATACAGCTTCAGTTGCAAGGATTACTACATAGATACAATGAATGTGATATTCTTAATAGAAGAATAGCTGAGAAACTGCTACTGCTGTCCCAATCCAAACCATCATGGTACTTTGTACCTAAAATCCATAAGAAATTGGACCACTCACCTGGGCGGCCCAAAGTTGCCGGGATAGGTTCTATCACCCTTTCTGAATACCTTAATTCTGGCATGCTCAACCTGCTCCCCTCCAGCTGTTGCAAAACTACAACTCCCAGCATTCCCAGACAGTCTACAGCTATCAGCCTGCATTAGGGCATGGTGGGAGTTGTAGTTTTACAACAGTTGGAGGGCCACAGATTGAGCATCCCTGCTTTAAATTGATTGCTACGCCCACTACTTAAAGATATACCCTGGTTCCTAAAGGACACAAATGACTTCCTCCTGGCACTGAAATCAATTCAGTATGCATGAAGGATATAATTTGGTCTTTTTGGATGTAGAGAGTTTGTATAAACATATACCTCATGATATTGGAGTAGCTTCAGTTAGGGAAGTCCTCACTAGGACCGATAAGAGTCATAGATTTTTTGAGTTTGCGAAAGAAGCCCTTCAGTTTATATTTGTGAATGGTGCTACCATTCGCAAATATAAACCAGTGGTACAAACAAAAATATGGTACTGCGATGGGGACTCCGGTAGCATGTACATTTACTAACATCTTCCTTGCCTGGTTTGAGGACAATATTCAATTGTTTCTACGTTATATAGATGATTTATTCATTATTTGGTCGAGCACAGAATCCCAATTTGGTGAGTATGTAACTCATTTGAATGAACATAAGAATATGAATGTGAGGTTAACATACAAATTTGGGGGTCAGGAATTGGAATTATTGGATGTGGCCGTTGTGGTGGAGAGGGGCTCGTTGATCACCAGGGGCTACAGAAAGCCCATGGCGACCAACTTGCTGCTCCACTACGGCAGCTTTCACCCACAAAGTGTTAAATTAGCAGTCCCTTATGGCCAGTTCATTAGACTTAGGAGAATTAATAGCCATGAGGAGATCTATATGATTCAAGCTATGGATCTTAAGAAACATTTATCTCAGAGGGGCTATCCCCCCTCCAAAATCTCCCTCAAGCCATGACGAAAGCATTGCAGTTAACACAGGATGAACTGTTATACAAAAAATTCCCTTTCAGAAAACGAGAAGGCAAGCAGAATAGGTTTATGTTTTCATTTAAGTATAGTCCCATGGCATATACTATACTTAGAACCATAGACCGCAACTGGGACATTTTGAGTAAAAAGGCGGTTTTGAGAGATATTGTACAGAACAGACCCATGATAGCATTCAGACGCTGTCATACCTTAAAAGACAAATTGTTGAGGAGTAGATTCACAGAGAGAAGGCCAACTATATGGTTGAGAGATTATGTACCAAAAGGCAACCATCGTTGTGGTAACTGTTCTTTTTGTATGAATAATCCCCAATATAGAGTACTTTATTTTGGTGGTTTACAGCATAGAGTTGATCATCTCATAACATGTAGAAGTAGGTTCCTGGAATACTTGATAATGTGCCCCTGTGGCGCTTCTATATTGGTAAGACAATAAGATGTCTGTTTGAAAGGGTAAGAGAACACTTTAACTCTATAGTGTCTGGTAAAAGATGCCCTCATTTGATCGAACATGTCAGAAAGTTTCATGGAGGCGACGCCAGGGTACTCACATTTTCAGGTATAGCAATAGTCCCATGTCCATGCGCAGAGGGCAACAGACACAGATTTCTATTACACAAAGAAGCCAGTTGGATTATACGGGCCAATGCTATGACAAAAATGAAGCGTATTCTTGTGTTTTATAACAATGTACAATTATTGACCTTGTTTTAATATGTAATTCAGCATTTTGGTGTTAGTTGTATGGATAACAGATGCAATATGCTTGGGCATGGTGGCTTGATAGGTTCCATATAGGATATATCCATATGAGATATCATATAACAACAATAGTATATACTGTATGTATGTATGTGTGTGTATATCTCATATTATAAAAATTAGTTTCTGTCTTTCTGTTTAGACCTCTGTCTGTCTGGGCGTTCTTTTAGGCTCAGCTCTCTAGGACTTACTGTTCCTGAGATATTTCCAAAAAATGACCTGCATTAGCCAATAGAAGCCAGCAAGCCTTTCACTTAAATCCAAACTGCCATTTACACGGTCACATGTCACTTATTAGCCAATAGAAGCTCGCAGGTCCTACTCCAGGTTTCCATAACAACTGATCGCAGGTTTAAGCAGTTTGCAGGTCCTTAAATATTCAGTCATATGAGGTGTATCAGTCAACATAAGTTCATATTTAATTTTTCCAGGTTTTTCATAACACAGCCATAAATAGACTATACAGACTGTCACATGTCCCTTATCAGCCAATAGGTCACAGTTAAAGGGGCAGTCAAAGTTAAAGGGAACCTGTCACCTCTACTATGCTACCCTCATTGAGCGTTTCTAAATGTTCATTGTGTTACCCTAAACATATAAATTACACTTTTAATTTCATTTGCAGACTAATTCAATAAGTATTATGCATTTTTGTACTTCCCGCTTTTTATGCAAATTAACATAAAAGAGTCATATCTTACTTGTGTGACCATAGAAGAGTCATATTTTCAAGCTCTGACTCATCTCAGGTTAATTTACATATCTATAAAATCGTTTTTTTTACACAATAAAAGCACACAGAGCTATGGGGACTGGGTATTGCAGATGTGCTAGCGGCCATCTAGCAACCCATGTCCTCAGCTCTATACACAAAATCCAGATGACAGGTTCCTTTTAAAGGGGCGCTCACTGTTAAAGGGGCGGACACTGTGGAGGTCACTGTTAAAGGGGCAGCCACTGTAAAGGTCACTGCTAAAGGGGCAGCCACTATAAAGGTAACTATTAAAGGGGTGGTCAATGCTAAAGGGGCGGGCACTGTGAAAGTCACTGTTAAAGGGACAGGCACTGTGAAGGTCACTGTTAAAGGAGCATTCACTATGAAGGTCACTGTTAAAGGGGTGGTCACTGTTAAAAGGGCAGGAACTATTAAAGGGACAGGCAATGTGGAGGTCACTGTTAAAGGGGCGGGTACTGCAGGTGCAAACTCAAAAGGGCAAGCTTACCCCAAAAATCCAGTAAAAAAAATAGAGCAGCACTCCAGGATAATGTGGAAAATAGTGGTTTATTCACCCATTAGTGATGCAATGTTACGGCTCCAACAAGAAGCCTTTCTCAAGCAATGTGAACAGGACATTCAAAACATTATATAGCCAAAGGAAATGACATCACAGTGCCATGTGATCACATATCTCAAGGAAAACATTAACCATTGCTGTGATAAATTGCAGAATCAATATACACAACCATACTAAAATCAGTATAAAGTGTTCAAAATATACATAATTAAACATGAGAACTGTGCAAAGATGCTTATAAAGTTCATGATGACCAACGATGATCATAATAAATATACACAATTGATATATGCATTAATATATAGTGCATGAAATGACTAATAATATAAAGTGCGCGTGTTCAGCTGCTGGATGTAATGGATGGAAGCACATAGTAGAGGGCGTAGGCACAGACACACTAACCACTGCCTCATTGTTTGGAGATATACAGTCAGGTCCATAAATATTGGGACATTGACACAATTCAATTTTTTTTGGCTCTATACACCACCACAATGGATTTGAAATGAAACGAACAAGATGTGCTTTAACTGCAGACTGTCAGCTTTAATTTGAGGGCATTTACATCCAAATCAGGTGAACGGTGTAGGAATTACAACAGTTTGCATATGTGCCTCCCACTTGTTAAGGGACCAAAAGTAATGGGACATAATAATAATCATAAATCAAACTTTCACTTTTTAATACTTGGTTGCAAATCCTTTGCAGTCAATTACAGCCTGAAGTCTGGAACGCATAGACATCACCAGACGCTGGGTTTCATCCCTGGTGATGCTCTGCCAGGCCTCTACAGCAACTGTCTTCAGTTCCTGCTTGTTCTTGGGGCATTTTCCCTTCAGTTTTGTCTCCAGCAAGTGAAATGCATGCTCGATCAGATTCAAGTCAGGTGATTGACTTGGCCATTGCATAACATTCCACTTCTTTCTCTTAAAAAACTCTTTGGTTGCTTTTGCAGTATGCTTTGGGTCATTGTCCATCTGCACTGTGAAGCACCGTCCAATGAGTTCTGAAGCATTTGGCTGAATATGAGCAGATAATATTGCCCGAAACACTTCAGAATTAATCCTGCTGCTTTTGTCAGCAGTCACATCATCAATAAATACAAAAGAACCAGTTCCCTTGGCAGCCATACATGCCCACGCCATGACACCACCCATATGCTTCACTGATGAGGTGGTATGCTTAGGATCATGAGCAGTTTCTTTCCTTCTCCATACTCTTCTCTTCCCTTCACTCTGGTACAAGTTGATCTTGGTCTCACCTGTCCATAGGATGTTGTTCCAGAACTGTGAAGGCTTTTTTAGATGTCGTTTGGCAAACTCTAATCTGGCCTTCCTGTTTTTGAGGCTCACCAATGGTTTACATCTTGTGGTGAAACCTCTGCTTTCACTCTGGTGAAGTCTCTTGATTGTTGACTTTGACACACATATACCTACCTCCTGGAGAGTGTTCTTGATCTGGCCAACTGTTTTGAAGGGTGTTTTCTTCACTAGGGAAAGAATTCTTTGGTCATCCACTACAGTTGTTTTCCGTGGTCTTCCAGGTCTTTTGGTGTTGCTGAGCTCACCGGTGCGTTCCTTCTTTTTAAGAATGTTCCAAACAGTTGTTTTGGCCACGCCTAATGTTTTTGCTATCTCTTTGATGTGTTTGTTTTGTTTTTTAAGCCTAATGATGGCTTGCTTCACTGATAGTGACAGCTCTATGGATCTTATCTTGAGAGTTGACAGCAACAGATTCCAAATGCAAATAGCACACTTGAAATAAACTCTGGACCTTTTATCTGCTCATTGTAATTGGAATAATGAGGGAATAACACACACCTGGCCATGGAACAGCTGAGAAGCCAATTGTCCTATTACTTTTGGTCCCTTAACAAGTGGCAGGCACATATGCAAACTGTTGTAATTCCTACACCGTTCCCCTTATTTGGATGTAAATACCCTCAAATTAAAGCTGACAATCTGCAGTTAAAGCACATCTTATTCGTTTCATTTCAAATCCATTGTGGTGGTGTATAGAGCCAAAGATGTTAGAATTGTGTCGATGTCCCAATATTGACCTGACTGTATATATACACAGTATGTGTGTGTGTGCATATATATATATATATATATATATATACACACACACATAATATTTATATATATATATATATATATATATATATATACGCACACATAATATATATATATATATATATATATATATACACTCACCTAAAGAATTATTAGGAACACCATACTAATACGGTGTTGGACCCCCTTTTGCCTTCAGAACTGCCTTAATTCTACGTGGCATTGATTCAACAAGGTGCTGATAGCATTCTTTAGAAATGTTGGCCCATATTGATAGGATAGCATCTTGCAGTTGATGGAGATTTGAGGGATGCACATCCAGGGCACGAAGCTCCCGTTCCACCACATCCCAAAGATGCTCTATTGGGTTGAGATCTGGTGACTGTGGGGGCCATTTTAGTACAGTGAACTCATTGTCATGTTCAAGAAACCAATTTGAAATGATTCGAGCTTTGTGACATGGTGCATTATCCTACTGGAAGTAGCCATCAGAGGACGGATACATGTTCTCATTTTGTTTACGCCAAATTCGGACTCTACCATTTGAATGTCTCAACAGAAATCCAGACTCATCAGACCAGGCAACATTTTTCCAGTCTTCAACAGTCCAATTTTGGTGAGCTCGTGCAAATTGTAGCCTCTTTTTCCTATTTGCAGTGGAAATGAGTGGTACCCGGTGGGGTCTTCTGCTGTTGTAGCCCATCCGCCTCAAGGTTGTGCGTGTTGTGGCTTCACAAATGCTTTGCTGCATACCTCGGTTGTAACAAGTGATTATTTGTCACGGCTGAGGATGGGGGAAACCCTCAGCCGTGCGGTGTCAGAAGATGTAGTGGCTGCTCGGCCAGGACGACAGAATTAGGGAGCAGGTCACCTCCTAACACATCCCTAATCTGACCCTGACTCCTAACCATATGAGCCAACCCTGATGGTAGGAGGGCTCATACACCGGAACCTAATAATCCCTGCTAGCCCTCAGGATTGCCCTGGAACAAGGAGCAGGGTAAGACGACCTGTTCCTGCTAGATGTGGAGGAACAGGAGTCTCACTGGCCAAACTACAAAGAAAGGGGAACATGAACAGCTTATGGCAATGGCAGGTAAATGCAACAAGACAACACCTACCTGCCACAGACACAGAGCCTGGAACCTATGTATAAGTGCTGCTGTCCACAAGAACTCAAACGGACACAGCACACACCACACCTCACTCAGGAACCCAGGACCATAAGCTGCAAGACAGAAAGACCAAACACACACCTTCATAACACCGTGTAACATAACATATGACCACAACGGTGGCCCTCACTGGCAGATGGAATATAAACCAGGAGGAAGACTCCAGCTAACCATGGCTGAAGTACCCCTCAGACTTCTGCTCTCAACTGAGGCTAAATAGCCCATGTAGCCACACCCACACAGACACACCCAGTGCACACACACTAGGAAGGGAATTAACCCTTCCCACACCAGGGAAGGGAAGACAGCCACTTAAAGGGGACGTGCACACATACAAAAACTTTGTGCACAACAAACATACAAAAGGCACACCTAATAGACAGGTTGCCAGGTGCAACGGCATGCAATGACAGCGAGCAGCCTAGCAACCAGCTCCAGCTGCTCTACTGCCACAAACCTAATGTTGCCAGCGGCAACCACAGGTGAGGCAAAATACTTCAGCCCTCACCTGTGATTGACAACAACTCCAGACCACAGGCAACTGCATGCGGTTCAGGAGTCACGTCCATACCATGGTCGTGACATTATTTCAGTCAATGTTGCTCTTTTATCAGCTTGAATCAGACGGCCCATTCTCCTCTGACCTCAAGCATCCACAAGGCATTTTTGCCCACAGGACTGCCGCATACTGGATGTTTTTCCCTTTTCACACCATTCTTTGTAAACCCTAGAAATGGTTGTGCGTGAAAATCCCAGTAACTGAGCAGATTGTGAAATACTCAGACCGGCCCGTCTGGCACCAACAACCATGCCACGCTCAAAATTGCTTAAATCACCTTTCTTTCCCATTCTGATATTCAGTTTGGAGTTCAGGAGATTGTCTTGACCAGGACCACCCCCCTAAATGCATTGAAGCAACCATGTGATTGGTTGACTAGATAATTGCATTAATGAGAAATAGAACAGGTGTTCCTAATAATTCTTTAGGTGAGTGTATATAGGCTTTAGAAAAATGAGGATGCAGCACACTAAAAATTGCGGGTGCAGATCAAGCCAATGTGAACCAGCACCTGGGTCCAATGCGATACAAAGATGAAAGAAGGCCAGCAGCACACCACGGATTTCAGCAGAAAATGTGTAGTTTATTCACCCAGTGTCAGCAGTGACGTTTCAACAGCTTGTTGCTGTCTTTCTCAAGCTATGTGCACATGTGTTACAGGAAAAACACAAAGAGGCCGGGTTTGACGACCGGACCTATTTACTCCCAAAAATTGTAGTAGTTATATACTGATCCCCTATGGGACAGAGGGGTAAAACTTAACATTTAATGTGAGCGAATCTAAAAAAGGTGGACACTTGGAGGAGGAGCCCCTGCAACATATACAAACATAACAGCCCTACGGGCCTAGACTGAACAACAAACAATCAGTATGGCAAAAGGTGGTAAAAATAGAAGACAGGAACGTTCTCACCCGGTTGTGGATGTGGATCAAGGGTTCTCTCAAAGGTTCTTGAGGAAGAAGACGGACCTGTGTAGATGATGCGCCATACTGGAGGAAACAGGCGTTGGTGCCCCTGTATGTAGTAGGGTGGTGGGGTCAGATAACCCTAAACAACCCTAAGTGAGGGGCAGGGGCTAGTACGCCCTACCTATCTATACGGGGAACTTGCCCCGCAAGGAGCATCCCCGTCCGGATACCTGACCCTGTTGGGGCGGAATCCCTAATAAACCCTAAAGAGGGTGCTCCCTACGTGTCACGTTTCAATTTGTGAAGGAAAATCATCAGGGGAGAATATGGAGATAACAAGACTATGGATGGGGCTTGTATAACCATAAGAAATAGATAGTGAAGGAGGCAGTATAGTGGTCAGTATATGTCAGAAATAATCAGACAAGGGTGTAGGGTCAGACAGACGTAACTACCCAAATGGCCACAACAAGAACCTCCTGTTTGGGATATAGCTGCACCAGTGGGTGCCAGCTATTCTGGACAGAGAATGACCACAGGATGGTCAGAATCCAGGGGGGCTGTCAGCAGAGTTTGCTCACCTGTCAGCGTCTTTTAAAGATGCAGAGAATCGCGCCAGTCTGCCCTGTACCGCTCCACTTCCGGTCATGTGACTAGGGTAAAAGGAAGTCACATGTGCGGTGGAACGCAAGGAAGTGAGCGTGCGTTCCAAGGGAGACACAGGCCGTGGTGCGCGACGCCCAGAAGTGACGTCACGCCTCATGCAAGGGTCGCATGGGCAGGAGGCTGACCAAGGGCTGTGTCGGACCAAGGAAGGAACGCCCACCGCTCGTGCCCCAGGGTGGGGACGGTCTGTAGTTTACACAGGGGGCGGGATTAAGCATCAGGCAATGATGTTGATGCAAAGTGAATGCAAACCAACATAACTGCAGGAGGGACCCATGGTTAGAGGGTTCCCATGGTAACGAATAATCATTTGGTGAGCCAGACTATTAGAGGCAGGTTCTCACAGGACACCAGCCGCAGGAGAAGAGTAACGGGCATAATGAAAGCGCAAGAGAGGAGAAAAGGGGAATGTCTAAATAAAACAGCTAAAATTGAGCTGTTCATTCAAACCCATGGGGGTCATGGTTTTCAGGTAGTATATCCAGCGTAGTTCACGCTGCAATATTGCGCGGTCCCAATCCCCTCCACGTTTTGGGGGCAGGATGCGATCAATCCCCATCACAGAGATGCGGGCTTTACCGTTGTGTTCACTGTGGACATGGTTGGCGACAGGGGTGTCCTTAGCTTTCGGTATGTCGCTGAGGTGTTCCCCAATACGTCTGCGGAGTTCCCATATGGTTTTACCCACGTACCCCCTGCCACACTCACATGACAGGAGGTAGATGACCCCGTTAGTCCTACAGTTAATGAAATGGTGTATACGGTATTCCTTGCCTGTGGTCGCACTGCTGAATACTTTCCCAGTTTTTATATAGGGACAGGCAATGCAGCCACTGCACCTGTAACAGCCCTTCACGTCAGATCTAAGCCAGGTTGAGCCTGACGGAATGGGGGGCATGAATTCACTAGACACAAGTGTGTCACGGAGACTGCGTCCTCGACGATAGGTGACATGGGGGTAGTCTCCTACCGCTGCTCTCAAGTCTGGGTCTAGTTGAAGGATGGCCCAATTTCGCTGAAGGATGTTTCTAATATCAGCCGCAGCCCTGTCAAAGGTCATGATGGGGCGGATGATACTAGCAGGTGACACCTTGTCAGGTTTGGGGGAGAGTAGAGATGTTCGGTCCGAGTGTAGGGCAAATTCAAACGCCCTCCTCAGGACACTGTCGGGGTAGCCGCGCTGCTGAAACCTAGTGCGTAAATCATTCGCTTGTCTGATGAATTCCCGTTTTGTTGAACAATTTCTCCTTAACCTGAGATATTGTCCTTTTGGGAATACCTCGCCTGAGTGGGAGAGGATGGCTACTCTCCCACCTAAGCAAGGTATTGGTAGACGTCAGTTTGCGATAAATCGACGTCTCCAATTCACCAGATGATGTTTTGGAGATGAGTACATCGAGGAAGGGTAACGAGGTGCCCCCAACCTCACAGGTAAAGTGCATGCCGATCTGGTTATCGTTGAGCATCCCCACCATGGAGTGGAACGAGGATTCGCTCCCGCTCCATAAGATGAAGATGTCATCGATGTACCGCGCCCACATGCCAACCTGGTCCATGAGAATGGAGCGTTCATCCCTGAACACCAGGGTCTCCTCCCACCAGCCCAGGAACAAATTAGCATACGACGGGGCGCATGAACTCCCCATCGCGGTGCCCCTGAGCTGGTGGTAGAGTTTCCCGTTAAAGGAGAATACGTTGGTGGTCAGGGTGAACTCCAGGAGAGAAATGACAAATAGGCTGTGGGCGCGGTACTGACAGCCACGGGTGCTCAAAAAGTGTTTGACCGCCCCAATGCCCAAGGCATGGGGAATGTTCGAATAGAGGGCCTCCACGTCGACACTAGCCAGAATGCCAGCATTGTCGACATGAATGCCCTCCAGCTGTTTGAGCAAGTTAGTGGTGTCCCGAGTGTACGAGGGCAGGGCGGTAACTAATGGGGCCAAGACACGGTCCACATAAATCCCCACATTTTGGGATAAGTTACCTACCCCCGATAAAATGGGACGTCCCTTAAGTGGACGTGTCCCCTCGTGTAGCTTTGGCAAGCAGTAAAACGTTGCCAAGCGGGGATGAGTTGGCAGCATAAATCTGTACTCCTCGTCAGAGATGATAGACGCAGTCCTAGCTTCATCCAAGATGTTCTTAAGTTGTGACCTGAATTTATTCAACGGGTTCGATGGTAGAACCTCGTATGTGGATGAATTCCTCAGCAAGGCCTCGCACATGTCAGTGTATTGGTCATGGTCCATGATCACAGTGTTGCCCCCCTTATCGGAGGGCTTGATCACTATGGAGCGATCAGTCTCAAGGCTAGAAATGGCACTGGCATGGACCTGATCAATGTTGGAGAAATGTGAGGGACGTACGTTCTCAATCTCCTGCGAGACCGTGCTGAAGAAGACATCCACACACGATAGCTCACCTAAGTTAGGGGGCATTTTATTACTTTTCAACTTAAGGTTGGTAAAAGGCCCCTGACCTTCCTGTTTGTCAAGCTCACCGTCAAGTCCGTACAGGAGACGGACATCTGCTAGGATGTCCAGAGGTATGCCAAGTTCGCGGCACTGCTTTTTCTCCTGTATTTTATAGAACTTGTGCCAGCGTAGCTTTCTGACAAAAAGGTTAAGGTCCTTATAGGTGTCAAAGAGGTTTGTTGTTCAGTCTAGGCCCGTAGGGCTGTTATGTTTGTATATGTTGCAGAGGCTCCTCCTCCAAGTGTCCACCTTTTTTAGATTCGCTCACATTAAATGTTAAGTTTTACCCCTCTGTTTCCTTAGTATATAACTACTACAATTCTTGGGAGTAAATAGGTCCAGTCGTCAAACCCGGCCTCTTTGTGTTTTTCTTATTTTGCTTCCTTTGCCAGGCATGGCAGGCTTCCTTGCCACTGGCTTCGTGCAGAGAACTGGTTGAGTGAAGCTAAAGAGATTTTCTCAGAAAAGGAATTTTCTCAGAAAAAATATACCTCGTCATTCAACGCAGCTTTCAAAGAATTGACTGACACCTATAAGGACCAAATTTTGTCTTGGTGGGAGGTGCAGAGCTTGGAAAGCTACCTCAAGCACAACATTGTGCCCAGAGGTCTCAGGATTGCACTCCTACCAGGAGTTAGATTTAGGAACCCAAGCTTCCTCAGTAAATGGGAAAAAGAAGCTACCGAGAGCTCCCTGAGACTAATGCGTCTCCTTCTCATAGAGGAAAAGTGCAATCTAGAAAACTTGACGAAAAAACTAAGCGCAAGTATTGAATCAGCCCAGATCTTCTCACAGGAAGCCGAGTTTGTGAATAAAGAGAAACAGCTCCACAGTCTCCTTGAGAAATATCAATATCATCTCAAGGAGCGCAAACATCGGCAGTTTGTGAGGGATCTGGCTGATTTCAAAGACAATAAAGTTTATTCTTCGATCGCTAACAGGAGGGACATCACAGGAGCGCCAACTGACCAGTCATCGACCGAGACCGACTGCTCTGACTCACCCTGACCACCAACGTCTTCTCCTTTAACGGGAAACTCTACCACCAGCTCAGGGGCACCGCGATGGGGAGTTCATGCGCCCCGTCGTATGCTAATTTGTTCCTGGGCTGGTGGGAGGAGACCCTGGTGTTCAGGGATGAACGCTCCATTCTCATGGACCAGGTTGGCATGTGGGCGCGGTACATCGATGACATCTTCATCTTATGGAGCGGGAGAGAATCCTCGTTCCGCTCCATGGTGGGGATGCTCAACGATAACCAGATCGGCATGCACTTTACCTGTGAGGTTGGGGGCACCTCGTTACCCTTCCTCGATGTACTCATCTCCAAAACATCATCTGGTGAATTGGAGACGTCGATTTATCGCAAACCGACGTCTACCAATACCTTGCTTAGGTGGGAGAGTAGCCATCCTCTCCCACTCAGGCGAGGTATTCCCAAAGGACAATATCTCAGGTTAAGGAGAAATTGTTCAACAAAACGGGAATTCATCAGACAAGCGAATGATTTACGCACTAGATTTCAGCAGCGCGGCTACCCCGACAGTGTCCTGAGGAGGGCGTTTGAATTTGCCCTAGTGAATTCATGCCCCCCATTCCGTCAGGCTCAACCTGGCTTAGATCTGACGTGAAGGGCTGTTACAGGTGCAGTGGCTGCATTGCCTGTCCCTATATAAAAACTGGGAAAGTATTCAGCAGTGCGACCACAGGCAAGGAATACCGTATACACCATTTCATTAACTGTAGGACTAACGGGGTCATCTACCTCCTGTCATGTGAGTGTGGCAGGGGGTACGTGGGTAAAACCATACGGGAACTCCGCAGACGTATTGGGGAACACCTCAGCGACATAGCGAAAGCTAAGGACACCCCTGTCGCCAACCATGTCCACAGTGAACACAACGGTAAAGCCCGCATCTCTGTGATGGGGATTGATCGCATCCTGCCCCCAAAACGTGGAGGGGATTGGGACCGCGCAATATTGCAGCGTGAACTACGCTGGATATACTACCTGAAAACCATGACCCCCATGGGTTTGAATGAACAGCTCAATTTTAGCTGTTTTATTTAGACATTCCCCTTTTCTCCTCTCTTGCGCTTTCATTATGCCCGTTACTCTTCTCCTGCGGCTGGTGTCCTGTGAGAACCTGCCTCTAATAGTCTGGCTCACCAAATGATTATTCGTTACCATGGGAACCCTCTAACCATGGGTCCCTCCTGCAGTTATGTTGGTTTGCATTCACTTTGCATCAACATCATTGCCTGATGCTTAATCCCGCCCCCTGTGTAAACTACAGACCGTCCCCACCCTGGGGCACGAGCGGTGGGCGTTCCTTCCTTGGTCCGACACAGCCCTTGGTCAGCCTCCTGCTCATTCGATCCTTGCATGAGGCGTGACGTCACTTCTGGGCGCCGCGCACCACGGCCTGTGTCTCCCTTGGAACGCACGCTCACTTCCTTGCGTTCCACCGCACATGTGACTTCCTTTTACCCTAGTCACATGACCGGAAGTGGAGCGGTACAGGGCAGACTGGCGCGATTCTCTGCATCTTTAAAAGACGCTGACAGGTGAGCAAACTCTGCTGACAGCCCCCCTGGATTCTGACCATCCTGTGGTCATTCTCTGTCCAGAATAGCTGGCACCCACTGGTGCAGCTATATCCCAAACAGGAGGTTCTTGTTGTGGCCATTTGGGTAGTTACGTCTGACTGACCCTATACCCTTGTCTGATTATTTCTGACATATACTGACCACTATACTGCCTCCTTCACTATCTATTTCTTATGGTTATACAAGCCCCATCCATAGTCTTGTTATCTCCATATTCTCCCCTGATGATTTTCCTTCACGAATTGAAACGTGACACGTGGGGAGCACCCTCTTTAGGGTTTATTAGGGATTCCGCCCCAACAGGGTCAGGTATCCGGACGGGGACGCTCCTTGCGGGGCAAGTTCCCCGTATAGATAGGTAGGGCGTACTAGCCCCTGCCCCTCACTTAGGGTTGTTTAGGGTTATCTGACCCCACCACCCTACTACATACAGGGGCACCAACGCCTGTTTCCTCCAGTATGGCGCATCATCTACACAGGTCCGTCTTCTTCCTCAAGAACCTTTGAGAGAACCCTTGATCCACATCCACAACCGGGTGAGAACGTTCCTGTCTTCTATTTTTACCACCTTTTGCCATACTGATTGTTTGTTGTTCAGTCTAGGCCCGTAGGGCTGTTATGTTTGTATATGTTGCAGAGGCTCCTCCTCCAAGTGTCCACCTTTTTTAGATTCGCTCACATTAAATGTTAAGTTTTACCCCTCTGTCCCCTAGGGCATTAGTATATAACCACATGTGTTACAGGCTTACAATATAAAGGTACATCAATTAGAAATGCAATCAAAACAATTTATTCATACAAAAATAAAAATTCCTAGGTGCAATAATTCATCTTAATAAACAAAATACATAAGTAGTGTCTCAAAAGTTGCAGATACAATACATATAACAAGTGTCCAATAAAAATACATAATGTTTACAGTGTAGGGCAAGTACTGTAATTGCCCCTAATTAGTGCAAGTGTGTCCACATGATCCCAAAACATTAAAAATATATAGAGCCGGCATCGCGATCTTAGTGGCGTCCCTATTCGCTCTCTGCGCATGCGAGAAAAAATCAAAGTCGCGCGATACTTTGAGCACAGAGAGACTGACTAGCGACCACAACAAAGATGGCCAGGCCTGTCTCCCGATCAGTGTGCGCATGTCCATGTGCAAGTTGATATATCCGTGGCCCAGATGTCTTCACCTACAGTAGGGAGGATGAACTGAGGATCCTGCGTGACACGGTGAGAGACACCACTTTTTTATTCACCCCGTCATTATTGGACACCAAGAAACAGTATGAATATGAACCCAGACGCCTAATCAATTTGGAGCTCCATATGGCTACCCTGTGTGAGGACCACCAGAACCACAGAATACCACGTGGCATGAGGTCTCAGTTGAGACCAGATTTATTCCCCAACAATACTGATTTCTGCACGAGATTTACCCAAATATGCAATAAGTTTGCCTTTGACATGATATTACTCAATGTTGAGTTCTTACAAAAAGAGATAATGATAGTACAAGCAACTATCCAAAAAAATACTACACTATTGGAAGAATTGCTATCCACTGAGGAATATGCTGCTTATATTGCATCTTGCGCTCCACACTTAAAAATTGATAAATTGAAATCCGATCTGCAGGAAACAACACAAATGGTTACGGGATATGGAAGACTATACACGTGGATTTATCTATGTATGGCAACGGGATCCCAAAAATATCAGAGGAGGAGATAGGAGACAGAATTTTCCGGCTGATAAAAGGAATATGCGATCGAGATCCAAAGACCATGAAAATCAGGAGCAAAGAGAGACTGATCTTCAAGCAACACTCCCAAAGCCTTTTTTAGGACTGGGTCCAGATGTAACAGAACCAGGAGGGGCGGCAAACGCCATCATAAACGGGGAGGACAAAATCAAAAAACACAGACCCCAACGTCAGAAGGCATTAAACAAAAAGAGGACACAGTGGTAAATATTTCTTCTTTTCCTTTAAATGATGCACAGCAATCCGTATTGAACAAAGGGCTTTCTTTTTGCCCGGTGTCCAAGACGGATTGGTTTAGCATGGAGTTGGACTTACATAGGTTTCTACGTAATATCAAACTAAAAATTTGGTTTTCCACACAGTGCCAAACCCCCAGATGTGATGGAGCTAGATTAACAGAATTATCTTTGTGTAATACAGGGTTATACACTAAGAGCAATTTTAACCCTGCAATTGATCACCCGGCTGTTGATGCTTTTTTTCTAGCAATACGGAGGGATATTGACGAGATAAAACATGCTTCTGATGATAACTGCCTGAGATATGGCAACATCAAATCAGATCAGATCACTGCGGTGGACTCTCTGGTCTCCAACCACAGCCTCACCATCAAGTCAGCAGACAAGGGTGGTGGGGTTGTGGTTATGGACACCAGTGAGTACATCCAGGAGATCTATGGTCAACTTAATGATGCACAGGTGTACAAGCGGGTTACACAGGATCCAAAATTTGGGTTACTTAGAGAATTGCGGGATATTCTGAACCAAGCCCTGGAGGCCGGTATCATTGATGATAAACTTTTCTCATATTTATATTGTGATAAACCATGTACGCCCATCTTGTACACCTTGCCTAAAGTCCACAAAAGCTTGGTTTCCCCCTCCCCGGACGCCCTATTGTCTCCGGGAGGGGGTCACTATTCTGTAATGTGGCCATTTTCCTTGATAAAATGTTACGCCATTATGCCATCTCCGCGAAATCTTACATCAGAGTTACAGGTGATTTTTTATCCAAGATAAATGACCTTGAAATTCCTGCGGCGCAACTCTGGTATTATTCGACGTGTGTAGTTTATACACGTCGATTGACCATGAGCTTGGCCTCCAGGCGGTGGAAACCTGCCTTAAGGCCTCTGACTACACTGAAGCTTGCCAAATTTTCATGTTGACACTACTGAGGTTTGTTTTAAGCAAAAAAAATTTTTGGTTTCAGGACGATTTCTATGTGCAGATGCGTGGGACGGCGATGGGGTCCAACGTGGCGCCCACTTATGCTAACATCTACATGGCCCACCTCGAGGAGTCGTCTATATATGGCAGCCACCACTTCAGACATGCTCTGGGGTGGTGGCGCTATATCGACGATGTCTTCCTGTTGTGGACGGGCGACACATTGGGCCTCCGCGCGTTCCACGCATTTCTCAATGAGATCGATCCAACAGTTAAATTCACTGTGGTCCATTCAACCGATAAATTACAGTTCCTCGATACGGAGGTCCGGATCGTAGGACGTGGTCTGATGACTGACCTGTTTGTAAAGCCTACCTACAAAAATACACTGTTGCGTTATGACAGCCATCACCCACGCCCTATGATCCGGTCACTACCTTTTAGCCAGTTTCTCTGGGTACAGAGGATCGTGAAAGATGAAGATACCAGAGATATAAGATTCACTGAAATGGGCCTAAAATTTGCCACACGCGGATACCCTAAAAAATTTGTTAAGGGACAGTATCTCGCGAGTGAACACCAGTGCCACTACAATCAGTCCCAAAATGGTCCCCAAAAAATCCTGTATTCCCTTTATCTCCCAGTTTTCCGCAGACAGTCAGCAAATTGCAGCTGCCATTCGGAAGCATTGGAGGATGATAGGGAACAGTTTCCCTCAGGTTGAGGAGTTTGATACACCTCCTTTATTTTCTTATCGTAGAGGACGTAATTTGGGGGATAGATTGGTGAAATCCGATGTGGGTTGTGCCAAGACCAGTGTGAGAACAATGTGTGGCTCCATGCGGACTGGCTGCTACCCTTGCTATCATTGTATTAATTATAACCTTATGATAAAAGGAAACACGCTCCTCAATCCAGCTACTAATGAAATGGTCAAAATCATTCAATATTTGACGTGCGACTCGTCCTACGTGGTCTACCAGCTGACATGCCCCTGTGGCAAGTGGTATGTTGGGGAGACCACGTGGGACGTGAAGACACGGTTAAATCAACACCGGTACTCCATCAGGAAAGAAAAGATGGATCTGCCGGTGTCTAAACACTTCAAAGAGGCAGGACACACACAGAAAGATCTTAGGTTCCGTATATTGGAGCAGATAGAATTGGGAAGGTGTGGGGGGACAGACAAGCTCTCCTTAAAAGGCGGGAGCTATTTTGGATTTTTACTTTAAAAACTTTGAAGCCCAATGGGCTGAATGTTGACTTTAGGGTGGATTAGTGGTGTCTCTCTCCTGTTATATGTGGGTCCTCACCTCCCATTGTAGGTTGAGTGTACATATGTACATGATAATCAAGTTGATTGACTTTGAATTTCGCTAAAAAACTTTTCTTTTTGTTTTTAGATTTATATATTGACCATGGTCATAACTGATGCCCTATATGGTGAATGGAACATCGCTGATCCGGTTGGCTACCCACAGTTTTTTCTGACATCCTCCACATACACGGTGACCCGACTGCTGCTCCGGTACAGATGTGGAGCATGATCCGTGTTAGTTCGGAGCCTACCCACATATTAAATGTATATGGTTCTCCTAATAAGATGTTGCTGTTATTTTTACCCTTATTATATGTAGTTCTGGCACATACACCCTGTGCACGACTTGGAGGGTGAGGTGGTCCATTGGAGTGGACGGCGGTTCGCGGAGAGGCCCTTTGCGACGTCGTCACCTCCTTAACTTGACAGTGATTGGATCGTTGATACGATCAATCGCTGACGCTGGGCACCAATCCTTTCCATTATGTGCACGGTAGGGTGATTATATGACCAGTAATAGGGTTGATAGGACGCTGGGTCCTGGATTCCCGGGTATACAGTGGTCCAGACCTATATTTTAATCTGTAGATTTCCCATCACAGCTTATGTACCTGTTGATATTCGATCATGTGACTTGGATCACATGACTACTGTTGGGAGGCCGATACTTGCACATGGACATGCGCACACTGACCGGGAGACAGGCCTGGCCATCTTTGTTGTGGTCGCTAGTCAGTCTCTCTGCGCTCAAAGTATCGCGCGACTTAGATTTTTTCGCGCATGCGCAGAGAGCGAATGGGGACGCCACTGAGATCGCGATGCCGGCTCTATACGGATCATCAGCTGACTGTGAGTTTTTTAATGTTTTGGGATCATGTGGACACACTTGCACTAATTAGGGGCAATTACAGTACTTGCCCTACACTGTAAACATTATGTATTTTTATTGGACACTTGTTATATGTATTGTATCCTGCAACTTTTGAGACACTATTTATGTATTTTGTTTATTAAGATGAATTATTGCACCTAGGAATTTTTATCTTTTTATGGATAAATTGCTTTGATTGCATTTCTAATTGATGCACCTTTATATTGTA
The DNA here is from genome assembly GCF_905171765.1 of Bufo bufo. Lineage (NCBI taxonomy): Eukaryota > Metazoa > Chordata > Amphibia > Anura > Bufonidae > Bufo > Bufo bufo. Next base: position 262,018,157 of record NC_053393.1, read on the forward strand.
AGCCTGTAACACATGTGCACAAAAAAATAAAGGGAACACTTAACCCCTTCACGCAACATCACGTACATGTACGTGGGGGAATGTGGTGCCTCACCGCATTCCCACGTGCATGTACGTGATCGGCTTTCACTGTCAGCGCAGGGAGCGAAGCGCTGAAGCTCCAGTGAAGCCGGCGTGCTGGGGTTGCTAGGCAACCAGAGAAGCCGGCAGGAGCTGTATTGTAGCTCTGACCCGCCTACGATCGCTGTGATTGGTCCATTACTGCAGAGGGACCAATCACAGCGCATCGGGGCAGGTAAGGGGGGGTTAGGGAGGGACTATGTGCTTCTCCTTCTCTGATCGCCCCAATTCCTGTCAGGGAAGCGATCAGAGAAGGAGAAAGTGTGAAAATATTCCCCACCTATGACGAGTATACTCGTCATGGCGCAATGCTACTTAGCGCGCCATGATGAGTATACACGTCATGGCATAAACTGTCACCATGTCTGCAGACATGGTGACAGCGCTGAGATCCCGGCTGTCACACACAGCCGGGCACCTTAGGTCAATGCCGAGGGGGGTCCTGTGACCCCCCCATGTCGGCGATCGCTGCAAACCGCAGGTCAATTCAGACCTGCGGTTTGTAGCGCTTTCTGCGGTTTCTGATCGCCGCGGTCCCTGACCGCGGGGATCAGAAACTTTACTATGCCCAAAATAAAGCTTTTTCACCCCCCCTGCACCCCTGAATGATGTTATGTGGGCGGGTGGTGCAGGGGGGGTGTCGCAGGCGGTGGGGAGGTGCGGTAAGCTGCGGGAGGCGGGCGGTGCGGCAGGCGGGATCGCGATCCCCCGCCCGCCTCCCTTTCAATGATCGTTGGTGTCTAGTGGGGATACCAGGGTGCCAGCACATTGCTGGCACCCTGGTATAAACGGCTGACATCTGCGATGCGATGTCAGCCGTTTAACCCTTTCCATACAGCGGTCCGTACGGACCGCTGTATGGAAAAGGTTAACAGCGCAGGGAGCTCCCTCCCTCTCCATCGGGGGGCTGCTGTGCCTTTGCAGCCCCCCGATGGGAGAGAGCCCCCAGAGAGCCCCCCTCAGACCTGTACTTAACCTTCCCCGTCTGCGCAGTTCTGAGCAGTACTGAGCAGACGGGGAAGGTTCCCATGGCAACAGGACGCCTCTCAGGCATCCTGCTGTCCATGGTGCTGAACAGATCTGTGCTGAAAGCATAGATCTGTTCAGACAAGTGTAAAATACAGTGCAGTACAATATATATTGTTCTGTACTGTATTATACAGACATCAGACCCACTGGATCTTCAAGAACCAAGTGGGTCTGGGTCAAAAAAAAAGTAATAAAAAGTGAAAAAAGTAAAGTTTCAAAAAAACACATTTATCACTGAATAAAAAAAAAATAAAAAAAAATACACTACACATATTAGGTATCGCCGCGTCCGTAACGACCTGATCTATAAAACGGTCATGTTACTTTCCCCGCACGGTGAACGCCATAAAAATAAAAAAATAAAAACTATGAGGAAATTGAAATTTTGCCCACCTTACTTCCCAAAAAAGGTAATAAAAGTGATCAAAAAAGTCGCATGTACGCCAAAAAAGTACCAATCAAACCGTCACCTCATCCCGAAAAAAATGAGCCCTTACATGAGACAATGGCCCAAAAAATAAAAAAACTATGGGTCTCAGACTATGGAGATACTAAAACATGATTTTTTTTTTTGTTTCAAAAATATTATTGTGTAAAACCCTGATAAATTATAAAAAGGTAGACATATTAGGTATTGCCATGTCCGTAAGAACCTGATCTATAAAAATACCACATGACCTAACCCCTCAGGTGAACACTGTAAAAATTTTTAAAAAAAAACGGTGTCAAAAAAGCTATTTTTTTGTTACCTTACATCACAAAAAGTGTAATAGCAAGCGATCAAAAAGTCATGTGCACCCCAAAATAGTACCAATCTAACCGTCATCTCATCCCGCAAAAATGATACCCAACCTGAGACAATCGCCAAAAAACTGAAAAAACTATGGCTCTCAGACTATGGAGACACTAAAACATGTTTTTTTTTTGTGTCAAAAATGATATTATTGTGTAAAACCTAAATAAATAAAAAAGTATACATATTAGGTATCGTCACGTCCGTAAGAACCTGCTCTATAAAAATAGCACATGATCTAACCTGTCAGATGAACGTTGTAAATATTAAAAAATAAAAACAGTGCCAAAACAGCTATTTTTGGGCAAATTTTCCATTTTAATTCATTTTTTCCCATAACAAAGCAAGGGTTAACAGCCAAACAAAACTCAATATTTATTGCCCTGATTCTTTAGTTTATAGAAATGCCCCATATGTGGTCGTAAACTGCTGTATGGCCACACGGCAGGGCGCAGAAGGAAAGGAGCGCCATATGGTTTTTGGAAGGCAGTTTTTGCTGGACTGGTTTTTTGACACCATGTCCCATTTGAAGCCCCCCCGATGCACCCCTAGAGTATAAACTCCAAAAAATGACCCCATTTTGGAAACTACACCCCTCAAGGTATTCAAAACTGATTTTACAAACTTTGTTAACCCTTTAAGTGTTCCACAAGAGTTAATGGCAAATGGAGATGAAATTTCTGAATTTCTATTTTTTGTTACTTTGCCTCACAAAAAAGTGTAATATAGAGCAACCAAAAATCATATGTTCCCTAAACTAGTACCAACAAAACTTCCACCGTATCCCGTAGTTTCCAAAATGGGGCCACTTTTTTGGAGTTTCTACTCTAGGGGTGCATCAGGGGGCTTTAAATGGGACATGGTGTCTAAAAACAATCCAGCAAAATCTGCCTTCCAGAAACCATATGGCATTCCTTTCCTTCTGCACCCTGCCGCGTGCCCATACAGCAGTTTACGACCACATATGGGGTGTTTCTGTAAACTACAGAATCAGGGCCATAAATAAAGAGTTTTGTTTGGCTGTTAACCCTTGCTTTGTTACTGGAAAAAAAATATTAAAATGGAAAATCTGCCGAAAAAGTGAAATTTTGAAATTTAATCTCTATTTTCCATTTATTCTTGTGGAACACCTAAAGGGTTAACAGCGTTTGTAAAATCAGTTTTGAATACCTTGAGGGGTGTAGTTTCTTAGATGGCGTCACTTTTATGGAGTTTCTACTCTAGGGGTGCATCAGGGGGGCTTCAAATGGGACATGGTGTCAAAAAAAACAGTCCAGCAAAACCTGCCTTCCAAAAACCGTATGGCATTCCTTTCCTTCTGCGCCCTGCCGTGTGCCCGTACAGCGGTTTACGACCACATATGGGGTGCTTCTGTAAACTACAGAATCAGGGCCATAAATAATGAGTTTTGTTTGGCTGTTAACCCTTGCTTTGTAACTGTAAAAAAAATATTAAAATGGAAAATCTGCCAAAAATGTGAAATTTTGAAATTGTGTCTCTATTTTCCATTAAATCTTGTGCAACACCTAAAGGGTTAACAAAGTTTGTAAAATCAGTTTTGAATACCTTGAGGGGTGTAGTTTCTTAGATGGGGTCACTTTTATGGAGTTTCTACTCTAGGGGTGCATCAGGGGGGCTTCAAATGGGACATGGTGTAAATAAACCAGTCCATAAAAATCAGCCTTCCAAAAACCAAACGGCGCACCTTTCACTCTACGCCCCGCTGTGTGGCCGTACAGTAGTTTACGGCCACATATTGGGTGTTTCTGTAAACGGCAGAGTCAGGGCAATAAAGATACAGTCTTGTTTGGCTGTTAACCCTTGCTTTGTTAGTGGAAAAAATGGGTTAAAATTGAAAATTAGGCAAAAAAATGAAATTCTCAAATTTCATCTCCATTTGCCAATAACTCTTGTGCAACACCTAAAGGGTTAATGACGTATGTAAAATCAGTTTTGAATACCTTGAGGGGTGTAGTTTCTTAGATGGGGTCACTTTAATGGAGTTTCTACTCTAGGGGTGCATCAGGGGGCTTCAAATGGGACATGGTGTAAATAAACCAGTCCATAAAAATCAGCCTTCCAAAAACCATACGGCGCACCTTTTACTCTACGCCCCGCTGTGTGGCCGTACAGTAGTTTACGGCCACATATTGGGTGTTTCTGTAAACGGCAGAGTCAGGGCAATAAAGATACAGTCTTGTTTGGCTGTTAACCCTTGCTTTGTTAGTGGAAAAAATGGGTTAAAATGAAAAATTAGATAAAAAAATGAAATTCTCAAATTTCCTCCCCATTTGCCAATAACTCTTGTGCAACACCTAAAGGGTTAACAATGTATGCAAAATCAGTTTTGAATACCTTGAGGGGTGTAGTTTCTTAGATGGGGTCATTTTTGGGTGGTTTCGATTATGTAAGCCTCGCAAAGTGACTTCAGACCTGAACTGGTCCCTAAAAATTGAGTTTTTGTAAATTTCGGAAAAATTTCAAGATTTGCTTCTAAACTTCTAAGCCTTATAACATCCCCAAAAAATAAAATATCATTCCCAAAACAATTCAAGCATGAAGTAGACATATGGGGAATGTAAAGTCATCACAATTTTTTGGGGTATTACTATGTATTACAGAAGTAGAGAAACTGAAACTTTGAAATTTGCAAATTTTTCCAAATTTTTGGTAAATTTGGTATTTTTTTGTGCAAAAAAAATATTTTTTTTGACTTCATTTTACCAGTGTCATGAAGTACAATATGTGACGAAAAAACAATCTCAGAATGGCCTGGATAAGTCAAAGCGTTTTAAAGTTATTAGCACTTAAAGTGACACTGGTCAGATTTCCAAAAAATGGCCTGGTCCTTAAGGTGAAAATGAGCCCGGTCCTGAAGGGGTTAAACAACACAATGTAACTCCAAGTCAATCACACTTCTGTGAAATCAAACTGTCCACTTAGGAAGCAACACTGAGTGACAATCAATTTCACATGCTGTTGTGCAAATGGGATAGACAACAGGTGGAAATTATAGGCAATTAGCAAGACACCCCCAATAAAGGAGTGGTTCTGCAGGTGGTGACCACAGACCACTTCTCAGTTCCTATGCTTCCTGGCTGATGTTTTGGTCACTTTTGAATGCTGGTGGTGCTTTCACTCTAGTGGTAGCATGAGACGGAGTCTACAACCCACACAAGTGGCTCAGGTAGTGCAGCTTATCCAGGATGGCACATCAATGTGAGCTGTGGCAAGAAGGTTTGCTGTGTCTGTCAGCGTAGTGTCCAGAGCATGGAGGCGCTACCAGGAGACAGGCCAGTACATCAGGAGACGTGGAGGAGGCCGTAGGAGGGCAACAACCCAGTAGCAGGACCGCTACCTCCGCCTTTGTGCAAGGAGGAACAGGAGGAGCACTGCCAGAGCCCTGCAAAATGACCTCCTGCAGGCCACAAATGTGCATGTGTCTGCTGAAACGGTCAGAAACAAACTCCATGAGGGTGATATGAGGGCCCGACGTCCACAGGTGGGGGTTGTGCTTACAGCCCAACACCGTGCAGGACGTTTGGCATTTGCCAGAGAACACCAAGATTGGCAAATTCGCCACATTTCTTTTATAGGGCCGCACAGCCCTGCATGTGCTCGCCAGAGGTAGCCTGACTGCCATTAGGTACCGAGATGAGATCCTCAGACCCCTTGTGAGACCATATGCTGGTGTGGTTGGCCCTGGGTTCCTCTTAATGCAAGACAATGCTAGACCTCATGTGGCTGGAGTGTGTCAGCAGTTCCTGCAAGACAAAGGTATTGATGCTATGGACTGGCCCGCCCGTTCCCCAGACCTGAATCCAATTGAGCACATCTGGGACATCATGTCTCGCTCTTTCCACCAACGTCATGTTGCACCACAGACTGTCCAGGAGTTGGCAGATGCTTTAGTCCAGGTCTGGGAGGAGATCCCTCAGGAGACCGTCCGCCACCTCATCAGGAGTATGCACAGGCGTTGTAGGGAGGTCATACAGGCACGTGGAGGCCACACACACTACTGAGCCTCATTTTGACTTGTTTTAAGGACATTACATCAAAGTTGGATCAGCCTGTAGTGTGTTTTTCCACTTTAATTTTGAGTGTGACTCCAAATCCAGACCTCCATGGGTTGAAAAATTTGATTTCCATTTTTTTATTTTTGTGTGATTTTGTTGTCAGCACATTCAACTATGTAAAGAACAAAGTATTTCCGAAGAATATTTAATTAACTCAGATCTAGGATGTGTTATTTTTGTGTTCCCTTTATTTTTTTGAGCAGTGTATATATATATATATATATATATATATATATATATATATATATATATATATACACACTCACCTAAAGAATTATTAGGACCACCATACTAATACGGTGTTGGACCCCTTTTTGCCTTCAAAACTGCCTTAATTCTACGTGGCATTGATTCAACAAGGTGCTGATAGCATTCTTTAGAAATGTTATATTGATAGGATAGCATCTTGCAGTTGATAGAGATTTGAGGGATGCACATCCAGGGCACAAAGCTCCCGTTCCACCACATCCCAAAGATGCTCTATTGGGTTGAGATCTGGTGACTGTGGGGGCCATTTTAGTACAGTGTACTCATTGTCATGTTCAAGAAACCAATTTAAAATGATTACAGCTTTGTGACATGGTGCATTATCCTGTTGGAAGTAGCCATCAGAGGATGGATACATGTTCTCATTCTGTTTACGCCAAATTCGGACTCTACCATTTGAATGTCGCAAAATAAATCGAGACTCATCAGACCAGGCAACATTTTTCCAGTCTTCAACAGTCCAATTTTGGTGAGCTCTTGCAAATTGTAGCCTCTTTTTCCTATTTGTAGTGGAGATGAGTGGTACCCGGTGGGGTCTTCTGCTGTTGTAGCCCATCCGCCTCAAGGTTGTGCGTGTTGTGGCTTCACAAATGCTTTGCTGCATACCTCGGTTGTAACGAGTGGTTATTTCAGTCAACGTTGCTCTTCTATCAGCTTGATTCAGTCGGCCCACTCTCCTGTGACCTCTAGCATCCACAAGGCATTTTTGCCCAGAGGACTGCCGCATACTGGATGTTTTTCCCTTTTCACACCATTCTTTGTAAACCCTAGAAATGGTTGTGCGTGAAAATCCCAGTAACTGAGCGGATTGTGAAATACTCAGACCGGCCTGTCTGGCACCAACAACCATGCCACGCTCAAAATTGCTTAAATCACCTTTCTTTTCCATTCTGACATTCAGTTTGGAGTTCAGGGGATTGTCTTGACCAGGACCACACCCCTAAATGCATTGAAGCAACTGCCATGTGATTGGTTGACTAGATAATTGCATTAATGAGAAATAGAACAGGTGTTCCTAATAATTCTTTAGGTGAGTATATATATATATATATATATATATATATATATATATATAAATATCCATTCACCCCACTCCCTTTTCCAAATTGCCAGTGACAAGTGTAAATATGATGTGCAACAAAATTTGCAACTTATGCTGGCTTAAGCCTTAAATCACTTGATACATGTCAGTCGCATAACTGAAAAACAGGGCAAATTTGATCCAAATTTCAGGAAAAATTTCCTCTCACTTCATTGTAATGAATCAATGTTTTCCTAAAATGGGAGCTACACATGATACAAAGTGTAAGTAAGAAGCCAGGGAGGGAGATATGACCCATAATGCCGTGCAGCTAGCAGATAGTCATCCCCTGTGATGTCACAGCCCTATAACAAGCCTATTCCCACCCGGTCTCCACCATTTCATTGTGAGCTGAGTATAAAGAAAGAAGTGGCAAGTGCTAGGGACAGTGTTTTAGCTATCTTTTAATTGTAGAAACTTTGATTGGGACAGTGTAGGGAGAGTTTTTAGGCACTGTAGGGTAAGCTTATTGAGAGCATAGGGAGATTACAGGGTCAGTGCAGGATCTGTGTAATCACCCTGTGCATTTTGTTCTACTGCTGGGCCATTTATACTTAATCTGTTCTGTTATACATACAGTAGACTAACTGTGCATCAGAATTAGTCTCAACAGCTGGTCTAATATATAGGAGCGTGTACCTAGTTAATCTGCAGCACCATTAATAATTAATCTGTTCAGTTATACATAGACGTATGGTGCATATGACTGATTGTCAAAGGGCTGTGTATTATATAGGTGCATTTTTGTAGTCTATCTTCTGCGCCATTCATAATTCAACTCTTACATTACTGATTCAGTTACTGTACACTATGGCCAACAGACAGTTGCCTGGGACCTCAAAAGGAACAGGCAGTGGCAAAAATGTTGCTGTAGCAGGCACAAGTAGGAGCAGTAGGGGTGGTGGTAGCAGCAGCTGCAGAAGCAGGCCAGAGCTGCCACTGTTATCCAGTGGTCGTGTTTTGACCAACAATCCAGCTGTACTGGAATGGTTGACTCGCTCTTCAACATCGTCTCAGGTGACAGTAGATACACACAACCAGGAATCCATGGGTATCTCTGACACCACACTTAGTTGGCATGGCTGATTAAAAACTTCTGTGCCCTCACCTGTCCTGCAGCTGCCTCTTTCTTTTGCTGCCCCTTCTGCTTGGGAAGTTATGCATGCTGCTAGCTCTGCTCCGCTTTTCAGCACGGATGAGCTTAATGAGGACAGTCAGTAGCTACAGGCCAGGACAGACTTGGAGGAGAGGTCCACTGCATCCTCCCTTAGGTGTACAACTAGCGATGATGACAGTCAGGTGGGAGCACGTGTTGCGAGAAGTCAGGGACATTGTCATGCGACTGGTGAGGGTGACATAAGTGACGAACAGAAATTAGTAATATGATATAGCCGATCTCACGTGGAAGCCGTGTGAAGAGGGAGCATCATCATCATCAGGGGGTGAGGGTGGCAGCAGGCCAGTCAGACAGCAGCAGGGTGGCAGTTTGCCGATGAGTCAGCAGGGTGGAAGAAGTGGGAGATCTGGAGCCAAATGTGCCCAGGGTAGTTTGTTTACTACTCAGGAGCCCACCTTTCAGGAAATAACTAGCTGTGCATGGGTTCATACAGGCAGCGACAGGCATTCAGCATAAAGTGTTGGGGGTAAAATGCCATACTCGGCATTGTGGGAATTTTTTATCAAGTTGCTGGAAGAAGTTGGTGGTATGCAGGATATTTTGGCAGAAGGTGAAGCACAGTCAGGGTGCTAATGTTGGCACCATGGCCTTGCATCGACACATGGAACGTCATCATAAAGTGGTCTGGGAAAACTGTGGCACTAATGTAGTGGTACAGCCTGACGCAGCAACCGCTGAATTTCCCAGTGGCCCGCACGCCTTCTCCAGCAGTCAGGGTCCCTCAACCTCAGAAGAAGGAAGCTGTTGTTCCTTCCTTTTGTCTATTGCTCCTGATGCTCCTCCTACTTCTCAACATGTGTTTTTCCAGCCATCAATCAACAAGGTTATTTCAAAGAGACAACATTACTTCTCTAAAAAAAAGCTGTACCAGCCCTGCACACGTATGTTGAGCAGAAGGTGGGCCAGTCCTTGAGTCTGTTGGTGTCTTGTACAGTTCAGGCCAGCGTTGACTTGGAGCTGTAACTATGGCCAAGGACAATATATGTCCTATACAGCCCACTAGGTAAATGCGGTTCTTGCCCAGGCACAGTAGCAACTTGGCCATGTGATGCCAATGCTGCCTCCGCATTGTAATCGTGGGTTTTCTGCAACAATGTTTTCTTCTGCCTCCTCATCCTTCACCTTGTACTCAGCTTCCACTGCAGGCACAGTGCAGAGTGGTCCTCCAGCATGCCACCTATGCAAATGACGGTGTTGTCATGCGTTTCTGCACCTGGTCGAACTGAGTCACACCGGGAAGGAATTGCTCCTCGTCATAAACCAAGAAATCAAATCTTGGCTGCCTCCTCACCAAATAGGAACTATGGTCACTAATAAAAGGAATAACATTCTGTCTGCTCTGCGTCAAGGAGGGCTGATGCATGCGCCCTCAATGGTGCCTGTATTCAATCTGGTTGTCACCTAGTTCCTTAACCCCTTAAGGACTCGGCCCTATTTCACCTTAAGGACTTGGCTATTTTTTGCAAATCTGACCAGTGTCACTTTAAGTGCTGATAACTTTAAAACGCTTTAACTTATCCAGGCCATTCTGAGATTGTTTTTTCGTCACATATTGTACTTCATGACACTGGTAAAATGAATTAAAAAAATAATAATTATTTATAAAAAAATACCAAATTTACCGAAATATTTTAAAAAATTGCAAATTTCCAAGTTTCAATTTCTCTACTTCTATAATACATAGTAATACCTCTAAAAATAGTTATTACTTTAATTCCCCATATGTCTACTTCATGTTTTGATCATTTTGGGAATGATATTTTATTTTTTGGGGATGTTACAAGGCTTAGAAGTTTAGAAGCAAATCTTGAAATTTTTCAGAAATTTTCAAAAACCCAATTTTTAGGGACCAGTTCAGGTCTGAAGTCACTTTGCGAGGCTTACATAATAGAAACCACCCAAAAATGACACCATTCTATAAACTACACCCCTCAAGGTATTCAAAACTGATTTTACAAACGTCGTTAACCCTTTATGTGTTCCACAAGAATTAATGGAAAATAGAGATACAATTTCAAAATTTCAGCCAAACCAAACTCAATATTTATGGTCCTGATTCTGTAGTTTACAGAAACACCCCATACTACTGTACGGGCACACGGCAGGGTGCAGAAGGAAAGTAATGCCTGTCTGTCACTACCAGAGCTTTGAGACGTTCTCACAGCTCTGTTTCTCCACCCCTGTGATGATGTCACTACTAGAGCTTGGAGGAGTCCTCCCAGCTGTTCCTCCTGCGTTTGATTTCCCTGCCTTTAAATCACCCCTCCTCCTTTCTTGGGTGTGGATTATATTTCTCATTTGAGTTGTAGCTCTTGCTTGAGCATCTTCACTTGTTAGCTATCATTTCACTGGACCTGTGTTCTGCTGCAGCAAGCACTCCGGATATTGCCAGCTGTCTTTGGATCCGTCTTCTCTGTGGCTGCAGCTCCTTCAGCTAAGTGTGCAGACATTGTTGTGTACCTGTTTATTTTCTGACTGCATCTGAGGCGGCCACGGTTCCCTCCATATACTGAGCAGGGCACCGGTGGCCGTGCCCCTTCCACTATTGTAGGGGTTACAGTGGTCATCAGTCTTAGGTACGCGGGCATGCCCCGTTCCACCATTTGGATCCGGGCATGTGCTTTAGCAGCATAGGGAGAGCTTTGAGGGTCTGACAGGGGTCACCCTTTATCCTCCCTAGTTTGGGTCCGGTCAGTAGCTCTATTAACTGTGTATGCTCTTGTTGCTCACATACAGCCGTGACATTATAATCCACCAAAACGGTCCTTTTTGACATGGATCCGCTTTCTGGCCTGGTTGATCGCATGCAGGGTCTTTCTTTGGAAGTAGTGGATCTCCGTCAATCTATGTCTCAGCTTCAAGCATTGGGCTCTGCTCCGGCTTATGGAGTCTGTTGCGAGCCAAAGGTCTCACTTCCGGAAACGTTCTCCGGGGGCAGTGAGAATTTTGTTCGCTTTAGAGAGGCATGCAAACTCCATTTTTGCTTGTGTCCCCACTCCTCTGGTAAGGAGGAGCAGAGGGTGAGGATTGTCATCTCACTGCTCAGGGGTAATGCTCAGACTTGGGCTTTTTCGCTGCCATCAGGGGATCCCTCCCTTCGATCCGTGGATTTTTTGTGGCCCTGGGGCAGATATATGATGACCCGGATCGTGTTGCTCTGGCCGAATCTAACTTACGTGTTTTATGCCAGAACAAACTGTCTGCGGAGCTTTATTGTTCTGAATTTCGGAGATGGGCAGCTGATTCAGGTTGGAATGATGCTGCACTCCGGAGTCAGTTCTGTCATGGTCTCTCAGAGAGATTGAAAGATGCGTTTGCTTTCCATGAGAGACCAACGTCCTTAGAGTCTGCCATGTCATTGGCGGTACGCCTTGACAGGCGTCTAAGAGAAAGAAACGAGACCTCTCTGTCCAGCCATTGTCAGTCTAGGGGCAGTGGTGCGGACTCATTCAGTGTGCAGGGGCCTCATCCTGTCTAGCTCCCCTCTGAGGAGGAGCACATGCAGCTAGGTCGACTTGCCCCTGATAAAAGAGGATTTAGTCCTCAGAGTATGGTGTGTTTTTGTTGTGGGGGCATAGCTCATTTGGCAAATGTTTGTCCGTCTAGGAGATTCTTGAACTGTACTAAGAGCGAAAATAAGAGAAATACCTCAAAAGGTAAATCATCAAATTCTGCTTCATCTGCTACTTTGGGCAAAGTTGATGTAGGAATTGATGCTTTTCCTCTGACCTGCAGTTCCCGTTTTCTCCTGTCTGCCAGGGTGGCGCTAGAGAGCAAAGTCATTTCTTGTGAGATTTTTGTCGATAGTGGAGCGGCCGTCAATCTTATTGACACTCAATTTGTAGCCATGCATGGTTTTCAGGTTTGCACATTAGAAAAGGATATACCTGTTTTTGCTATTGACTCTGCTCCACTCTCACAGAGATCTCTGAAGGGCATTGTTCACAATATCCGGCTAGCTGTAGGTGACACTCATGTGGAGGATATATCTTGTTTTGTCCTTAACGGATTGCCTTCTCCTCTAGTTTTGGGGTTACCCTGGCTCACTAGACATAACCCCACTATTGATTGGCAAGGAAGGCAAATAAATGACTGGAGTGACTTTTGTAGAGAGAATTGTCTCACAGCGACTTTTGCAGAGGTGTCTATTAAAACTGTGCCATCATTTCTCTCTGATTTCTCGGACGTGTTTTCCGAGAGCGGTGTTCAGGAGCTACCTCCTCACCGGGAGTTTGACTGTCCCATTAACCTCATTCCCGGCGCCAAGCTGCCAAAAGCACGCCTCTACAATCTCTCACAACCGGAAAGAATCGCAATGCGAACCTATATGTCCGAGAGTCTCGATAAGGGGCATATTCGTCCCTCAAAATCACCTGTTGCCGCGGGTTTTTTTTTTGTTAAAAAAAAAGATGGCTCTCTGAGACCTTGCCTAGATTTTAGGGAGCTGAACCGTATCACGATTCGCGATCCCTATCCCCTTCCTCTGATCCCGGACCTCTTCAACCAAATTGTTGGGGCCAAGGTTTTTTCCAAATTGGATTTGAGAGGCGCGTACAACCTGGTCAGGGTCAGAGAGGGGGATGAATGGAAAACGGCCTTTAAAACCCCTAACGGGCATTTCGAGAATCTCGTTATGCCTTTCGGCCTGATGAATGCTCCGGCCGTCTTTCAGCATTTTGTTAATAGTATTTTCTACCATTTAATGGGGAAATTTGTATTGGTGTATCTTGATGATATTTTGATTTTTTTCCCCTGATGTTCAGACCCATCAGGATCATCTTTTTTAGGTTCTGCAGATTCTGCGGGAAAATAAATTGTACGCCAAGCTGGAGAAATGTCTTTTTATGGTATCGGAGATTTAATTTCTGGGTTTTCTCCTCTCTGCTTCTGGTTTTCGCATGGATCCGGAGAAGGTCCGTGCTGTACTTGAGTGGGAGCTTCCTGAGAATCAGAAGGCATTGATGCGCTTTCTGGGTTTTGCGAACTATTACAGAAAGTTCATTTTGAATTATTCCTCTGTTGTCAAACCCCTTACTGACATGACAAAAAAGGGGGCGGATTTTTCCTCTTGGTCGGAGGAGGCGCTTGCAGCTTTTTCTAAGATTAAAGAGAGTTTTGCGTCTGCTCCCGTCTTGGTGCATCCCGATGTTTCCTTACCTTTTATTGTTGAGGTGGATGCGTCCGAGGTGGGTGTGGGTGCGGTTTTGTCCCAGGGCCCTTCTCCTGCCAAATGGTGACCCTGTGCCTTTTTCTCTAAAAAAACTCTCCCCGGCAGAGAGAAACTATGATGTGGGAGATAGGGAGTTGTTGGCCATCAAGTTGGCTTTCGAGGAATGGCGCCATTGGTTGGAGGGGGCCAGGCACCCTATCACCGTTTTTACCGACCATAAGAATCTGGCATACTTGGAGTCGGCCAGGCGTATGAATCCGAGACAGGCCAGATGGTCTCTGTTCTTCTCCAGATTCAATTTTGTCGTTACATTCCGCCCTGGGATCAAAAATGTGAAGGCTGATGCTCTCTCTCGCTGTTTTCCGGGAGGAGGAAACTCCGAGGACCCGGGTCCCATTTTGGCGGAGGGGGTAGTTGTTTCTGCCCTATATTCCGATTTGGAGGCCGAGGTCCAGGCTGCCCAGACTGAGGCACCTGCCCGTTGTCCTTCTGGGAAGTTGTTTGTGCCTCCTGAGCTACGTCACAAACTCTTAAAGGAGCATCATGATACTGTTCTTGCTGGTCACCCCGGGAGTAGAGCCACGGTAGATCTCATTGCTCGGAGATTTTGGTGGCCGGCTATTCGTAAGTCGGTGGAGGGTTTTTTTTTTGTTTGTTTTTTTTTTTTTTTTTTTTATTAAATAGACATCTGTTTATTACAACACGTTGAGAACAGGATACTAAGAAGTAGGTGGCGAGTTTAACGATGTGATTCCTCCATCAATCCGTAGCAGCAAGTCAAGGATGACATTACATTGCGATTTTGGTAATAAGGTGTATCCATGAAGTCACAGAACGCAGGCGAGGCTTGCCCCCACGCACAAACCAATCCTCCGTGAAGAATCTGTGTTCTGGGCCTCTTGAACGCTCTTCTACTCTTCAGTTTGTTCATACTGGTGCTTGATGTGTTTCCACAATTTCCCGCGGTTCAGGTGCTCGAACAAAGCGTCGGCTCCTTGGTCAAAAGCGCGCTCAAACAGGACGACCCCGAGCACGATGCCGAGGGTGAAGGTGGAGGTGCGGCGGAAAACGGAGCGGTACACGGTGTTCAGCACAGACATGGTGACAGTCGGCTGCTAACAGGAAGCGTCTCTCCGAGTGTCGGTGGAGGGTTTTGGGGGTGCTTGTGAGACGTGCGCTCGCGCTAAGGTCCCTCGTTCACGGCTTTCAGGTTCCCTTCTCCCGTTACCCATACCTTCCCGTCCTTGGACACACCTGTCCATGGACTTTATCACGGATCTTCCTCGTTCCTCAGGGAAGTCGGTGATCCTGGTGGTGGTGGACCGTTTTAGCAAGATGGCTCATTTCGTACCTTTCCCTGGTTTACCCAATGCTAAAACGTTGGCGCAACTTTTCTCGACCATATTGTTAAATTGCACGGCATTCCCTCTGATATTGTTTCCGATAGAGGCACGCAGTTTGTGTCCAGGTTCTGGAAGACTTTCTGTTCTCGCCTGGGGGTTCGGCTGTCCTTCTCTTCTGCTTTTCACCTGCAGTAGAATGGTCAGACTGAGCGCCTCAATCAGAATCTGGAGACATATTTGCGCTGTTTTGTGGCAGAGAACCAGGAAGATTGGTGTTCATTTCTCCCTCTTGCTGAGTTTGCTCTGAACAACCGTCGTCAGGAATCTTCTGATAAGTCACCATTCTTTGGTGCATATGGGTTCCATCCGCAGTTTGGGACATTCTCGGGAGGGGCTCTTTCTGGTTTACGTGAGGAGGAGAGATTTTCCTCGTCTTTGTCTACCATTTGGCAAAAGATTCAGAGTAATCTTAGAAAGATGAGTGAGAAGTATAAGCGTGTGGCTGATAAGAGACGTGTGCCTGGTCCGGACCTGAATGTGGGTGATCTGGTGTGGTTGTCTACAAGAAATATTAAACTGAAGGTTCCCTCCTGGAAATTGGGTCCCAAGTTTATTGGGCCTTATAAAATCTTGTCAGTCATCAATCCTGTTGCCTTCCGTCTTGATCTTCCACGGGTTTGGAAGATACATAATGTATTTCACAGATCTCTCTTAAAACCATATGTCCAGCCCACGGTACCCTCCTCTTTGCCTCCTCCTCCGATTTTGGTTGATGGCAATCTGGAGTTTGAGGTTTCCAGAATTGTGGACTCTCGCATTGTCCGCGGTTCTCTTCAGTACCTCATTCATTGGAAGGGTTATGGTCCTGAGGAGAGGATGTGGGTTCTGGTGTCGGACATTAAAGCCACTCGCCTCATCAGGGCATTTCATAGGGCTCATCCTGAGAAGGTGGGTCCTGGGTGTCCGGAGTCCACCCGTAGAGGGGGGGGTACTGTCACTACCAGAGCTTTGAGACGTTCTCACAGCTCTGTTTCTCCACCCCTGTGATGATGTCACTACTAGAGCTTGGAGGAGTCCTCCCAGCTGTTCCTCCTGCGTTTGATTTCCCTGCCTTTAAATCACCCCTCCTCCTTTCTTGGGTGTGGATTATATTTCTCATTTGAGTTGTAGCTCTTGCTTGAGCATCTTCACTTATTAGCTATCATTTCACTGGACCTGTGTTCTGCTGCAGCAAGCACTCCGGATATTGCCAGCTGTCTTTGGATCCGTCTTCTCTGTGGCTGCAGCTCCTTCAGCTAAGTGTGCAGACATTGTTGTGTACCTGTTTATTTTCTGACTGCATCTGAGGCGGCCACGGTTCCCTCCATATACTGAGCAGGGCACCGGTGGCCGTGCCCCTTCCACTATTGTAGGGGTTACAGTGGTCATCAGTCTTAGGTACGCGGGCATGCCCCGTTCCACCATTTGGATCCGGGCATGTGCTTTAGCAGCATAGGGAGAGCTTTGAGGGTCTGACAGGGGTCACCCTTTATCCTCCCTAGTTTGGGTCCGGTCAGTAGCTCTATTAACTGTGTATGCTCTTGTTGCTCACATACAGCCGTGACACTGTCACGACCATGGTCATGGTCGTGACTCAGGATCCGCAATGCAGTTGCCTGCGGTTTGGTTTTATTGTCAACCACATGGTGAGGGCTGCTGGTTTGTTGCCTCACGTGTGGTTGCCGCTGGCAACATGATTTGGTACTTGGTAGTATAGCAGCCTGAGCTGTTGCTAGGCAGCTTGCTGTCAAGTGCATGCGGTTACACCTGGTTGGGTGTGTGTGTATGTATGCACTTTGTATGTTTGGTGTGCACAAGGTTTATGTAGGTGTGCACTGTGACACTTCCCTTCACTGTGGCTGCCCGTGGCAACGTTTGGTATTGTGTACATGTGGTGGCAGTGCGCTGACTCCCAGGACATGATTGCCACGCATGTTGTTGCCTGTGGTAACAGCTGCAGTGTGAGGTTTACTTGGACACTTCCCCTTTAAGTGGCTTTTTCCCTTGCCTGGTGTAGGAAGGGTTAACTCCCTTCTTAGTTTGTGAACACAGGGTGTGTGTGTGGTTGTGGCCACTTGGGGCTACTTAGCTCCTGCTGGATGCCAGACTCTGAGGGGTACTTCAGCCATGGTTAGCTGAAGTCATCCTCCTGGCTAATACCATCTGTCAGTGAGGGCCACCCTTGTGGTCATAAATTACGTTACATGGTATTATGAAGGTGTGTGTGTGTGGTCTCATTGTTATTGCAGCTTATGGTCCTGGGTTCCTGTGTGATGTGTGTGTCTTCGTTTGTGTTCTGGACAGCAGCACTTGCACATGGGTTCCAGGCTTTGTTGTCTGTGGCAGGTGAGTGTGGTGTTTGTTGCATTTACCTGCCATTGCCATAAGTTGTTTCTGTTCCCCTTGTAGCTTGGCCACTTTAGACTCCTGTTTCTCCGCATCCAGGAGGAACGGGCTGTCTACCCAGCTCCTAGTTCAGGGATCGGCGGAGGGTCAGAAGGGATCCGAGGTTCCTGAGCATGAGCCCTCCTACCTTCAAGGGCGGCTCATGCAGCTAGGAGTCAGGGTCAGATTAGGGAAGCTCTAGGAGGTGACCTGCTCCCTTATTCTGTGGTTTTGGCCAAGTAGCGACCTTTCCATCTTCTGGCACCGCACGGCTGAGGGTTTTCCCCATCCTCAGCCGTGACAATGCCATACGGTTTTTGGAAGGCAGATTTTGCTGGACTGTTTTTTTTTACACCATGTCCCATTTGAAGCCCACCTGATGCAACCCTAGAGTAGAAGCTCCATAAAAGTGACCCCATCTAAGAAACTACACCCCTCAAGGTATTCAAAACAGATTTTATAAACGTTGTTAACCCTTTAGGTGTTCCACAAGAGTTACTGGCAAATGGAGATTAAATTTCAGCATTTCAATTTTTTGGCAAATTTTCAATTTTAATCCATTTTTCCCAGTAACAAAGCAAGGGTTAACACGCCTGCTGCCTCAAAGCAAGGGGGCTGGATCTCACAGGCTCTTCACCGGAAGGCAGTGCGATGCCTCAGGAAGGCATCGCGCTGCCTTCCATGCCATCGGGTCCCCCCCACGGCCCTACGGGGACCCGATTGCACCACCGCCACCGCACCAGGTAAAAGCCGCAAACCGCAGGTCTGAATTGACACGGGACCCCCCCCCCCCCCGCACATTTAGCCAAGGTGCCTGCTCAGCGATTTGAGCAGGGACCGGGTTCCGATCACCGCCCGCCGGGCGGCGGTGATCGGAACTATACATGACGTACCGGTACGTCATGGGTCCTTAAGGACTCGGGAACCATGCCGTACCGGTACGTTATGGGTCCCTAAGGGGTTAAGTCTACCGCCCATCTGTGAGACGTCTTGAAAATGTCACGGAAACTGTGCATGCACTTCAGCCACTCTTACCATGCAAAACACGCCCTCCTTGAGCTGCAAAGGCAGAATGGTATTCCCCTACATCGTCTCATATGTGCAATTTACACACGTTGGAACTCCACCCTCCACATGAACAGAGGAAACCCGTGACCAATTTCTTGATGATTCAGACAGGCAGGACTACTCCACGATGTAACTTTGATGTTAGACAGTGGCAGCTCGTGCGTGACACCTGCCGTTTACGCAGGTTCTGGAGGAGATACTGATAAATCAGACTAGCGAGGGAACAGAATACATGGTGCCTACATCTCACAGCCACCTGAGCCCTGTGGAGGCTGAACTGGCACAGGAGATGGAGGACATAAATGCCCAGGAATACATATACAGACCTAGGTGGTTTGTCTGCCCATGTGACAGGAAAGGAGCATGAGAAGCTAGAGGGCGAAGACAAAGCAGACTTTGGTAGTATGCAATGGAGATGGAGGCAGGTAGTCCCGTTGAGACCTTTGCACAAATGGCTAGATGCATGCTGAGTTGCTTACGTAGTGACAGCCGCATTATCACCTTTGGCAGAGATTACTACTGGCTCTTCTCAGTTTTAGACCCTTGCTACTGGTCCAAAATGAAGGCCTTTTTTACACCATCTGAGAGCAATGAAAAACTCAACTACTATCAACACTTCCTTTGTAGTCAGTTGGTCACTGCCTATGTGCCCCATTGCCCATCCTCATGAAGGTCTAACCGGGGGACCCATTGAGCTTATGCTCTACTGCCATGCTTTCTGGAGGGGGGTGGGGAAGGGAAAGAGCAGCACCGGCTCCATCAGCAGCCACTTAACTTTTAAGTTTCTGATGAGCACTTTTTCTCACCCGTCTACTGAAGAAATCAGCTAGCAGCAGCAGGACATGGTGCAGAACCAGCTGGTGGTGGCATACTTGGACTGCACCCTGTCACCCTATATCCAAGATCCCCTGGACCACGGGGAAGCCAAACTTGAATTGTGGCCACATCTGTTCGATTTTGCCCGGGGCAAGCTTTCGTGCCCAGCTAGATGCCTGGCGACACTAGACTAGGCTATTCTAGCAGTAATGAGCTGACTGTAGTGTGCTGCCACACCAAAACTTTATGACAAATGACCCGTTACTTCTGCCCATGTCCTGCTGCCATGATTCTTATGCTTTCACCCACCTGATGTCACACGCCTGCTGCCTCTACTGCCATCTGCCCCTACTGTGAACTGCACCATCTTGCTGTTATGCTAACTGCTGTTGCCCCTCACTCTCCACTCTGTTTTGGGGCCACTATTGTGACTCTTCAGGCTGTTGCCATCCTCACCAGTCTGTAACGGGGACACTAGTGTTCCTGTTTGGCTGTGTTGACATCACTGTTTATTTGTCCGTTGTTCTGATCCATCAGTGGAACCTAAAAATAACAAAAAAAGGAGTCCTGAGCATCCAGAAGGCCTCTATCAAGCAGTCAGTATTTCACATCATGATTTGATCATGATTTGGAAGCCAAAAGCATGAGTGGGTCCAAAACACAGAAGACATGCAAATATTTCTATCACTGTTTTGGACCCACTCCTGTTTTTGCCTTACCAATACTGATCAAAAACTGATGCAAACAAAACTGACCAAATACAGATCATGTGATAGAGGCCATTAAAGTCCTGCATTTCATCTGAAAAAAGCCAATTTCAGAGGCAAATAGCCAAAACTCACGCAAATTGAGCATGAGGCCTCTATTATATGGTCAGTATTTTGCATCAGGATTTGATCATGATTTGGAAGCCAAAAGCAGGAGTAGGTCCAAAACACAGAAGACATGCAAATATTTCCATTTCCTGTTATCTCTGTTTTGGACCCACTCCTGTTTTTGCCTTATCAATACTGATCAAATGCTGACCAAATACTGATAGTGTGAAGGCAGATGCTCAAACTACAGGATTCACTTTTTTTGGCCTGTTCTTCTGAAGTATCAGAATAGAAAAATAAACAGTTATGTGAACAGAGCCTTACTCCCGACACCCTCCACACTGTCAAGGGGCCACTCCTTGAATTTTTGGCCACTGCACGGGTAAGGATAAATTAGACCTGATGCAGATATGTAAGGCAGAGTTCACTGTTATGTTATTTGGTCAGTTACAACCATCTTTATTGTGAGGCAAATTCAGGAGCCAAGCCTACTATCAGATTAGGTATCATGAATAGATCTGTACCTGTTCTCTGGGTTTGACCCTCACCTGTTTCAGACTGACAATTACTGACCAAATAAGTGAAGTGTGAACTAAGCCTAATGTTGACGCACAGTCATTCTACATCTAACAGAAGAGATTCAAATCAGTGTCGTGCCCGGGAGGGGGGGGGGGGGGGGTCAGGGGGGTGGTGCCACTGCCAAGCCCAGAAGCAATGAGGACTTCCATCAATACAGATGGATGCGCTCATTGCTGAAGTGCTGATGCCCACATACTGCGGCAACCTGAGGCCTATGCGGTAGTGAAATCCCAACGCAGGCGCACACAATGATGCCATCACGCGCACCTGTGCCGGGACTCAGCAGCACAGTGCCGGGACTCTGCGAGCAAGCACGGGTGAGTATTCAGCTTTTAGGTTATTTTTTATTTTTATTTTATGTGCAAACTTCGGGGGACATGAAGGGGATGCACACAGGAGGACATATGGGGGGAAAATATGGTGGGATACTGTGTGGGGGCAAATTTTTTATTTAATTTTATGTGCCAGCTTTGGAGGACATGAGGGGGGTGCACACAGGAGGACATGTGGGGGGAAATATGGTGGGATACTGTGTGGGGGCAAATTATTATGGGAAGGATTACTATGTGGGGGCAATAATTATGGGAGGGATTACTATGTGGGGGCAAATTACTATATGGGCAATGTAGGGGGAAATTACTGTGTGGGGGCAGTGTGGGGGAAACTACTGTGTGGGGGACACTACTGTATGGGGGCAGTGTGGGGGAAACTACTGTATGGGGGCAGTGTGGGGGAAACTACTGTATGGGGGCAGTGTGGGGGAAACTACTGTGGGGGGGCAGTGTGGGGGGAACTACTGTGTGGGGGCAGTGTAGGGGAAACTACCATATGGGGGCAGTGTAGGGGAAACTACAGTATGGGGCAGTGTGGGGGAAACTATTGTGTGGGGGAAGTGTGGGGGAAACTACTGTGTGGGGGCAGTGTGGGGGAAACTACTGTGTGGGGGATACTACTGTATTGGGGCAGTGTGGGGGACACTACTGTATTGGGGCAGTGTGGGGGACACTATTGTATGGGGGCAGTGTAGGGGAAATTACTGTGTGGGGGACACTACTGTGTAGAGAAAGTGTGGGGGACACTACTATGTGGGGGCAGTGTGGGGGAAATTACTGTGTGAGGGAAACTACTGTATGGGGGAAACTGCTGTGTGGGGGAAATTACTGTGTGGTGCAGTGTGAGAGAAACTACTGTATGGGGGGAGTGTGGGGGAAATTACTGTGTGGGGGCAGTGTGGGGAAAATTACTGTGTGGGGGCAGTGTAGGAGAAATTACTGTGTGGGGGTAGTATGGAGGAAATTGCTATATGGGGGCAGCATAGTGGGCCTTGCTATTAGGGAGGCACTGTATGGGCAATTCTATTATTTTTGGGGACACTATACAGGGATTATTGCCTGGAGCACAATATAGGGTGTTATTATTACTGGGGGCACTCAAAATGACATTATAACTGCTGTGGACACTATAGAGACATTTGGGGTAATTTATCAAACTGGTGTAAAGTAGAACTGGCTTAGTTGCCCATAGCAGCCAATCAGATTCCACCTTTCATATTTGACAGCTCTTTTGGAAATCCATTTCTATTTTACACCAGTTTGATAAATTAATTAAGTAACTATTTTTTCAGCAGTATAGTACCTGGGGCATTGGGGGGCATAGCGGGCACAGTATTGGGGGTGGCAGCAGGATAACACTGTAGGGACACCAGGATGGGGAGGTTGATGGAAAGATTTAGACATCTAACGTGTCTGTATTACAAACTCTGTAGAGACGAGATGCGGCCGAAAGAATTTGTCATGGCGGTCTAACGGAGGAGAAGAGGAAAGAGAAGGTCTACATGACAGGAGATGTCCCTGGATGTAAGAGGTATGTGGTCTAGTATTGGGGGTGGGGGGTGCCAGAGAAAAGACCCGCCCCTGGTGCAAAGCACCCTAGGCACGCCACTGATTCAAATTCATGTGTTTGCAGTTCCATAACATAGATTAAAAGAACCTTTTATTTCCACTACTTTATTGGCGCTGCCTCCGTGTCCTTCTTTTGTTCCACTAAAGAGCCATTGCACCCCTGCTGGGGCGTGTAGCATATTTTTTGTTTTATTTTGCTAGGAATTAGCTAGGAATGTTTGTGGTCTGCAGCAGGGGTGCACCTAGCCTTTCTGCGAAAACAGCTCACTAGCATTGATAATTATGTAATAACTAATGACTTGTCCTTGCTAATAGGAATGGTCCAAAAAGATGTGGAAAAAATGAATGTGAATACATTTCCTGGACCTGATGTCTGTGTGACCTTGGGGGGAATTTATCACAAGGTAATATTCAAACTATAGGAAAAAGTGTCATCCTATGCACACTCCCACGGTCCTGGCTACCAGAGAGACTGGAGCTTTTTTCTACAGTGTGGAAGCACGGCCACCACTGCTGGATTGCAGGGTGGTCGTAAGCACTAAGACGAAAAGCATATATTGCGCTGAAAAATGAATTCAAGCCAGTAAAGGAGACAACATAGACAATAACAATACATTAGTAAGTGTCCTGTACTAACTTTATCTACATAAATATGCAATTTGATTTGCATGATTTGTGATTCCGTACATACGGATAAGGTATCAATGGACTGATGAAACACTAGTATGCCTATATTCAAAAAATGTTCTAGGACAAAGCCCAACAATTATAGGCAGTGACTTTAACTTTAGAGTTGAGCGAACACCTAGATGTTCGGGTTCGGGGAGTTCGGCCGAATTTTAAAAAAAAGTTCGGGTTCGGGACCCGAACTTGATCCGAACTTGGACCAGAACCCGAACCCCATTGAAGTCAATGGGGACCCGAACTTCACTTTATTATTTTCCGTTATAACATGGTTATAACGGAAAATAATAGTATTAGCTTTTTCAGATCTGAGTTTTCACGATCGTGAAAACTCAGATCCGACAGTATATTCTAACACAGGCGTTCCCATGGTGATGGGGACGCTTCAAGTTAGAATATACTAAGAACTGTGTACATAACTGCCCCCTGCTGCCTGGCAGCACCCGATCTCTTACAGGGGGCTGTGATCCGCACAATTATCCCCTCAGGTGCCGCACCTGAGGGGTTAATTGTGCGGATCTCAGTCCCCTGTAAGAGATCGGGTGCTGCCAGGCAACAGGTGCCAGACCCCCCTCCCTCCCCAGTATTAAAATCATTGGTGACCAGTGCGGCCCCCCCCCTCCCTCCCTCCCCAGTATTAAAATCATTGGTGGCCAGTGCGGCCCCCCACCCCCCCTATTAAAATCATTGGTGGTTAGTGCGGCCCCCCCTATTAAAATTATTGGGTTAACTGGTAATATATAATGTTCATCCAGTTATCTGTCTGATTGCCAGCACAGGTCAGGATGAAATTTTTCTACTCTATGGCAATTTGTAATTGTAAGTATTAGATGGTTGAGCTTGATGGACTGACATCTTTTTTTTTTTCTTCTAAAATCTATGTAAGGGTGGGTTCACACTAGCATTAGGGATTCCGTTATGGCTTTCCGTTATAACATGGTTATAACTGAAAATAACGGAATGCCCAGACAGAATGCAAAGCGGAAGCCTTTAAAAGGCATTCCGTTTGCTTTCCGTCCTAATAGAAGTCTACGGTATGGGCAGAAGAACGGATCTGTCCTTCCGTCTTATGGATTCCGTTATTTTCCGTTATAACCATTCTCTAATTACTGGGAACGCCCCAGTCTTGATTCAGCCGGATCAAGAGAAACCTTTTGTGGTTGAGCTTGATGCTTCTGGGGATGGGGTTGGGACTATTCTGTCTCAGGGACCCTCTAACCTCACTAATTTCTCACAGAAATTCTCTCCTCCTGAGAGGAATTACGATTTTGGCAATCGTGAATTGTTAGACACTAAATGGGCATATGAGTGGAGAGATTTTTTGGAAGGGGCCAAACATTGCATCACTGTTCTTACTGATCATAAAAATGTATTATTTCTCGAATCCGCTAAACGCCTGAATCCTCTTCAGGCCAGATGGACATTGTTCTTCACGCGTTTTAACTTCTCTATTACTTTCAGGCCAGGAAGTAAGAATGTGAGAGCTGATGCTTTGTCTCGAAGCTTTTGTGCGTTTCAACCTCCTGACACTCCTCCTGAACCTATTTTGCCAGCTAACATCATTGTGGCATCTTTATCCATAGATCTTGCTTCTGATATTGATGCAGCACAACACCTAGCTCCGGAGAAGACACCCACAGATAAGTTATTTGTTCCTGGTCATTTCCATCTCCGGCTGCCGGGTGAGTGCCATGATTCTGTTTTATGTGGTCATCCTGGTATTGAGGCTACCAGAAAAACAGGTGTTCCTTGACTTCATCTCTTGCTTGCTCCTTTTGTTCTCTTGCTTCTCCTGGTATTGACTCTCGGATTGTACATTGACGCTGAATCAGCTTTTTCTCTGGTACCGCCTTGACCTCCTGGTTTTGACCTTGCTAGTTCGACCTCTCTTTGTTTGTCTCTCTTGTTTGTCTCTCCGCACTTATGCAGGTTAGGGATCGCCGCCCAGTTGCGCTCTGTTGCCTAGGATGGGTAAGTCTAAGTAGGCAGGGACAGAGGAGTAAATGGAGTCAGTTTGCACCTTCCCTATTCCCTTCTTCGTGACAGCAGCTCTCCTCTGAGCACTGTGTTCTCTTCTCTGTTTACCTGCTCGCTGTCAACATTGCAGCGGCAAGCAGGTGTAATTACAACTTTGCCGGCCAAGTCACTTCAATGGGACAGTTCTGCCCTATTCGGCAGTAGAGCCCCTGACGATCTGATATTGATGACCTATCTTGAGGATAGGTCATCAATATAGCAAAATTAGGCAACACAAATGAGGGAGGAACAATTTTTCCTCCAAAATTCAGTTTATATCAGCCTGTGTAATCAGACAAATAAATGCCAATGGATGTGTTTACATCCATTGGCACTCCCACTGCCCTTAAATTGGGCAGTGTAATATGGCATTTACAGTATAACCAACTTGTTGTACCTGCAAAATTGGACATACTGTGGATTGCTATCAAGACCCTGCTTCTTGCACCTCTCCTTTAACCTGAGTGTTGCTATCTTCTATTTAATTAAATCAAGAACAGAGAAGGAGAACAACGTGATTTGGCAACTATGATTTTCCAGACACACAACTGTATCTATAATGCATTTGAAAAGTCTTCAGACCATTTGAATTTTTTCACATTTTGTTATGTTGCTGC
The DNA here is from genome assembly GCF_905171765.1 of Bufo bufo. NCBI lineage: Eukaryota > Metazoa > Chordata > Amphibia > Anura > Bufonidae > Bufo > Bufo bufo. Next base: position 262,044,133 of record NC_053393.1, read on the forward strand.
CTTGTGTTAAAATTAAAAAAAAGTTTTGCCCATCATTCTGCACCCAATATCTGATAATGTCAAACTGAAAACAGAATGTTTGAAATCTTTGTTAATTTATTGAAAAGAAAGAACTAAAATAATGCATTGACATAAGTATTCAGACCCTTCACTCAGTACTTTATTGAAGCACCTTTGGCAACTATTAGGCCCCTTTCACACGAGCGAGTATTCCGCGCGGATGCGATGCGGGAGGTGAACGCATTGCACCCGCACTGAATACCGACCCATTCATTTCTATGGGGCTGTTCACATGAGCGGTGATTTTCACGCATAACTTGTGCGTTGCGTGAAAATCGCAGCATGCTCCTCTTTGTGTGTTTTTCACGTAACGCAGGCCCCATAGAAATGAATGGGGTTGCGTGAAAATCGCAAGCAAGTGCGGATGCGGTGCGATTTTCACGCACGGTTGCTAGGAGACGATCGGGATGGAGATCCGATCATTATTATTTTCCCTTCTAACATGGTTATAAGGGAAAATAATAGCATTCTGAATACAGAATGCATAGTAAAACATCGCTGGAGGGGTTAAAAATAAATAAAAAATTATTTAACTCACCTTAGTCCACTTGACCGCGTAGCCGGCATCTCCTTCTGGCTTCATCTGATCTCTGTGCAGCAACAGGACCTTTGGTGACGTCATTCCGGTCATCACATGATCCATCACATGATCTTTTACCATGGTGATGGATCATGTGATGACCGGAATGACGTCACCAAAGGTCCTGTTGCTGCACAGAGATCAGATGAAGCCAGAAGGAGATGCCGGGCCGCGAACAAGTGGACTAAGATGAGTTAAATTTTTTTTAAAAAATTTTTAACCCCTCCAGCGATGTTTTACTATGCATTCTGTATTCAGAATGCTATTATTTTCCCTTATAACCATGTTATAATGCAAAATAATACTATTTACAGAACACCGATCCAAGCGGTTTGGGTACCAAACACGCGCGATTTTTCTCACGCGAGTGCAAAACGCATTACAATGTTTTGCACTCGTGCGGAAAAATCGCAACGCACCCGCACATTTTCCCGCAACGCCCGTGTGAAAGAGGCCTTACAGCCTCCAGTCTTCTTAGGTATGATGCCAAAAGGTTTGCTCATCTGGATTTGGGGATTTTCTGCCATTCTTCTCTGCAGATCCTCTCAAGCTCTGTCAGGTTGGACGGGGACTGTCTGTGGATAGCCATTTTCAGGTCTCTCTAGAGATGTTTGATTTGGTTGCAGTCAGACTCTGGCTGGGCCACTCAAGGACATTTACAAAGTTGTCCCTAATTCACTCCTATGTTGTCTTGGCTGTGTGCTTAGGGTCATTTATCTTGATGGAAGGTGAAGCTTCAGCCCAGTATAAGGTCCAGAGCACTCTGGATCAAGTTTTTATTGAAGGAAATCTGTCACCAGCAACCTCCCAACTGTTTGCATAGACACATAGTCAAGCCCCCCCCCCCCCCCCCCCCAATCAATCTGCACTCAATACTCCATAATGACAAAGTGAAAACAAAATTTTAGAAGTGTTTGCAAATTTATCAAAAAAGAAAAACTAAAATTCTACATGGAGATAAAAATCCAGACCATTTGATATGACAATTGAAATTTAGCTCTGCGGACCTCTTACTTCTCTTGATCATCTTTGAGATATTTCTACAACTTGATTGGAGTCCACCTATGATAACTTCAGTTGATTGTACTTGATTTGGAAAGGCACACTTTTGTCTATATAAGGCCCGACAGCCTTATAAAAAGGCATTAGGAAGAAAGTACTGCCTGTAGAACTCAGAGACAGGATTGTTTGAAGGCACAGTTCTGGAAACGGGTACAAAAAGTTTCAGCTGCACTGAAAGTTCTCAAGACCTCAGTGGCCTTCTCAAATATACGTGTGAAACAAACAGGAGTCTCCTGAGAGCTATCCACCCCACCAAACTAAGTAAAAGGGAGAGAAAGACCTTGGTAACAAAGGTAACCAAGAATTCAAAGGTCAATCTGGCCACGCTCCAAGGATCCTGTGTGCAGATGGGAGAAACTTCCAGGGGTCAACTCTGCATCACTCTATCAATCTGGGCTTTATAGCAGAGTGGTCAGAAAGAAGCCTCTCCTAAGAGCACCAAGATTCTCTGGTCTGATGAAACCAAGATTGAAAGTTTTGGCCTCAATTCTAAGGATCATGTCTGGGGGGAAACTGGGCACTGCTCATCACCTGCCCAATACCATCCCTACAGTGAAGCATGGTGATTGCAGCATGAGGCTATAGGAGTTTCTTTTAGCAGCTGGGACAGCGAAATTGGGCAGGGTTGATGGAAAGCTGAATGGTGCAAAGTATAGATATTTTCTTAAAGGCAATCTGTCACCAGCGAAACCCTATGAAACTGTTTGCACAGACACATAGCTGTGGTTCACTGATTAAAACCCTGTTTTTCTTTCGTGGATCCGAGGCTCCGTTCCCGAGTTGATACATTTTCTTAATATGCAAATTAGGCCTTTGGTGCTATGAAGACATCACAATTGCTCTTGTGGCACCCAAGTTCCACTCCTTTCTTTCTGCAATAAGCATGCACCGTTTTTCTTGGTAATAATGCAATTGGAATAAGAAGGACTACAGCGGCTCACCCCCTCTCTATATGGAAAAGGTGCTCACCCCCAGGTCCCACCCTCAGGACCGGTAAGAAATGAGTGAAAAAACAAGTATGGGGGGGCACACTCAAAAGGGAACCACAAGCGGTAATAGTGATAGTACACTTTATTATACTAAAATATTAAGAACATAGCCTTAAAACATCTAAATGAAATGCATATAACACATATACAGATAAAAAACAAGTGTATGACCGACACTCAGTCTCTGCGGCAAACACCAAATAATCGCAAAGAAACCGCGTAGCGGCAAAAGTCCCACTCAGGGAAATATTGTTGTAATGGGATTCTATCACCAGTCCTGTGATACTCTGTCGATAAACAGATTAGCCAGCAGTAATGTGATACTTTACTGGTATACTCCAATAGCCCACTTCACTGTCCAATGCAATGATATGATATAATAAGGGCCCAGTTCACTGTCCGACACACTTGTGGTGTAACACCCACAATGGTGGGTTAAATAGCACTTTCTTCCACACAATTAGCAGTGCTCAAGATTGAGCCCGGTCTTACCCGTCTTCACTGCCTCTACCGCAGCGTAGATCCAGGTGGCCGCACACCAGCAGCGTCTCACGTGGTGTGCTCGGCCTGTACGTGGCGTCCCACGTGACCTGGTTGCCTAGGGGACCGGATATGCGCTCGTATGACGTAGATATTGAGCGACTGCTTTCCAATCGGTACGAGCTGCTTTATTCACTTCGCTCTTTAAATCGCTGGCTTTCTTTTTCTTTAGATGAATCCACGCTCACTCTAAAACCGCCAGACGCTTTTCGGGGTCTTGCGCCCCTTCCTCAGTGGCCATGAGCAAATGCCTGTCAGTGCATGAGCAATTCAGGTCGCCATTCTGGTTAGTATGCCTGAGGAGCCAGTTCCGGCTCTCCCCCCACTGAGATGATTATGGCCAGTGTCATCATCATCATCCTCCTGCTCCTCCACCTCCATCTTCTCCGCCATGGAATTTCTCCTTGTGGGTCTCCAGGGTGGGTCTCCAGGTACAGGGTGGACAATTAAATGAATTAGCTGTTCTTCTGCTGCCGTCAGAGTCTTTTCTAAGATAAATATAAGGGGGTTGAGATCATTCATGCTTTAGTTGTTCCTACTGACACATTTTGTGGCCTCTTTGTAGGGCTTCAGCTGCGAATGTCTGACTTCAAAACAACACATACTCGGGGGGCGGAGCCTGCGCTGAGAGTAGATGGCTGTGTGAAGCGTCGCTCCGCTACTTGATTATCCTTCTCAGCCTTTTATCATCAGCATACATAGAAACATAGAAACATAGAAACATAGAATGTGTCGGCAGATAAGAACCATTTGGCCCATCTAGTCTGCCCAATATACTGAATACTATGGATACCAGACCGAAAATGGTCAAAATCGGAGGACAAAAGAACACAGATCCCTCCGGTCCTGCTAAAGCGGCAATTCAGCCCGGAGAAATGGACAAATTCATTAAAAAGGCTGCCGCTACATGCGTGGCAAGAGATACTAAAATGGCGCCCGGAACACATAAGGCGGCCGGCTACAAACAGCAAGCTTCCACAGGCGCTGAAAGAGGTAGGGAAGCTTCCCTTAGCCCAGACGCCTTACCGATCTCCAGGAGTTTCCTTAAAGACTCACTTGATGAAGCTCTTGAACCCCTCAGCTCTGAGCTAGCGGCTCTAAGGGGTGATATCCACCACATTGGCTCCAGAGTGGAGACCCTGGAAGAAAATCAACATAGGATTGCTACGCACCTGAAAGAGGTGTCTTCTACTATGGCTGAATATCAGTCGCATATCAATCTACTGTATACAGCGTTAGAGGACCAGGAGAATAGGGGAAGAAGGAATAATCTTCGGTTCAGGGGTATTCCTGAATCTATTAACCCCGGTGATGTTCCTGAAGCAGTAATGCAAATCTGCCTGCAATTGCTGGGCCCTGACACAGCGCACGAGATGACCATTGAGAGGGCTCATAGGGCATTAAGGCCCAAACCACAACCGAACGAGCCCCCATGGGATGTTATCTGTAAGTTTCTCTACTTCCCGGTTAAGGAAGCGGTTCTTTCTAGCGTTAGAAACAACCCGTCGCTATTATGGGAAGGTAACGAAATTTCGATCTATCAGGACTTAGCACAGTCTACTCTTCGGAAGCACAAAGCGCTGAAACCACTTACGGATTGGCTGCGCTCTCAGAAGATTTTATACAGATGGTCTTTTCCTTTTGGCCTTTCCTTTTCCCATGAAGGCCGTCGCCTTTTCATCTCCAGTCCCAAGGACCTGGAGAAGATATATGATCAACTCAAGATCCAGCCGCTGCCGATCGATAATTGGGACATGCTTCAGAACACAGCCACTCTTCCCGACCTGCCGTCTTTCGCACCTTGGGAACCTCCCCGTACCCCCAAACCACATAGGGGAAGAAGATTGAACATCTCCACCCTGAGGAGACTTCCACTTATTGATGAGTGAAGATCAGTTTTGTCGATAAGTATATAGTCGCATGACTTTCTAGTGTCAGTATGTCAGTGACCATTTTAATTTTCGAGTAATTTTCGATTAGTTCACTCGAATAAGTTCCACTGTTTAGAGGCTATGTTATGTTACTTCCCTGCAGGTGCGGACTCAATGACGAGTTTTGGGTTAGAGCGAAAGGTTTTAATCAATGTACTTTGCGATTATTTACTACTCTTCTTATGTCTCAACTTAATACATCTTTACTGCTCACTAGTTCTATGTCCGTGCTCCCCCTAGATGCTGGGAGTGGGTTAACACCCTGCCTTTTAGCAGTAATATTGTCTGGTATAATTTGTCCTATGGAGGGATTTTCTGGAAGTATCCACATTCTCCCCCAAGAGTTTGCAGAGTCTCCTAGCTCTGCTAAAATGTTATATACATATCATTGTATTGTTCATGTTGTTCCTTGCCTCTTATTTTTTCTTTTTTCTTTTGATTTTATTTTTCAGTCAGGTACTCTATTTCGTAAGCATGACCTACGATCCTATCTGAGACCTATGAGACATCCCGCTGCTTCGCTTATGGAGGCTGAGTGTTGCTTTTTCCTATCCTCTCTCTTTCCCTCACCACACACATCGAGCTTCATCTTATTATTTCATTTTATCATCCCTCCCTTCACCTTGAATCATGGCTGACCTTTGCATAGCATCCTTCAACGTGAAGGCCTTCAACTCCCCCTCTAAACGTAGTCAAATTTTCTCCTACTTAAGGAAGGAAAAATGCTCGATCATCTTTCTTCAAGAGACCCACTTTAAATTTGATAAATACCCAAACCTTACTCACTCAGTATTTTCAGACTGGTACCATTGTGGTTCAGGGTCCTCAGCCTCCAGAGGTGTAAGTATAGGGATCAGGAAACACCTACCATTCACCTATATCTTTCATACTCAAGATAATGAGGGGAGATACATGTTACTTAAGGGATCTATAGCTAACCAGGTATATACCTTTATTAATCTTTATGCCCCCGATGTTGGCCAGGCTTCATGGATTATAGAAGTCCTAACTCTATTGGAGCCTCACAGAGAGGGAGTAGTGATATTAGGAGGAGATCTTAATCTAACGCTTGAACCACATATTGACTCCACTTCTAAAAAATCGACAATAGCAACTAAGGTGCTCAGACATCTCAAGAAATTCCTGCACAATTGGTCTGTTTGTGATGTCTGGAGACTTTTTAATCCTAAAGAAAGAGACTACTCTTTTTTCTCTCCTGTTCATGGGTCTTATCATAGATTGGACTACTTATTTATATCAAAATAACATCTCCAGTTTTGCAGCCTGGCCAGCATTGGTACTATGCACCTATCGGATCATTCCCCGGTCTTTTTGACATTATCTGCCCCCACTCTGGAACCACGTCCCTTTAGATTGTGTGTAAATGAGCAATTAATCGCTCCAGGTGACCCCTTGATTCAAACACAAACAGCTTTGAGGGAATATTTTTTAACTATAAATCAGTCACTTCTTGTCAAGTACTATGGGACGCTCATAAAGCCTTTATGAGAGGTCATTTTATATCTATGGGAGCTAGGGCCAAGAAAGCCAGGAGAGCCCTTATGGACTCTTTACTAACCAAAATCCAAAAACTTGAATCCCTACACAAACAGTCCCTGTTAGAATCTCACCTTTCTGAATTGACTGCAATAAGGGAAGCCCTAAAAAAGATCCTAAATAATGCCTCAGACAAATATTAACGTATAAAGCAAAGGAAAGCCCATAATTATATCCACCAGATTAAAACTTCTAGTGGTGGTTTAGCTTACTCCACCGCTGAGATTGCGGCCCAATTCAGAGAATTCAGAGTACAATATCCCTTCCCACCTAACGAGTCTATAACGTCCTTTCTACATTCCTTATCTCTCCCAGTTTTTTCCAAACAACAGGCACAATTGCTACAAGCCCCTTTTACATTTAAGGAAGTAGAAGACATTATTAAACATCTACCTAGAGGGAAATGCCCAGGCCCTGATGGCCTTCCAGCCTCCTATTATCGATCGTTTTCTGAGATATTAAGCCCCTATCTACTAGAAGTCTGTAACAGCTCTCTAACCGGCACTAACATGTCTACAGATATGACTAAAGCCCATATCTCCCTGATTCACAAAGAGGGCAAAGATAGCTCTAACTGTGCAAACTACCGTCCTATCTCCTTGTTAAATCTAGATTTAAAATTTTTAGCTAAGTTATTAGCCACACGCTTATCTACTCTCCTCCCTACTTTGATCCAAAAAGATCAGGTAGGTTTCGTGAGGGGTAGGGAAGAAAAGGATAATACCTCCAGAGTCTTAAATTGCATATATCACGCTAAAAGATCTAAACACCCTCTGATCCTTCTCAGCACGGATGCTGAGAAGGCATTTGACAGAGTGGATTGGGAATTCATGTGCAAGGTATTATCTGTATTTGGGATTCCAGTCCGCTTTATTAATGCAGTTTTATCTTTATATACAAACGCATCAGCTTCTGTAATTATTAATAGCTCCCTATCCTCTCTCTTTGCTATACACAATGGGACTAGGCAGGGTTGCCCCCTCTCTCCCCTACTGTTTGTTCTGGTCATGGAATCTTTACTACAGGCTATCAGGAGAGAGGCGGGAATCCAAGGGGTCCGGGTGGGAAGACATGAACATAAAATTGCAGCCTTCGCTGATGACTTGCTTATTATGTTTTCGAACCCGGCCTCAGCCTTCCCCCACATCCACCGAATAATTGAACAATTTGGTACCTTTTCAAATTTTTAAATTAATACTAATAAATCCCATGTTCTTAACGTTGGCTTTCCCTCAATAATGATGCAAGAACTCAAGTTAAACTCCCCTTTTAACTGGGATACCCCTCACATCACGTATCTGGGAATAAAAATAGACCCTGACCCTGACTCTTTGTTTCGCCTAAACTACATTCCACTTCTAAATTCAATAAAAGATCAACTTCCCTCTCTCAACAATCTCCTGCTGTCTTGGTTCGGCAGGAAGAATATAGTATCCTCACTTATAATCCCAAGAATGACCTACCTCCAACAAGTCCTACCAATTCCGGTGCCTAAGTCATTTTATAAATCATTTAACAAAATGATTAGAGCCTTTATTTGGGCTAAAAGAAAAGCTCGCATAGCGTTCTCCACCTTAAATAGGCCCAAACCCTTTGATGGAATAGGCTTGCCCAATCCCGAACTATACAATAATGCAGTTCTCTTAGCTAGGTTTGTGGGTTTGATTAAGGGAACAATGGATGAACCTTGGGTTGATCTTGAACAAACACAATATGGCATACCTTTCAGGGAACTTCTAGTGGGAACTGGAATATCTAAGAACATGGTTAAATACTGTAACCCCATAACCAAATCCACCTTAAAAGCTTGGGAATGGTTCCAATCCGTTACACACGCTATTCCATTACCCTCCCCTTTAATCCAGGTCAGAGATATTTTAGGATTAGCACCCGAAGCTTTATCAAATAGCCTCCCTTTGTCTATAAGAAACTCTACTCACTCAGTGGTGTCTCTCTTTGATGATAGTGGGAATATTAATGGATCCGGTATCTCTTACTCGGCTCTTCCCGGAGTGTAAATTCCCCCTCCCTTTAATCTCATTTTTACAGTACTTTATCACCAAACACATTGCAAAAAGCTCCCTTATACGCCCGCTTACATGGTTTATAAAACCTATTATCAAGGCCTAACCCGCAACCTAAATTGATCTCTTTGATATATAAAAACTTCAACTTCCCTAATCTTATGCTAAAACCGGCGTTTATTGGTTTATGGGAGAAAGACCTTGAAACCTCATTTACCCAAGCAACAATTTCCAGGATTCTTCTCAGACCTCATAAAGCGTCGAGACGTGTTTGTATCCAGGAAAATGCCTACAAAATATTAACAAGATGGTACAAAACCCCAGACATAACGTGCAGATTCAACATTACCCGTTCAGACAAATGTTGGAGATGCAGTAATGATAGAGGCTCTTTTTTCCACATATGGTAGTCTTGCCCCAAGATCAAAAAGTAGTGGTCAGACATATTTGAGAAATGTAACCAGATATGCCATTCAACCATCCCTATGTTACCTACACTAGCACTTTTAGGGATGTACACACCCACTCACAAGGAGATTATCCCTCTCCTTTTCAACTACCTTTTAGATGCAGCACGTCTCTTAATTCCTCGCTATTGGTTATCGGCAGAAACACCGCCCATTCCTCAATGGATTGCCAGAATTGACCAACTATATAGGTTCGAGGAATTAGCATCATGGGAAAATAATAGAACAATTGAGTTCAAGAAGTGCTGGTCACCTTGGTCCTCTTTTAGGAATTATGAGTGATCCATTTTTGTCTATACCTTTCTCCCCACCCACATCAGGGCATCTTCCTTTTAAGCCTATACTCAGTCTCGTATTAGCAATATAGCATGCACTCTAAGATTATTACTATAATTATGCTTATGAATATCAGATAGGAACATCATTCTACCTTTGAAGTTTACATCAGTAACTCTTTTTGTTATTGACGTTTTTGCATATTTCATTATTGCCTTGTACCTGATAATGTTCTAACTTCCAAATTATTATGAATATTATCAGAAAAGTCTGTACAATCTTAATTTTCTTTAATGAAGATTTATCAAATAAAAAAAATAAAAATAAAACAACACATACTCCCTTGCTGAGGCAGTCTGGTGCATGACCAAATCAGTCACAGATTTCTGCTGCTTATACAGATGCTCTAGCGTGTGCAATGTTGAATTCTAGCGAGTTGGAATGTCGTGGATTAAGCAGTGTAACTGCAGATAGTTCTGTTGCTGCAAGTTCAGGAGAGTGTTTTTCACCACGTAAATATGGCTAAAATTTGAGGACAGTTTCCTGAACATTGCTAGCACCTTGCGCAAGTCAGTGTTGCACGACTAGGTAAATCACATGCGCCATGCAGGGAGCATATGTTATTTTCCTCAGGCTCAGCACTGCCATTATGTTGTGGCCATTGTTGCTGAGCACCTTGCCAAGTTGGAGTTGGTGGGAGACAGCCAGTGGGATGTTTGCTGCTTGATATACTTTAGCAACTGCTTGTCTGTGTGGCTACTGTTGCCTACATCAGCTCCAACACCACATGAAAATGCTTGACACGTAATAGGAAGGAGGGGGAGAGGGAGAAATGCTGTTCCCTGCTGCTGTTGGGGACAGGAAGGTGTCCCTGAAGGAGCAGGTGGAGGAAGGGGATAAGTGCCAGGCTTGGGAACCAGGCCAACACAGCGGTGGGACAGGTCAAGAGGACCTGGTCTTGTTGCTGGGGTGCTGCCGCAAAAATATTTACCCACTGTGCCATGAAAGACATATACTGTCCCTGCCTGTAACAGCTGCTCCATATGTCCACTGTGGCATGCACAGTGACAATCGCTAGTTCTCTGTCTTTTGAGATTATGAGGCAGGGATGTCTTTTTGGGAGAAATAATGCCGACACACCATCAGTTCTCTAGATACAGCAGACTCTACTAAATGATATGACAACAACTGCACCACCAGCAACTTGGCAAGGTATTTATTAAGCTTGCACATCAGCGGTTTGCTGGGCATGTAAAGTTTCCTGGCCACGCATTATGTTATCAATAGCTGAGAGATGGAGCAGAGGAGAAGTTTGAGTGTGAGAAGCAGAAAGTGATGACAACGATGTGAAACAAACCATACTGCCAGTGTATGCATCCTGGCTGCCGCATGTGAGACCAGGAGAAGGAGGAAACTATTCTTCTGGTATCTGGCTGCCACCTCTGTTTGCCCACGGGATGGGGTGACCTTGCTTCATGTGGTTTATTAGAGCTGTGATATCTATGTCTGTGTTGACTGCCCACTGCTAATTTTACTCTTGCAGAGCTTGCACAGGGCAATGCTTCTGTTTTCCAGCATCATGCAGAGCCATAGGCAGACGAGCTTGGCTTAGCTCTGGCATGTTTTCGGCCTAATGCACGCACAGAATCAGCGGCATCGCTAGTTCTTGAAGCAGATCAGGCACTTGCATATTTTTGGGAGGTTCACATACTGTACTAATCAGAGTATATCCTACTCATTCACCATTACTATGAAATCGTCAACATCTTTGAGCTACAAGAAGCCTGTTTTAGGAAAATTTGCATCCAATATAATATGTGAAATTATTGATATGGTGAAAAATGGACCTTTAAATTATTGTGACACCTGTTATAATATAGAGGTTGTCTCTTATCTGGTGGTTTATCCGCTTAGATACTGTGGTCAATAGCAACCACAGTATTTAAAAAGTGAAATGATGCTGTGGTTGCTGTTGGGAGTAGAAGGTTTACTCTCACACCTCAATGTGTTCCTCAACACAATTATGGGGTGCAGTGGGTTGTCATGTCTAATCAGAAGGGTTAATTTCATGGCTTTAAGACTGTGAACCTAACAGACACTGAATAATGAAAGATGTGGCTTGTGAGGATGGCACTAGGCCGCATACCAATCTGATGAAGTTTAGAGCATGCACAGTTCTTCTGCACCTGTTTACAAGGACCCTTAGGATTCCCAGGTTTTGCAGGAGTGAGTTCTGCCAATACAGAGGTATGGGGAGACAAGAGGGGTATAAAGCTTTCTGAAGTGCGTCATCAAGGAGCATTTTGGATTTAGACTTCTGCTGGGTTCGCTACTATCATGGAACTTGAGATACAACTCTTTGACGTGGAATCATCTAAGGATTGAATTTAAGTGAATTCTTACTTCTGCATGCTTACTTTATTATTATAATCAATATTTAATCATCACTTGAGCATGTTACTTATTCTTTTGCTTAATTTGCATATTATCCTGAATAAAGTCACTTTTGTTTTCACTTCATTTGGTATTGCATTCCTTGTTTCTTGTTACCCTTTTGAACTCACCTGGAAACATCACGGCAGCTGGGACTCTTTGTTAGGACCCTGAATCTGCAATATGTGTGTGTGCATATGTGCCATATTTGGTATGATCACATTCGTAACATTTGTAATGTTAATATCAGACAATGAATTGATCTAGAAAAATCCCCAAAGCAAAGGAGAAATTCTCTTCTTTTTTAAAAAATTTATTAGTTGCATGTATCCTAAAATGGTACAGCCGAGCTAAAATTGACTCTGATGACACATGTCACAGTGTTATCTGGTAATAAAAGCCATTAAAATCCATTGAAAAGGTCAATTAACATTTTCTTGCCATTGTTTACTTAACACGTTAAGTTTAGCTAGGCTACATCTGTACCATTGAAAACTTAATTCATCCAGCGAAAAACAAACCCTAATATAGGTTTAAAAAAAGCTCCCTCCTGGCTAAAATAGGCAACAACCTTAGAGGGTATCTGTCAGCAGATTTGTAGCTATGAAACTGGCTGACCTGTTGCATTTGTACCTGGCAGCTAAAGGCATCTGTGTTGGTCCCATGTTCATAAATGCCCTCATTACTGAGAAAAATTATGTTTTAATATATGCAAGTGAGCCTCTAGGAGCAATGGAGGGGGTTGCCATTACACCTAGAGGCTTTACTCTCTCTGCAACTCCCCCTGCACTTTGATGACAGGGACAGGAAGTGAGAATGTGATAATGCCTGTCCTTGACTTCTCCTCAAGTCTCACACTGCACTGTGCACTTCAGTATCTGGCAATGGCGCATATGGTAGGAGTAATGGCAACATCCCTTTTGCTGCTAGCGGCCCACTTACAGTATGTACATTAAAACTTCATTTTTCTCAGCAATGTGGGCACACAAGAAAATGAGACCAACACAGATGCCATCAGCTGCCAAGCGCATAAGCAGCAGGTCAGCCAGTTTCATAGGTACAAATCTGCTGACACATGCCCTTTCCAGGAGTTGTCTCATTATTGGAACACAGGACAGGGGATAAGTGTCTGCCCGGCAAGAGTCCAATTGCTGGGGTCCCTGCTAATCACCAGAATGGGGCCCATGCTCCCCTGTTTAAATGAAGCCATGGACACACATTTGTGTCTGCTACTCCATTTAACTCTATGTAACTACTGAGAGTTATTTCCTGCAATTTCATAAAATTGAAGGAAGCAGCAGACACACATAGGTATCTGCCACTCCATTCAAATGGGGGAACATGGGCCCTCCATTTTTAAGATTGGCAGAGACTGCAGAAGTTGGACCAACATCAACATTTAATGCTACTATCTTTGTAATATGGCAACCTCTTTAAGAAGTAAAAGAGTAATACTTATGAAATGGTCATTTAAAATAATAACAGTGTATTTGAATGTAAGTTAACACTTGTTTCTAGTGGAAAGTAGCAAACCAGAGAAATTAAAATGAAAGACAAATTATAATAAATATATAAAAATATCAAGCCTGTAACATAGACATCACGTAAGAGTCATTGTACTGTGTAGGAATGGATTGTATTTACTGTTTTTATTATTTGTATCCTCCGGTTTTCTCATGATTTTCTTTGTAAATATGTAATAGAGTGTTTGTCACAAAATAAATGTTAGAATAGGTTCTAAGTTGTTTACAATGTCAATGAAATATACCGTCAAATCTTCAGCAGTTGTTAAAAATGCAGTTCTGCTGAGAAGTGATGCTATCTTGACAGATTAAACTATGTTCAACTGAATATTTACAGAATTGAACATAGATGAGTACAAGGAAAATAAGATTGTATACAGGAATACAAAATAAAATTGTCTTGCATTTTATACTCAGATGTCAATGATGTTAGAAGATTGTTAAAATGGACAGATGGGCTGTGCAAGGACCAATTCATTATGAGGAAAGGATTATTTTCTATGTTTACTATGACTTTTAGTAATCCACTTTTTTATATTCCTTGACTATATGTGTATATAATAATTAGAGTTGGAATCCATGAAAAAAGATTTATATTTAAAGTTCTAAGGTATTTGCTTCTAAGAAATATATGAAAAAATGTCATGAAGTCACAAGATAATTTTTACTTTATAAAAGCAATATCTTACACTGTAGCCAATGTTCAATAGATGTCATATCGCTCATTTTTTTCATGATATGCTCCTCCGATGTGCCGCTGTACAACCCGTACGTATTTGGTGCCTGGTATGCTAATTAATAGCATCGGTACAGGGAGGAGGAGACCTCAGCTTTTCTCAGTGGGCGTATCCTTCTTCCTGGCTGTAGTGCGGTCCAATCGTAGCGGACCAGGTCACAGCCATTGAGAAAAAAACATTTCACCTTCTCCCTGGATGTGATGCGGTCTGCTATGATTGGATCGCGCCACAGCCCAGGAGAAGGAGATGGAAACTCCAAAACCAAACAGGGTGCACAGAGGAGCAACGGAGGAGCATTTCATGAAATAAATTTGTGATACAACATCTACTGAACATGAGCTACAGTATGATATTGCTTTTATAAAGTAAAAAGGTGAAAGGTCCTCTTTAATAAAAGGTCAAATGGGGGTGGAGGTAGAGTGCTGCACAGATAGCAGTAGCATGGTGGCTGACCTCACTTTGGTGCTCCCTGAGGCTGTGCAGCAGTAAATGGAGGGCACACCCTTTCTTCCCTTGGGATACATGCTAGGCCTTTTGAGGACTTCTGCCTGGTGGTACTTGATGGTGTATGGTTGGTACGGTGCAAGGCAGGAGGGCAGATGAAGGGTCGGCAAAAGGATGGAGTCAATGACCAGGCCAGTTTGCTTGTAAAAATAATATCTCTACTGAATAGATAATGGGAGTGGTAGTTCATACGGCAGCAAAAGGCACAGTTCTAAGGTATGTTACACTTGCAATCTTTTCAAATAACCATAGGCGTGCAATTCGGTTCTCATTTACTCCCTCTGCAATTCCCAGGTTAAGGGGTACAAATCTTAGATTCGGAAGGCCAGTCGATCTACAAGTGTGGTAAGTACAAGAGGAAATGAACCCTTTCCACAAGCAGTAAAGTCTTAATGCTATAAACAAGCAATGCCTTACTGTTTGTAGCCAATGTCTTGATGGTTCTAAACCTTCTATAAATCTCTGTTCTCTTTCTTCAGGGGTAGTCTTTCAATTACAATTTTTTTTCGGCAGCTGTTCAGTCTTATGAATGGTGTTTCCTGGATCAGACTTCTCTTTAGCCCTAGTTGCCAGGAGCACACACATGTAGGTCTTGCTTCTAGCTCTGCTCAAGTAATAGTTTCTAAATAACAGAGAAGGCCGGACCAGGCAGTCTCCATGGTAACCTAACCAAGACTGCCAGTGTTAATTGTTTGATAGCCATAGAATACATAGGGGAGATTTATCATTTAATTTGTGCCAGAAAAGTGAAAAAATTGTCACAAGTGGGGTTTTTATTTGGGATCTGGACTGTTAACTGTTAACTATTTAGAATACATTTTACATTAAATCACATTTAACTTTTTTGCAAATGATTATCTATCTATCTATCTATCTATCTATCTATAGCCAAATGCAATAAATGCTGACTGGACGACTGAGAAACAGGGATACTGTCACGTGTCGGACACCGAATACCATTGACCACTGGCAGTAGAGGCAGGATATGACATTTACCACTAAGCTGGGCAATATTGATTTTTATTGCTGACCACCAGTGTCAAAAATATTGACCTTAGCAGTGACCATAAGACACTAGGATGCACTGACTACCTAATACAACAGTTCATATAAGCAGTACATTATATTGCCTTAAATACCTCATAGAAATGTATATTCACACAGGATGTGGCTCAAATGTGTTGTGATAATTGGTAAGCGATACACTGTAGCTTGCTTATTATCTCTGTAAGCAGCAGATGTCATGACGCTTAATGACAGCCTAAGGCCTCATGCACACGACAGTGTTTTTTCACTGTCAGTGATTTGGCTTCAGTGGTCCGTGTCCGATATTGCTTCAGTTGTGTTTCCTTGTGTCTTCCTTTTTTTTTGTCCGACAGGGGGGAAAAAGGAATGTTAATGAAAAGTGTAATTTTATTGCACCAAAGTCTTGAAGAAAAAAACGGAGACGGACACGGATGACATACCAGTTGTGCATCCGTTTTTTTTTACTGACCCATTGACTTGAATGGGTCCGTCCTCCGTTTTCCACTGACAAGAATAGGACAGGTTATATTTTTTTGACGGACTGGAACCACGGATCACGGACCCGGAGAAAAAACGGAGGACTATCAGTTTTCTTTCACAGCTCCATAGAAATGAATGGGACCTCCGCTAAACAGTGAAAAATGACGGCACGGACGCGGATGCACACAACGGTCGTGTGCATGAGGCCTAACACTAATAACCATCCTGAAGAATAGTCAACAAAATATGCACTGGGTATTTAGTCTACCAGTATGGTAGGGCCTGGTTAGTTCTTTATACTAGTGATGGGAGTACATGCTACCTGAGTTTGGGTGTACTGCGGTACTATTAGGCACTTGTACTTTATATGGATTGTGTTCTATTGCACTCTATATCTCATTGCCCTTTTATTAATTATATGATTTTCCTGTCTTTTATGTCCACCCCATCTATTAACAATGTGTGTCTTTCCTATGAGAATATCTCTTGAATAAAAGCAATATACATATTATAATAGTCCAGCAGTGTAGAGACTCATCTTTTGTTTGTGGGTAGTATTCACCTTTGTACGAATAGCTTAGTTATGAGAAAGTTAATTAAACATCTTATTTTAGACATCCTGGAGATAATCAGTTTTGTCTGCATACATTACAGTATTTCTTGCTTTATTATATAAGAGTGAAGAAATCTTATGCTGTTACCAGATTTTCAGTTACTAGCAGTAAAGGCTCCAGTGGCTCAATAATTCTTCATTCATGCTTGTCACTCAGCATATTAGCATGTCCTAAAATTACCTAGCAGCAGCTTTTACGGATGACGTTTTACGGAGATGCTTATCAAAAGTGATGACCCATAAATGAATATACAACTAGACAAATATAACAACTGTAAAGGGAATTACATTAGGATGTTTTGAAATTTTCATCAAATACTTTTTTTTCCGCAGTAAATCAAAAGTTCTAAGTTGGTTGGTACATTCCCCCTTTTTTTTGGAAATAGATTGATAAGAAGAGACAGCTGCTGTAATCTGTTAGCAGCACTGCGATTGTAAAAGAGAATGAAGTCAAACTGGGACCTGTGGGATACATTTTTTGATTGTGCTGAATAAAGTACCAAAACAAAATGATATTGAAGAATCCCTAGATTCCATTCGTCAGTGGTCAATGAAACCTATTACCTGTCATGATGGGCTGTTACTGGTTGTCCATGGTTGTCCTGCGCTCTGCCCCTTCATCTAATTTACTCTTACAACCAGACTTATTGACTGTTTATAATAGTAATATTAGTAAAAAGGGGTGACCCGAAACTTCATAATATACTCTAATGTAGCTATTAGGGCCAATTTATATACAGTCAATCAACTGCAGTTCTCCCACAATTAATACAATGGCCCATTAACTCCTGACTACATTTACTATTTAGAGCTTAATTAATACTACAATACAGTATTCAATTTATTGTGTCATTCGTTGCTCAATTAATTCTGTCATTAGTGCTCGATGAATACCCCTATACATTGTTCAACTAATCTTGCTATTCATTGCTTAATTAGCACCACTGTTTTAATACCCAATTAATGCCGCCAATTCAATATGCATGCAATCCTGCCATTCAAAGCTTAGGCTGCCTTTTACATGCAGGTTTTTCATTGCAGATTTTGAAGCCCAAATCAGTAGTCGATTGAAAAAAGAAGTAGTTGCTGTCCTTTATATTTTTACTCCCTTTAGGATGCATTTCTGGTTCAAACCTGTGTATGAGTACCCTAAGGCTGCCTATACACATTCAGGCTTTGATTATACAGGTTTTATTATACAGTCTTTGAAACCAAAACCTGGTGTGGATAATAAATGGGTCATTAGAAAAATAGAAAGTATTATGATGCTGCCACATGTTCAGTTTTTTTTTATGTCGTTCTGAAGCCAAAATCAGTGGAGGATTATAAAAGGAGGGAAAGTATTAAAGGGGTTCCTTGAGATATTGATATTGATGGCCTATCCTTAAGATATGTCATTAATATCAGATCACCGAAGGTTTGACTCCCACCAGTCAGCTGTATGAAGAGGCAGCTATGATCCATGAGCTCTTAGTCCTCTTCCAAGGCCAGTGACATTACAGTACATGGGTCACAAGGAGTAGGCACAGCTCTTACTGATATAGCCTTTGTAGATATTCTGTGCCGTTTGCTATACAGTATTTCAGAAGTCGTATCCCCTTGTTAGGCAAATCTTTTGTGCTAGAAAAAACTTACAGTGGCTCTACCACTGTACTATAGGGATATTGTCCTTATTTAATTCTATTGATATAAGTCCCCCAAAAATAAAATACAATAGTTGACTGATTCTTAAAAAATAAGAGGTCTTATTGTAAATGAGAACTGACGTCATACATTGGTTGTTATGTCAGAATATCCTTATGGGGTTAATTAGTGAGACTTCATATTGTATACAATGTAACTTTGTTACGTTACCACTTTCACATATATCACATGTAGTTACACTCGCTCAGCGCTGCTTGTTGCAATACCTTGGTGTCCCACGTGTCGGGAGATGGCCGATGTTAGTTAGCCCTTTTGCTGTAGGAAGGATTAGAGTGGATCCAAACTAGTCGTCTCTTCTGTCCTCCTAGGTTGGCAATTTTAGGTATGCTAACAGCCCCAGATGGATTTCTTTATTTTATGCTGCTAATAAGTTAACTGTTAAATTTAAAAATTTCACCAAACACGTTTTGGAGTTACATACTCCTTCCTCAGTGGCATTAAGTACATATTCTTTGCATTTTTATTAGCATTTTTTTATTTATTTTTTATTTTTACTTTTGTTATTATATAAATTTTCTGTATTAATAAATGAAATGTTATTTTAGATCTAAGCTAAATTCGTTTCCATGCAACGACAGTTAGTTGAGTGCCCTCCGAATTAATTACTGTTTCAATATACTGTATACAAATCTTTTGTGCTGTCAACATAGAGGTTCTGTCCGCTGATGGCGGGTCATAGGACCAGACACATCACTCAGTCTCCTCTGTTCAAACACACTGCACCTACAATAAACTTTCAACAGTGCAAGTGCAGATGACAGGTGTAGTGTATCTGAATGGAGGTGATATCATATGGAGGTGATTTGCCTGGTCACATGACTCTGCATCTGCAGCCATTTTATTGACAAGACCTCTGGGCAAACAAGGTGGCATACCTTATGAAATATAGAAAATGGCACAGATTTTAAACAAAGACTATATTAGTAAGTGCCATATAGTCATCTTACAAACACATTGGTCAACAATAACCATAAAGTGGCCAACCCCTTCAATGTCCTTCAGTTTACAATACGGTCATATAATGATGAGCGAAGTTATGGAAAATTCGATTCTGCTAATTCGCCGAATTTCACAAAGAAATTCAATTTGTGATGAATTACTTTGTCAAAAAAAGTCCTTTGTAAGTAGCGGGTGCAATGACGGGGAATGGCGATTGCGGCGCACTCCTTCATTGAACCCCTTAAATGCCGCGTTCATCAGTGATCGCGGCATCTGATGCTAAAATTGAGGCCTTTCAGGGGTTAATCAGGTCCCTCACTTCTTCCATTTGTTCGCAGAGAGGCCATCTTGATTGAAGACACCGCGCAAAATATTACACGTTGACATTATGACGTCATCACTCTGGCTGGAGTGTTGATGTCACACACAGCTAGCTGTCGTATGCTTTTTCAGTAGCTCTCATGCACAGCAATGAGAGCTACTGAAACAACAGAGGACCAGAGCGCTCTACTGTATCCCAGCCTGGTGGTGGTCGGGACTGTATCTCATCACAACTTAGTAACGGCGAGATGAGACAACCCCTTTAAAAATGCAATTCTTGATATTATGTGTTCAGTGCTTGATTTAATACCATTGTTCGTTGCTCAACTAATGATACCATCCAATGTAAAAGGAATACTCCCAAACGCCCACATCATTAATGGAAAACTGCACCTTGTAGCCGCTTTACATTCTGAATTATTAGGATTTAATGAACAATAAACAATCAAGAGCAATTTCCTAATCACAGTATCTGTACGAAAAGATAATCATAATCATGGAAGCACAGGAACTTTCACATTAATCTCTTAACCCTTAGAGTATCCTGCAATTTTCCATTTTTGCATTTTCATTTTTACTCCCTGCCTTCCCAGAGCTATAATTTTTTAATTTTTCCGTTCACACAAGTATGAGGGCTTGTTTTTTGTAGGATAAGTTTTACTTTCTAATGGCATCATTTAGTGGGGAGCTGGAAAATATTGAAATAGGGTCACCTAAAGGGAACCTGTCACCTGGATTTTAGGTATAGACTTGAGCTGAGGACATGGGCTGCTAGATTGCCGCTAGCACATCCGCAATATCCATTCCCCCTAGCTCTCTGTGATTTTATTGTGTAAAAAAAAAACGATTTTATATATATATGTAAATGAGGCTACAAATGTTTCCGGAGCCCAGCCACGCCCACCGTGAAGGAGCCCAGCACCGCCCCGCTTACTCCGAATCTCCTCCTTGCTCCCCGACGTCACAAAGCTAGAGCGCTGTAATCTCACGATTCACGAGCTAGTGCATGCAGAGTGTCGGCATAGTGTTCCTTTCCTGTGTTGGCATCAGCCTCAGGGAACGAACTGCGCATCGGCTAGCTCGCGCATCGCGAGATTACGGCACTATAGCTTTGTGACGTCGGGGAGCAAGGAGTAGATTCGGAGGATGCGGGGCGGTGCTGGGCTCCTTTACAGTGGGTGTGGCTGGGCTCAGAGTCAGAGAACGCTGGACTTATCTCTGAAGCATGGAGGAGACAGGACTTATCTAAGGTTCATTTACATATCTATAAAATGACACAATAAAAGCACAGAGAGCTATGGGGACTGGGTATTGCGGATGTGCTAGCGGCCATCTAGCAACCCGTGTCCTCAGCTCTATACCCAAAATCCCGGTGACAGGTTCCCTTTAAGATCTTTCACCCAGTTGAAACACTTAAAGCGCATGGTTGGAATAAAGGATAATGCCTTGTTAATAATCAATATTTCACCCTGTGAAAGCATGTGTGAGGATAGATTTATAATCTGTGGTGATTCTGGACATTCTGTATACTTTGGGATTACTTTCTTTCTATCAGTGAGTAACCGGTATGTAAAAGGGTCTGCTTTAAAAAAAAGGTGTCGGTGAAAGCCCAGAAAATGATATGCTTCTCTTTCTTTAAACTTGGAGAGATCCCTTATGTATTGTTTGTATTTCCGATTTTTAAACATTTTGTTTTAATGATCGTCTCTAGTTCTTTTTATTTTTTTCTGAAAGTCAGATTTATCCTCGAATAGGAGAATATGTTGATTTTCTCCTCTAACCTTTTGGTTTGGCTTTCTTTTTCTGTGATATACAATACTGTATTTGATGAACCCTTTGCATTATCCTGCTGTTTTATAATCGGCAATCATCAGATTGCCAATTGTATTCTAAGATGAGTATTTATCCATCACAGGCCTGTATTGGTATATACCAGTGATTGGTATCGGAGCCTGCTTCAGGCTCGAAGCCATCACCAGCATATTTCAGCTTCTTTGATCTTAGTCGAGGAACGCTCTTACAGGTGACCATGTCTTCCCCTCTCCTCCTGTGTCTTCTTCGCTCAGATGCTGTGGTCATAAGGCTCATCTCAGACATTTGCCCCTGGCCTCTGCTGTTTGAAATAGCAGAAACCAAGCAGCTATGATGCCGCTAAACTTGTGAGCGGGCACCATCTTTAAAGTGGCAACTTAGGTTGCAAAGGGGTTAAGGATGTGGCCTAAGTTGTTTTTTTGTCTTCACATTTTAAAAGCCATATGTTTTTATTATTATCGATATAGCCATATGGATTTTTTATTCTCATTTTGGGAAACATATAATGCTTGTATAACTTTAAATTTTTGGAGGGAACAAATTAAAAAAAAAAAAACACACAACAAAGCCACCATTTAAAAGTTTTTTCCAAGATATTTTTATAGATCGATGGGGATCTGCCACCCGGAGCCCCCACTGATCAGCTATTTTAGAAGGCCCAGCATTTGCAGTAGTGCTGCAGCCTTCTCGCAGCTTTGTCCAGGCCACGTGAAGTCACGTTCAATGGCCACATGGCCTAGGTGCACTTCACTTCAATTCAATGGAGCTGAGCTATGATACAAAGCACAGACACTATACAATAAACGGCGCTATGCTTGTGATCAGAGCGAAGGCTACAGTGCTACTGCACTCGTTGGTGCCTGCTCAAATAGCTGATGAGCGGCGGTCCCGACTTTCGGACTCCCATAGATCAGATACTGAGGACTCATCCAGATGATAGATCATCAGTAAAAATATCTAAGAAAACCCCTTGTTACTTGTTTTTGTGGTTTTAAGTGTGGTGTGATGTTCACCGTGCTTCATAAATAATACAATAACTTTATCCTGCAGGTCAGTACGAATAGGATGATACCAAACATCATTTTTTTTTCATTATGAATTGGGTAGATGTGAGAAATTCTCCCCTACTCCTAAATCTATCCTAAAGAACAAAGGTAAGAAGAAACAAAAATGGGAGTCAAGAGAAGCACGACAAGTGACTCTTCAGATCCCGACATTTCAGAGCTCACCAGTGACTCGCAGGAGTCTATACAAGATGGCGATTCAGAATCTCAAGAGCGATTTAAAACCCCCTGTGAGATCTTCGTATTATAAAAGGCCAAAAAATAAACCTAGATCCAAACGGGCTGATGTTTCAAAAAACGAAGAAGAGGTGGCAGGAAACATCGCAGGAAAAACATATACAATGACCACATGACAACAGAAAAAATACAAAATAAGCAACTTGATGAACACTCATCTGATGTGATTAACCTATCACAAGCTATACTAACAAAGGATCAATTAAGTGTTCTTTCATTGGGACAAAATTTTGCACCTGAACGGGATTTTGATTTATTTGTCGACCATTTTGGACATCAATAAATTTGTACGCAACTTGACCTTAAATGAGACCAGTCAAATGAGAGAAGTCAATGTCACGGCTGAGGATGGGGAAATCCCTCAGCCGTGCGATGCCACGAGATGTTAGTCGCTGCTCGGCCAGGACAACAGAATAAGGGAGCAGGTCACCTCCTAACGCATCCCTAATCTGACCCTGACTCCTAGCTGCATGAGCCAACCTTGATGGTAGGAGGGCTCATGCTCAGGAACATTTATGACCACAAGGGTGGCCCTCACTGGCAGATGGTATAAAGTAGGAGAACGACTCCAGCAGACCATGGCTGAAGTACCCCTCTGACTACTGCTCTCAGCAGAGGCTATATAGGCCCAAGTAGCCACACCCACGCAGACACACCCAGTGTTCACACACACAGAAGGGAATTAACCCTTCTCACACCAGGGAAGGGAAGACAGCCACTTAAAGGAGAAAGTGCACACATAACTAAAACCCTGTGCACACCAGACATACAAAAGACACACCTAACAAAGATAGGTTGCCAGGTGCAACCGCATGCACATTGCAGCAAGCTGCCCAGCACCTGCTCAGGCTGCTAACTGCGAAATAACTACATGTTGCCAGCGGCAACCACAAGTGAGGCAACATACTATCGGCCCCAACCAAACCAGACCGCAGGCAACAGCTTGCGGATACAGGAGTCACGACCATGACCATGGTCGTGACAGTCAACTAGAGAAAAGTCATATTGAATGTGCAAATGAATAATGAATATGCTAATGTATCCTTTCAGGAACAATTGGCATTGGTTAATATAGTGGAGCTACAAAAAGAAAATGTGTGTTTACCCTCTCCAATAATTAAAGAACAGTTTAAAATCACCAATACCCAGTATTATCCGATTAAATCTCGGACTGAGAGTATGGATATATTTCAAGAAGTATTAGAGAGGGAACTCACTGTTATTCATGAGTCTAATACCAATGTTTCTTGCAGTCTTAACAAAAAAGAAAAGCATGCAACAGTTAAGAGCACACATTGATCTCACATTTAAAATGGCCGATAAAGGTTGTGAAGTGGTACTGGACACTGAAATGTATGTACAACAAAGGCCTCATGCACACGACCGTTGTGTGCATCCGTGGCCGTTGTGCCGTTTTCCGTTTTTTTTTCGCGGACCCATTGACTTTTTCAATGGGTCCGTGGAAAAATCGGAAAATGCACCGTTTTGCAGCCAAGACCGTGATCCGTGTATCCTGTCCATCAAAAAAATATGACCTGTCCTATTTTTTTGACAGACAACGGTTCACGGACCCATTCAAGTCAATGGGTCCGTGAAAGAACACGGATGCACACAAGATTGGCATCTGTGTCCGTGATCCGTGGCCGTAGGTTACTTTTTATACAGATGGATCCAAAGATCCGTCCGCATAAAAGCTTTTTCATATCTGAGTTTTCACTTCGTGAAAACTCAGAACCGACAGTATATTCTAACACAGAGGCGTCCCCATGGTGATGGGGACGCTTCAGGTTAGAATATACTAAAAGAACTGTGTACATGACTGCCCCCTGCTGCCTGGCAGGTGCTGCCAGGCAGCAGGGGGCAGCCCCTCCCCCTTGTAGTTAACACATTGGTGGCCAGTGGGCCCCCCCTGTAGTTAACACATTGGTGGCCAGTGCGGCCGCCCCCCCCTCCCTCCCCTGTAGTTAACTCGTTGGTGGCCAGTGGGCCCCCCTCCCTCCCCTGTAGTTAACTCGTTGGTGGCCAGTGCGGCCGGCCCCCTCCCTCCCCTGTAGTTAACTCGTTGGTGGCCAGTGGCCCTCTCCCCTCCCTCCCCCTCCTAATTAAAATCTCCCCCCCTATCATTGGTGGCAGCGGAGAGTACCGATCGGAGTCCCAGTTTAATCGCTGGGGCTCCGATCGGTAACCATGGCAACCAGGACGCTACTGCTGTCCCGGTTGCCATGGTTACTTAGCAATTTGTAGAACCATTATACTTACCTGTGAGCTGCGATGTCTGCGTCCGGCCGGGAGCTCCTCCTACTGGTAAGTGACAGGTCTGTGCGGCGCATTGCTTAATGACCCGGTTGCCAGGCAGCAGGGGGCAGTCATGTACACAGTTCTTTTAGTATATTCTAACCTGAAGCGTCCCAATCACCATGGGAACGCCTCTGTGTTAGAATATACTGTCGGATTTGAGTTTCACGATGTAACTCAAATCCGACGGTATATTCTAACATAGAGGCGTTCCCATGGTGATGAGGACGCTTCAAGTTAAAATATACCATCGGATTGGAGAAAACTCCGATCTATGGTATATTAACTCCTGACTTTACATTGACGGATCCGTTTGAAATTGCACCATATTGTGTCAACGTCAAACGGATCCGTCCCCATTGACTTGCATTGTAATTCAGGACGGATCCGTTTGGCTCCGCACAGCCTTTTTTTTCATGTCCGTGGATCCTCCAAAAATCAAGGAAGACCCACGGACGAAAAAAGGGTCACGGATCACGGAAAAACGGAACCCGTTTTTGCGGACCGCAAAAAAATACGGTCGTGTGCATGAGGCCAAATGATGGATATGCTGTCAGATACCTCAACGTACATTAGGTTAGAAAGTGATGCATTAGAGGTATATCAAAAATAATTTATTACTATTCAGGAAAAGGGAAAAAATTACGGGAATTTGAATATCTGTACGTTGAGGCACCAGCAACTCCCATCATTCATGCGCTGCTTCCAAAAGTGCATAAAAAAATCCACCCACCCTCTTCAGACCTATTGTGTCTGGGATTGGGCCAATGTTTGAGAGGATAGGAGAATGGGTGGATGCACATATACAATCTTTGGTTAAGCGGTTACCGGGGTATTTAAAAGATTCATCGGATGTACTCAGAGCTTTCTATGATAAGACATGGGCTGCAAATTATAAATGGTTAACATTAGATGTAGTTTCGTTATATCCCTCAATACCACATCATGTAGCATTGGAAGCTCTGCAGTATCATCTTTACAGTTCTAGTAATCACACAGAGATTTTTATTGACTTCATTGTTGAAATAACATCTTTTCTCTTGAGGCACAATTACTGCTGTTTTGATTGTAAGTTCTATCTGCAGATTAGCAGGGTGTCTATGGGGCTAAATATTCCCCATCACCTGCTAATTTAACGATGGCTTACTGGGAGGAGCAGTATATCTATTCTACAAATAGTCCATTTTCTGGGGACATCGTCTGGTATGGCAGATACATCGATGATTTGCTCCTCATTTGGGGGGGGGGCGATGTGTCTGCCATACCAGACTTTGTGGAATATGTGAATGGTAATCCCTTCTCTTAAAGTTCACTCATTATACACATCCCTCCATGATATGTTTTTTAGATCTAAAACTTACCGGTAATAGTGATCATAATATTAATACTGTAACTTATCGGAAGGATACTGTGGGAAACACCATACTTAAAGCTACTAGTCATCATCCGAAGCATACGATAAGGGCAATACCAGTTGGAGAGTTTGTGCGAGCCCACAGAAACAGCAGCATATTAAATACATTTGAAAAGGAATGTCGATTAATATGGGATCGCCTTAGGATAAGGGGATATCCCCATTGGATATTATGTAGAGCTAAAAAAATTGCACTAAATAAAAAGAGACGTAATCTCCTGTTTAAAACAGATTTCACTGTAAAACGGGATAGACAAGGAATGAAACAGGAGAAGCCAACACTTGTACTTACAGTAAGCAGTTTTCAGAAATAGAATGTGCGGTTAAAAGATTTTACCTATACTGTATCAGGATAATATTTTGCATGATATCCTTAAAAATGAGCGTAGGGTCATTCCAAGAAGATCAGGTACACTTGGCAATATCTTATCACCATCAGTGTTTGTACGTAGCCCTAGACGTAGCACTCGGTTGAAATATCAGGGCTTTACCAAATGTGGCACGTTCCCATGTAAAGCCTGTGGTTTTGCACAAGGAACAAAGAGTTTTGAAGACTCATCACATAAAGAAACAATTGCAATAAAACATTACATTAATTGCAATACTGAGGGGTAATTTATACTATCATCTGCACTCTGTGTGATAAAATGTACAATGGTAGTACAACTAGAAAGTTCAAAAATAGATTCAGAGAACATTTGAACTATATTACTAACCCTCAGGCTACAGGTACATCAAGTGTAGCAAATCATATTATCAATGTATACAATAGAAGTATGGTAAGACTCCGGACTTACGCATTTGAGAAAGTAACGCTACCACCTAGAGGCGGTAACATAAAACAAAAGGTTTTACTATGCAAAGCCTTTTGGATATTGAGATTAAACACCCGTTATCCCGCAGGATTGAACCTAAAAAAGGAATTGATGTATTTATATTAGGATTGGAACGCTATACTTACAGTTTTTGTAACTTGTTAGTAAGGGGGGATTAATCCACAAAATGTGTGATTGTTAAACAAAAGCAGCCAATTTGAAAGAATAATTTAATAATAACAATATACACGCTAGGAGGATGACATTAAATTTATTAATGGACTTAGGGTTATTCCCCCTAGTTTTTCTAGTTTTCTTTCTTTCCGATTCATGCAGTTGGGAACCAAAAACAAAAATAACATTAATAATAATATAAAATAAACTTGAAGTAATACACACGTTCATTGAAGTTTGTTGTGGAAAATTTAACATAGCCAGTTTCACTTCTTTGTGGTATCTGCTATAAGGAAATAAGTTTTTAATAGGCAGATCCAGTAGTACTGTTTTCTGTCCACATGTGGGTTTGGGTATACATCCACTTAGGTTCCACACTAACATTATGTGTGGGATTGGGGTGGATGGGGCCTGTTCACACGTTTTATTATGGATACACAAACATATCAATATGATGTTGCATGTTAAAATCAGTACTATATTGGATCACAGCCATCCAAGTATTCATATATATTTGTATGAATTTGTGGTTTTAATGACTTTTGTTATTTACTGTTGCACAAGGGGTGAAATTCCCGCCTCATTTTGAGGTTGTGTGATTATTTCAGCTGTGCAACTGGCTCACACATGAGGTTACGAGTAAGGACTAACAAGTCCGAAACATGTCAACCTAGCGGTGGAGGGAGATGTTGTCCACGTATGTGAATTGTGACTATCACAAATAAAGAGAAGGCCTAGGCTTTTACCCTAAATGCTGGAACATTTTTCTTCTTCGGCAAACATAGTAACATAGTACATAGAAACATAGAATGTGTCGGCAGATAAGAACCATTTGGCCCATCTAGTCTGCCCAATATATCTGAATCCTATTAATAGTCCCTGGCCCTATCTTATATGAAGGATAGCCTTATGCCTATCCCATGCATGCTTAAACCCCTTCACTGTATTTGCAGCTACCACTTCTGCAGGAAGGCTATTCCATGCATCCACTACTCTCTCAGTAAAGTAATACTTCCTTATATTACTTTTAAACCTTTGCCCCTCTAATTTAAAACTGTGTCCTCTTGTGGTAGTTTTTCTTCTTTTAAATATGCTCTCCTCCTTTACCGAGTTGATTCCCTTTATGTATTTAAAAGTTTCTATCATATCCCCTCTGTCTCTTCTTTCTTCCAAGCTATACATGTTAAGGTCCTTTAACCTTTCCTGGTAAGTTTTATCCTGCAATCCATGTACTAGTTTAGTAGCTCTTCTCTGAACTCTCTCTAGAGTATCTATATCCTTCTGGAGATATGGCCTCCAGTACTGCGCACAATACTCCAAGTGAGGTCTCACCAGTGTTCTGTACAGCGGCATAAGCACTTCACTCTTTCTACTGCTTATACCTCTCCCTATACATCCAAGCATTCTGCTGGCATTTCGTGCTGCTCTATTACATTGTCTTCCCACCTTTAAGTCTTCTGAAATAATTACTCCTAAATCCCTTTCCTCAGATACTGAGGTCAGGACTGTGTCAAATATTCTATATTCTGCCCTTGGGTTTTTACGCCCCAGGTGCATTATCTTGCACTTATCCACATTAAATTTCAGTTGCCAGAGTTCTGACCATTCTTCTAGTTTTCCTAAATCCTTTTCCATTTGGCGTTTCCCTCCAGGAACATCAACCCTGTTACATATCTTTGTGTCATCAGCAAAAAGACAAACCTTACCATCGAGGCCTTTTGCAATATCACTTATGAAGATATTAAACAAAATTGGTCCCAGTACAGATCCCTGTGGAACCCCACTGGTAACATGACCTTGTTTTGAATGTTCTCCATTGACTACAACCCATCCATGCTCAATGACTGCAGTTTATTGATAAGTCTTCTATGTGGGACAGTGTCAAAAGCCTTACTAAAATCTAGATATGCGATGTCTACTGCACCTCCACCGTCTATTATTTTAGTCACCCAGTCAAAAAAATCTATAAGATTTGTTTGACATGATCTCCCTGAAGTAAACCCATGTTGTTTTTCATCTTGCAATCCATGGGATTTTAGATGTTCCACAATCCTATCCTTTAATAGGGTTTCCATTAATTTGCCTACTATTGATGTCAGACTCACTGGTCTATAGTTGCTCGATTCCTCCCTACTACCTTTCTTGTGAATGGGCACGACATTTGCCAATTTCCAATCTTCCGGGACGACTCCTGTTACTAATGATTGGTTAAATAAATCTGTTAGCGGTTTTGCCAGCTCACCACTAAGCTCTTTTAATAATTTTGGGTGTATCTCATCAGGCCCCTGTGACTTATTTGTCTTCACCTTAGACAGCAAACTTAGAACATCTTCCTCTGTAAAGATACATGCATCAAATGATTTATTAGTCATCCTTTCTAGTGGAGGTCCTTCTCCTTCTTTTTCTTTTGTAAAAACTGAACAGAAGTATTCATTAAGGCAGTCGGCTAGCCCTTTATTCTCTTCTACATACCTTCCGTCCTTTGTTTTTAATTTAGTTATTCCCTGTTTTAATTTCCTTTTTTCATTTATATATCTGAAGAATGTCTTATCCCCTTTTTTCATAGACTGAGCTAGTTTTTCTTCTGCCTGCGCTTTAGAAGTTCTTATAACTTGCTTGGCCTCTCTCTGCCTAATCTTGTAGATTTCCTTATCTTCATTGCTCTGGTGGTTTTTTTTATAATTACAAAATGCTAGCTTTTTATTTTTAATGATTTGGGCCACTTCTGCTGAGTACCACAGTGGTCTCTTCCTTTTTTTGCTTTTACTGACAAGTCTAATGCAATTTTCTGTTGCCTTCAATAATGCACCTTTTAAGTAGTCCCATTTCTCCTGGACTCCATGTAATCCGTTCCAGTCTGATAAGGACTCATTTATGACTAATTTCATTTTTGAAAAGTCTGTGGTGGGACTCTTTCACAGTTCTTATATTAAACCACACTGACTGGTGATCACTAGATCCCAAGGTTTCGCCTACAATGACATCATATACCGAATCCCCATTTGTGAATACATAAGGCCGAAAAAAGACATTTGTCCATCCAGTTCGGCCTGTCATCCTGCAAGTTCATCCAGAGGAAGGCAAAAAATAAACTGAGGTAGAAGCCAATTTTCCCCACTTTAGGGGAATAAAAAATTCCTTCCCGACTCCAATCAGGCAATCAGAATAACTCCCTGGATTAACGACCCATCTCTAGTAGCTATAGGCTGTAATATTATTACGCTCCAGAAATACATCCAGGCCCCTCTTGAACTCTTTTAGTGAGCTCACCATCACCACCTCCTCAGGCAGAGAGTTCCATAGTCTCACTGCTCTTACCATAAAGAATCCTATTCTATGTTTGTGTACAAACCTTCTTTCCTCCATACGCAGAAGATGTCCCCTCGTCACAGTCACAGTCCTGGGGATAAATAGATCATGGGATAGATCTCTGTACTGACCCCTGATATATTTATACATAGTAATTAGATCTCCCCTCAGTCGTCTTTTTTCTAAAGTGAATAACCCTAATGTTGATAATCTATCAGGGTACTGTAGTCCCCCCATTCCAGTTATTACTTTAGTTGCCCTCCTCTGAACCCTCTCCAGCTCTGCTATGTCTGCCTTGTTCACAGGAGCCCAGAACTGTACACAGTACTCCATGTGTGGTCTGACTAGCGATTTGTAAAGTGGTAGGACTATGTTCTCATCACGGGCATCTATGCCCCTTTTGATGCAACCCATTATCTTATTGGCTTTGGCAGCAGCTGCCTGACACTGGTTTTTGCAGCTTAGTTTGCTGTTTATTAAAATTCCTAGATCCTTTTCCATGTCAGTGTTACAGAGTGTTTTACCATTTAGTATGTACGGGTGACTTGCATTATTTCTTCCCATGTGCATAACTTTACATTTGTCAGTGTTAAACCTCATCTGCCACTTATCTGCCCAAGCCTCCAGTCTATCCAGATCGCTCTGATGGAAAACATTTTTGTTTTCCATCAACTATGCTACAGTGCCGTGAATTCATTCCCCTTGTACTTTTCCAAATTTTTTCATGTTATACCAACAAACTTAAATGTATTTTTTTAGGATTTTACGTGATAGACCAACACAAAGTAGCAAATATGTGTGAAGTGAAAAGAAAGTGATGAATGGTTTTTAAACTTACATACATTCAAATACATACAGTACATAAATTACATACAATTAAATACATTCCAGGACTCTAAGGCTGGTTTCACACGGGCATTGCGGATTGGGGCTGGATGCGTTCAGAGTGCGTTCAGTGAAACTCGCACGATTTTGCAAGCAAGTTCAGTCAGTTTTGTCTGCGGTTGCGTTTAGTTGTTCAGTTTTTTCCGCGCGGGTGAAATGCGTTTGGATGCGTTTTGCACACGCGTGATGAAAAACTGAATGTTTACAAACAACATCTCTTAACAACCATCAGTGAAAAACGCATCGCACCCGCACTTGCTTGCGGATGCAATGCGTTTTTCACGCAGTCCCATTCACTTCTATGGGGCCAGGGCTGCGTGAAAAACGCAGAATATAGAACATGCTGCGATTTTCACGCATCGCAGAACTGATGTGTGAAAAACAACGCTTATGTACAAAGCACCATAGAAATGAATTGGTCAGGATTCAGTGCGGGCGCTATGCGTTCACGTCACGCATTGCACCCGCGCGGAAAACTCGCTCGTGTGAAAGGAACCTAAGGGTTACATAGCATCATAAATCAGTATGATGCTATGTGATCCTATCAATGCTACGTAGGTCAAGACGGGAGCTCTGGCAGACACATACTGTGAGTTCAACGCATTGACCTCTCAGGTGTGAAACCAGCCTAAAGTTCACAACAGGGTCTCTTTTTGATGTTCTGATGGATGGTTTAAATGGACTACTGTACTTTGATGTTATGGAATAATAATCTATCTATATAAAAAAGGATGTATGTATGTGTGTGTGTATGTATGTGTGTGTATGTATGTGTATATGTGTTTATGTGTGTGTGTTCGTGTGTGTGTATGTGTGTATGTGTGTGTATGTATGTATGTATCTATTTGTGTATGTGTATGTATGTGTGTACGTATGTATGTGTGCATGTGTGTATGTATGTATGTGCGTGTGTATCTGTGTATGTGTATGTAGGTGTGTATGTGCATATGTATGTATGTATGTGTGTGTGTATGTATGTGTGTGTATGTATGTGTATATGTGTTTATGTGTGTGTGTGTGTTCGTATGTGTGTGTATGTGTGTATGTGTGTGTGTGTATGTATGTATCTATTTGTGTATGTGTATGTATGTGTGTACGTATGTATGTGTGCATGTGTGTATGTATGTATGTGCGTGTGTATCTGTGTATGTGTATGTAGGTGTGTATGTGCATATGTATGTATGTATGTGTGTATGTATGTGTGTATGTATGTATGTATGTATGTGTGTATGTATGTGTGTATGTGTGTATGTATGTGTGTATGTATTTGTGTATGTGTGTGTATGTATGTGTATGTGTGTATGTGCGTATGTGTGTATGTGTTTATTTATGTGCGTATGTGTGTATGTATGTATGTATGTATGTATGTGTGTGTATGTATGTATGTGTGTATATGTACAGTACAGACCAAAAGTTTGGTTACACCTTCTCATTCAAAGAGTTTTCTTTATTTTCATGACTATGAAAATTGTAGATTCACACTGAAGGCATCAAAACTATGAATTACCACATGTGGAATTATATACATAACAAACAAGTGTCAAACAACTGAAAATATGTCATATTCTAGGTTCTTCAAAGTAGCCACCTTTTGCTTTGATTACTGCTTTGCACACTCTTGGCATTCTCTTGATGAGCTTCAAGAGGTAGTCCCTTGAAATGGTTTTCACTTCACAGGTGTGCCCTGTCAGGTTTAATAAGTGGGATTTCTTGCCTTATAAATGGGGTTGGGACCATCAGTGGCGTTGAGGAGAAGTCAGGTGGATACACAGCTGATAGTCCTACTGAATAGACTGTTAGAATTTGTATTATGGCAAGAAAAAAGCAGCTAAGTAAAGAAAAACGAGTGGCAATCATTACTTTAAGAAATGAAGGTCAGTCAGTCAGCCAAAAAATTGGGAAAACTTTGAAAATAAGGGCTATTTGACCATGAAGGAGAGTGATGGGGTGCTGCGCCAAATGACCTGGCCTCCACAGTCACCGGACCTGAACCCAATCGAGATGGTTTGGGGTGAGCTGGACCGCAGAGTGAAGGCAAAAGGGCCAACAAGTGCTAAGCATCTCTGGGAACTCCTTCAAGACTGTTGGAAGACCATTTCAGGGGACTACCTCTTGAAGCTCATCAAGAGAATGCCAAGAGTGTGCAAAGCAGTAATCAAAGCAAAAGGTGGCTACTTTGAAGAACCTAGAATATGACATATTTTCAGTTTTTTCACACTTATTTGTTATGTATATAATTCCACATGTGTTAATTCATAGTTTTGATGCCTTCATAGTCATGAAAATAAAGAAAACTCTTTGAATGAGAAGGTGTGTCCAAACTTTTGGTCTGTACTGTATATCAAACCCCTTAATCAGTATTTTGTGGAATCAGGTATATCGCACCCCTTAATCAGTTTTTTTGGGGGCAATAGGTATATTGCACCAGTTGAAATTAGTTATTCCAATAGCGTTTGTCCCTCTATATAGCTGCGGTATCGCAGCAGAACTGCACACAACTGCTGCACAATACAAATGCACTATAATATACTTTCTATATTAGAAACTATATTATAAGTATATCACACCCCTCAGTATATCACGCCTATCAATATCACACCTATACCAATCATTAAAAGGACTTTTGTGGTCCTATTAGCTAGCGTTTGGTGTCCCTAACAGTCTGTCCCTGCTCCACAAAGCAACCTCTCCTTACACTGGCAAACACAGATTTTAAAATGGCTGCCAGATCGAGTTCTGTTATAGAGTGGGGGTGTGTCCATGTGCTGAAATGTCTCAATTGGCTGTCCTGTCCCAACTGATGGATGTGTCATGGGTCAAAGTTCAGCGCAATGCAAAAGAATATGGCGCATGCGAACATCGCGAATCGTGAACAAGCAAAGTTTGCTGCAAAACGACCGCCGCGCGAACCGCAAGGCCATCTCTACCTAACACCCTGCACTGGAACCTATCAGCTACACTATATCACTATCTAACCTCCACTGACTATCTCCCACTATCTGTATTATATATATGAACTAACTATCTAATGTAATTAGATAAGGAATAGGATCCAGATGAAAGCACAGAGCACAGCAATGTCACTGCTCTCTCTCTCTTAGGGCTCTTTCACACCTGCGTTATTGTCTTCCGGCATAGAGTTCCGTCGTCGGGGCTCTATGCCGGAAGAATCCTGATCAGGATTATCCTAATGCATTCTGAATGGAGAGTAATCCGTTCAGGATGCATCAGGATGTCTTCAGTTCCGGTACGGAACGTTTGTTGGCCGGAGAAAATACCGCAGCATGCTGCGCTTTTTGCTCCGGCCAAAAATCCGGAACACTTGCCGCAAGGCCGGATCCGGAATTAATGCCCATTGTAAGGCATTGATCCGGATCCGGCCTTAAGCTAAACGTCGTTTCGGCGCATTGCCGGAGCCGACATTTAGCTTTTTCAGAGTGGTTACCATGGCTGCCGGGACGCTAAAGTCCTGGCAGCCATGGTAAGTGTAGTGGGGAGCAGTATACTTACCGTCCGTGCGGCTCCCTGGGCGCTCCAGAGTGACGTCAGGGCGCCCCAAGCGCATGGATCACGTGATCCTTGTGATCACGTCATCCATGCGCATGGGGCGCTCTGACGTCATTCTGGAGCGCCCCGGGAGCCGCACGGACTGTAAGTATACCGCTCCCCCGCTCCCCGCTCCTACTATGGCAACCAGGACTTTAATAGCGTCCTGGGTGCCATAGTAACACTGAAAGCATTTGGAAGACGGTTCCGTCTTCAAATGCTTTCAGTACACTTGCGTTTTTCCGGATCCGGCAGGCACCTCCGGCAACGGAAGTGCATGCCGGATCCCAACAACGCAAGTGTGAAAGAGGCCTTAGAACTGCAGAAAATGGATGTTGGGGAGTTTCTTATACAGTAAGGGGTAGGCAACTTTCCTATTGGTTGCTAGGAATGTTGCTAAGCTCTGACAAAGATATTGCAACCTACTCATTGACCCACAGCAAGAAGGGAGGTTACTGATGAAATAAAAATCTAGAATATTCGTGATTACGAATATATAGCTCTATATTCTACATCTTAGTGAATTCTCGAAGTGCCGATATTCGCAATAAAAATTTGCAATTAGAATCTTTGCGATCAACACTAATCACCATCTAGTAATGCACCACCTAGTTTCTACAGTGCATATAGTACAGAAATATCATACTGTCCAGTTAAGCCTTCCATTTGTTCATAGGTGCATTACTGTTTTGTGATTACATTGTTTTGGGTTTACCATTTTGTGTGGCCAAATATGTAGCCTTGTCTCTTACTATTCCCCCTATTGTGGCTGTATGACTGGGCTGCCATATTTGGGGTGTATGAGATACACTACATATCTATTACACTTCTATTTTGGCACACCATTATATAGGGGCACATACTTTATCTTGTCGCCTTTGTGTAATTGTAATCTTATTTCAACATCAAATGAGCTTTACTACTTTAACAACTCGTATTCCAAGATGAACCTCACTTTATCGGGTGGGGGAAAACATCTGGCCGGTGCTATATTTTGGTGTATCCGAGCCATGCTAATAGTGGGAGCTATAGTAGATATTTTGGACTAGGCACTGATGACCACTTACTGAACCTTAGACCCCGCTTATCATTGTTTTCTGTTATCAGATTTCCAAATATATATCTATTAGTATCCCTGCTA
The DNA here is from genome assembly GCF_905171765.1 of Bufo bufo. Taxonomy (NCBI): domain Eukaryota; kingdom Metazoa; phylum Chordata; class Amphibia; order Anura; family Bufonidae; genus Bufo; species Bufo bufo. Next base: position 262,080,591 of record NC_053393.1, read on the forward strand.
AGGATAGTGTCTGACCTTATTGGCCAGGTTCCCAATGAGGAGGTTATTTTTATCAGGAATGTTGTTCCACTGCAGGCAGGTTTATCTATTGACTCAGTGGGGTGCAGAGTATTTCCCTTCAGGCATTACAGTACATGTAAATGTTTTGCTATCATGTCTTTGGGGCAGTTTTTTACCATATATGCTCCTAAATGCACGATTATGGGTGTTTTTTCTTTCAGTGATTTGCTCATAGCATACAGGCATAGAAAACTACAAGATCTATTATTATTCCTATGTTTCTCTTTAGGGCCCTATTAGACTGCACAATGTTTGGACCAAATATCATAAACAAGCTTTTTTTTATATGAATGCTGATTCCCAATAATTGGCCCGTATAACCAAGCCGTCAATTAGTCAATAAACGAGCAAATGCTCATTTGTTGGCTGGTAACCATCTTACTGTACCTGCTGCCGATAATCAGTAGAACTTAATATGGAAGGAACAACTACGATAGAAACTTTTCCTCCCACATTAAGTTTGCATATGTCTGTATAATCAGACCAGTGCAAATGAGCACCAATGGATGTGCTATCATACTGTACATCGGCGCTCGCACTGCTTGAACATTGGGCACTGTACTACAACCTTAATGTTATTGCCAGTGTTTATTCTGCACACACTAAAAGACTTCAAGTCGTATTGAAATTACATTCTGCAACTGAAACAGATAGAAACACAACATAAAGGGAGTCTGTAACCAGGAAACTTACATTTAAACCAAGCATTCATTGTGGTGCTAGCATAGCTAAAATTAATGATACCTTTCACTTACTGATCCATGGCTTTATTCTGGAGAGATTTCCCAGGGATGCTTTCAGCATTTAATAATGCTTGGAGCATCAGGTACATATGCACCTGGCCAGGAGCCACAGATGCCCTTCTGAATTCAACTGTATCACCGTCCTCAGTATGGTGATAGAGCATTACTTTGTTACACTATGGAAGGCATGCTCAACCTGTGGCCCTCCAGATGTTGCAAAACTGCAACTCCCATCATTCCCTGACTATCAACCTACAGAAGGGCATTGTGGGAGTTGTAGTTTTACAACAGCTGGAGGGCCACACATTGAGCATCCCTGCTCTATGGTATTAGGTTTTGCAGGGGCAGTATTTTGTTCTGCACTACAGCCCCACCTACTATTGTTCATGCCTACTTGTGGCTTGTGTTGCCCTGCCTTCTGTAAATTTGGACACGTCTACAACATGGGGCCACTTTTAGTTTTTTACCAGGGCTGATTTAAGTTCCCAGTCCACCCCTACTATCGAGGTATTACAGAAACTAGTTCACGGTTCAGTGTAAAACTGAAAGTAAGATATATACTCTGTAGATATCCTGTAGAACAAAAATTGTTGAAAACGTTTAATCAAGACCTCGATTACTTCCAACATCAAATTCTCCCATTACAAGGGATTTCACCACTGAAACCAGGGGCACAACTTCAACCAGATAACCTTTGGGGCTCAGTCAAGTCTTCTAAAGAGGCCAGGAAAATCTAGGCCAAAGTCTTACCCAAATCCACTAAAAGACTCTCCCTTGACCCCCAAGAGTAATTTTGTTATTATTATTATTTATCTTAAAGCGCCATTAATGGCGCTGTACATGCAGCCGGAGTTACACAAATACAAAAAAATGCAAATAAACAAGAAACTATTAACAGACTGGTACAGAGGAGTAGAGGACCCTGCCCTCAAGAGCTTACAATCTATAAGGGAACTGAAGAACGCAGTAGGTGATGGCTTAGGCTGCTCTTGTAGGCTGTGTAGTGGCAACATGCTCATTGCAGATGGTAGGCTTTCCTGAAATGGTGGGTTTTTTAGGTTACTCTTGAAGGTTTGGATGTTGAGGGAGAGCCTGATGTGTTGGGGTAGTGAGTTGCAGAATAGGGGTGAGGCACGTGAGAAATCTTGTAGTCGAATGTGAAGAACAGATGAGAGGTAACCCATTTAAAGGTAACCCATTTATTTCAAGTTATATTTTCACAGTTAATTATTGGGTGCCGTTATATGACAAATTATTGACTGATTTACATCCCGGTTATGTGATAATTTTCAGTCTCAAAGCACAGGACAGAATCTAATGTTACCACCAGGCAGCGGACCTGTGAGACTGGAGAAAGCATTGTTCTATTAATTCTAATGGACAGGTCAGATAAGGGGGTTGAGTGACATGAGGGAAAGACAATGAATTCAGTTTTCTCCATGTTGAATTAATGCCACTAACCTCTCCAAAAGTGAATTGGAAGACTTCCTCATCATGGTGTACAGTACTCTAAGAGCACCCATATCTGAAACCCAGTTGTTTTCCACTAGTCTACTGACTACATCAAGAACTCTATGCTATTCTTTTATCAGAATTTAGGTCTATTAACACCATATCAAAATGACGTAACAACCTGACACGAGCAAAAAGGTCTGCCCTCAAATCTCTTGCTATCAATCATTATATTTTAGCAGAAATCCTTACAAAGATGGGGGAGTAGTTATCCAGAATCGGGAAGACTATATTATGGAGGCATGAAAGAAGATTGAACGGCACTCCTCATAGGTGGAGATGGTGCTCAGTGGTAAATAGAGTATTTTAAAATAATGAGAAAACCACGGCACTCAAGTAGTATCCTGCATAAATTTCATTTATTAATCCATCCAAAAAATAGTAAAGCCACTGGCCAACGTTTCTAGACCTTGTTCATGGCATTAGTGTTTTTAGCAAACTGCATGGAGGATGGCGGATGAGGCGTACATGGAAAAAGTCAACCAAGAAAGAGAATGAGTATATTAAAATACTTAACCCCACCATTACATTACCATTTACCAAAAATTCATAAGCATGCTAGAAATCCTTCAGGAAGGCCTATCATATCAAGAATCAACTCTCTCACTTGCAGTTCGGCACAGTATGTGGACATTCAACCTCCAAAATATGCCACTGATCTTCCATCCTGAGAGATTCCACGAGCCTCATTTGTTCTCTACAACATGTCACCTGGCCTCATTCTTATCGGTGGGCCACAGTAGATGACAGTGCCCTTTATTAAAATATCACACACCCATTATAAAACACTTATATGCCTGAACAACAGGGACCATTCATCCAAAAGAGCATGCATTCTATTTTACAACACAATGCCTTCCAATTTCAGATATTTTTACAAACAAACAAGACTGATAGGTATGTGTTTCACAAACCTGTATATGAGGGATTAAAAATGTATTCTTCACACTTGTAGTCAGCTAATATATATAATTTTTATAAGAGATGCATTGATGATTTCATTTTCATTTAGGAGGGATCAGTTAACTCTTTTCAGGAGTTCACTAATCATCTGAATCAAAAAGTGGTTGAATAATATTCTACAGTTTTTAAACTAGCACCTTTTGTAATTGCATGTAGTTAAAAATGTATTATAGCTACTAAGATACTTAATGAAATTTACATGCATAGCACCACCTACTGTTTGCTCTTTTTTAAAATTTTCTGTCCTGCTCACTGAGATGGAAGCACATGCTCAGTTTCATCCTTTAACTGCCATTAGCTGCAGCAGAAAGGACAAACCTCTGTGAAAGGACACACCTTCTAAGCTGTCAACTTGAAATAAATTTAGCAGAACAAATGGAGCAATGAATGGGCAGATCTCTGGGTCCATGTACCGGGTTGGTTCTAGCTTTCTTAAAAAGAAGTTGTCATGTACTACAGGTCAAACTCCAAAAATTTGAATATTGTGCAAAAGTTAATTTATTTCAGTAATGCAACTTAAAAGGTGAAACTAATATATGAGATAGACTAATTACATGCAAAGTGAGATATTTCAAGCCTTTATTTGTTATAATTTGGATGATTATGTCTTACAGCTTATGAAAACCCCAAATTCACAATCTCAGAAAATCAGAATATTACATGAAATCAATAAAAAAGGATGTTAAATAGAAAAATGTAGGACCTCTGAAAACTATAATGATGCATATGTACTCAGTACTTGGTTTGGGCCCCTTTTGCATCAATTACTGCCTCAATGCGGCATGGCATGGATGCTGTCAGCCTATGGCACTTCAATAGCAGCCTTCAGCTATTCTGAATTGTTCAGTCTCATGTCTCTCATCTTTCTCTTGGCAATGCCCTATAGATTCTCTATGGGGTTCAGGTCAGGCAAGTTTGCTGACAATCAAGCACAGTAATCCCATGGTCATTGAACCAGGTTTTGATACTTTTGGCAGTGTGGGCAGGTGCCAAGTCCTGCTGGAAAATGAAGTCACCATCTCCATAAAGTTCGTCTGCGGAAGGAAGCATGAAGTGTTCCAAAATCTCCTGGTAGACAGCTGCGTTGACTATGGACTTAATGAAGCACACTGGACCAACACCAGCAGATGCCATGGCTCCCCCAATCAACACAGACTGTGGAAACTTCACACTGGACTTCAAGCATCTTGCTTTGTGTGCCTCTCCATTCTTCCTCCAGACTCTGGGTCCTTGGTTTCCAAATGAGATGCAAAAGTTGCTCTCATCAGAAAAGAGGACTTTGGACCACTGAGCAACAGACCAGTTCTTTTTTTTTTTCTTTAGCCCAGGTAAGACGCTTCTGATGTTGTTTGTTGCTCAGGAGAAGCTTGACGAGGAATATAACATTTGAAGCCCATGTCCAGGATCTGTCTTTGTGTGGTGACTCTTGATGCACTAACTCCAGCCTCAGTCCACTCCTTCTGAAAGTCGCCAACACTGTTAAATGGCCTTTTCCTGACAATCCTCTCCAGGCTGCGGTCATCCCTGCTGTTTGTGCATCTTTTTCTTCCACACTTGTCCCTTCCATATAACTTTCTATTAATGTGCTTTGATACAGCACTTTGGGAACATCCAACTTCTTTTGCAATTACCCTTTGAGGCTTTCCCTCCTTATGAAGGGTGTCAATGATGGTTTTCTGCACAACTGTCAGGTCAGCAGTCTTTCCTATGATTGTGATTCCTACTGAAGCAAACTGAGAGACAATTTAAAGGCTCATGAACCCTTTGCATGTGTTATGGATTAATTAGCTGACTAGAGTGTGACACTTTGAGCCTAAGATATTGAACCTTTTCACAATATTAAAATTTTCTGAGATTGTGAATTTGGGGTTTTCAAGGGCTATAAGCCATAATCATCCAAATTATAACAAATAAAGGCTTAAAATATCTTGCTTTGCATGTAATGAGTCTATTTCGTATATTAGTCTCACCTTTTAAGTTGCAATATTACTTAAATAAATGAATTCTTTCAAGTTTCACCTGTATATGATGTATGATTTTCATTTTTTACATTAATCATGGGATAACCCCTTTAACAATTGGAGCCTGAACTTCACAGGCACCGTGTCTAATGAGAGAATATTGTATTTAGACCTAGCCCTATCACCTAGCAATGGGGCTGTTATCAGTAGGACTTTTTTCAAGAAAGTAGACAACAGCAGCCTCCTGGACCATCTGAGCTCTCATTATAGAAAATGGAAAAATAACAAAAATAAAGTAGAATACTGCATTCAACATTTTCAGTGGCAATTTCGTCACCATATCACTCCCATAATAATATCAGACAGATCTTGGCCAAACACTGGCATGTATTATTAAATGATCCTATTTTACAAAGCCAACTGCCTAAGAAATCAAAACCCTGAAGAACATCCTTAGCACCAAGCAGGTTAACAAATTGGGTGAAAATCCCAGGTCCACCTATTCCTATCCACTGCACCATTAACTGGGAGCTATAGGTGCAATATCAACTTGCTTAAGTGTTGGTCTAACCTGAACAACAAAGTGAAAGTATTCAAGAGTAACTACACTAATGAAGTCTAAAAGTTAACCGGAAATTTTAATTGTCCTACATTCTATGTTGTTTATTTGCTAGATTGCCCTTGTGAATAATATATAGACAGGATAACTATGTGTTTAAGAGAGAGAATCAATAAACACATATCAAATATAGCAGATAGTTTCCTTAAAGGAGTTTTCAGAGACTTTAATATAGATGAGCGATCCTCAGGATAAATGATCAGTATCTGATTGGTGGGGGTCAAAGACCTGGGATCCCGGATCATCATCTGTTTGAGAAGGCAGCGGCACTCGCAGTAGCACCACTGCCTTCTCACAGCTTTCCCTAGGCCAGTGACATCACTTTCATCAGTCGTGTGGCCTAGCGACCAGCCACTATAAGACGCTATAAAATGTATGGCGCTGCAGGAAATCTGTAGTGTATTACAGTACCAGCTAAGTGGATGAGATTTTGCTAAATCTCATGTACATGCTGCAGAGCAATCCTGCAACAGAATCCACAAATGACTTGTAGTGTGAATTTTAAATCTGCATCATGCCAATGTATGCTGAAGATTTCTGAGGCAGAGGATGGAATATGCAGCAAACACTCAGAACTTACATTTATTGCAGATTTTCTGCTTCGGAATTCTAGAAGATATGATGCAGATTTTGCATTGTGAAAAATATGCAGTGGACACGTGCCATGTGGACATACCCTAAAGTTGCATTATGTATATAGGCACTGTTGGCCACAGGCTGAGCTTGTGTGCTAAACAAGCTATACAAGGCTGTTCAATCAATCTCTAAATAATCTTCTTTATCCTCAAGTGCTTTTTCATTTTGTCTAATTTTATCTTTGTAAACTCACTGACCTATTTAATAGCACATCTGTTCCTCATATGAAAAATGTATATAAAATGAGTATCATGGAGTCACTTTGGTGATGGCAGCAGCAGGATGACATTTAAGATACTTGCTTAATCACAGTCCAATCTATTTAATCAGGATCGCATTGTTTGCTGTAGTAAGTGAGACATTACATTATTACTCTGGAGCAGGGGTGTTGCTAGAGTCTCAAAAGATCCGGGGCCCAAGCCCCAATGAATATGGCCCAGTTGTCTAAGTCCCCCCCCTCCCCCCACACACTGCATTTTGCTGTACTTGCCATACAGCAGCACATACCTGTCACATCCAGGGCCTCCCAGGTGACGTCTCCTCCGATGTAGATCTTTTCTGTCATCATCTTCTCCATTGTCTTCGTATAACTTCTCTCAGCCGCGCCTCGTCTCTGCAGAGTGTGAAACAGACATCTTATCTTCCGCACATTTCTATCAGCATCCCCCAACCTGGAGTTGCCACGGTGTTATTCTGCTGCTCACTGTGCCCCCAATACCCCCAAATACTATCCTGAAGAAATATGAGTGCCCCCTTAGCAATAGTGCTCCTCATAGTCCCACCAATAGTAATTCCCTTCTAGAATGCCCCCATTACTAATACTGCCCCCCACAGTTCACAGTGATAATGCTCCCCAAGAGTGCCCCCATTAGTAGAAGAGCCCCCCAGTATTAATAATACCGTCACAGAGCCCCCAGTAAAAATAAGGCCCCCTATTTTTCCCCCATTGGTAATATAGCTTTCTACAGACCCCTCAGTATTAATAAGGCCCTCATATTGCTCTTAGTAGAAATAAGGCAGATCTATAAGTCCCTCCTATAAAGCCCCCAGTAGTAATAAGAATGCCTAATGTCGCCTGGATTTATAATACCCCTACTATGCCCCCAGTATTTATACTGCCCCCCCTACTGTTATAATGGTCACCCTGAATTGCCCCTAGTATTTATAATGTCCCCTGCAGTGCCCCCTGTAATTAGATTCCTCTGTCCACCATAGAGTCCCATGTAAATAATATCACACCATCTCTCCAGCCCCCTCCAAAATACAGTCCCATGTAAATAACATCACCTCCTCCCCAGCCGCCTCCAACATGCAATCTCATGTAAACATCGCCCCCTCAACATTCAGTCCTTTGTAAATAACATCAATCCCCCACCAGCCACCTTCAACATACAGTCTCATGTAAATAACATTACCCCCTCAACATTCAGTCCCATGTAAATAACATCACTACATCCCATAGCTACCATCAACATACAGTCCCATGTAAATAACATGACCCCCTCCCAAGCCACCTCCAACACACAGTCCCATGTAAATAACATCCCTCCCTTCAGCCCTAACATACAGTCTCAGTTAAATAACCACAACTCCCAGCATTGCTATGCATCTCCCTTCACTTACCTCTCCTCATGTAGCAGATCTCACCACAGCTTCTTCCCCCAGTTCTTCTCCTCTTCACTGCCGTCCTCTCCTGCATTGGTCACATGATGGTGACATCATCGCAGGTACTTCTCAACCACTGCCTGTTTTGCTGGTCACATGACCTGTGATGTCACCACAGGTCCTTCAGATTTTCTAGCGTATTAGATTCAATTGTATTGCTGTCCTGAGGATGGCAATACAGTTGTATCTATCAGGCAGGCAGGACATTCGGGGCCTGGGACAAAACATCAGGGACCTAGGCCCCGAATGTTTACACCTAGCAACGCCCCTGCTCTGGAGGGTCTGAACATGAAATTGCTACATGCCATATAATATCACATATACCACACATGATAAACCTGTTTTTGCTCCCTTATTCTGTTACAGTACAGTGTACACATTTATTCCCAAGTTACAGTAGTGTATTCATGTCAGCACATTCTGTAGCTCCATGCCAACATTTTAAATAACTTTGATACAGCTGCAATACTAAGAACAAGAGGGTTGATGAATTTCAGTTAAGCTGACTTTGCTTCTGAATTATTTAAAGAGCATGTGTTAGTCGTGATGTTTCCAAAGTGAATGCTATGCACTGTATAAATAACAATATTCACAAAGGCAATTTAAAAGACTTGTTTAACAAACCCTGAATTCGGAATTATATGCCGAATCCACTTTCTCTCTGAATAATATAATGGAACATTAGGTCACATTGCTTGACCTGATGCAGCCATTTGCTTGAACAACAATTCATTATGTAACAACTGAATTATACTTTATCACCTCTATGCTTCATTTTTATTGCAATAAAAGTGTCCTGATTCAAGTATCCCTTACGGAATATACAAGATTAATGTGTTGTGAAAGGAGGGAAGAAGATGATGGACATGACAGTATCTGGTTTGTGCAATTCTGCTGTGTGTTAAATCTCACATATTTTAGATCAAGGTCTAGAAATGATAGACTTAAAGTAACATAAAACAATAGACTATATACAGTACTTATTAATAGACTATATACGGGTAATTAAAGTACAATGAAAATCTGTATGATCTGTATTGTTGTCTCCCCATCAAAGAGGCAATCGATGTACTGTCTCTGTCTCCACGCGTTTCCACATTGTTGTTGATTATATTTAAACCAGCATATATACGTCATTACTACACCAATACAAAGGGTAGCACACAAAGGTATCTGTGAGTGATAACAAATTTAGGCCTAAATCAGTTTTCCTTTATTGCTCAGGAAAGTAAGGGGAGGCTCAGGAAAGTAAGGTATGTAGCTGAATAGCAGTAAGAAAGTGTAGTAGAGGGAAGAGTGCCAGGAAGGCAAGCCCAGATATGACACACCCCAACATGTTTACCAGGTTGTCAGATGAGGGGAATGTCAGCTCAGGGATGGCACTGCTGTAGCAGGACAGCAGTGGAATGTCTGTTCCAGTAAGCAGGGGTCAAGGAGAGCAGGGCAGGCAGATCTATCACAAAGATCGAGTTGACAGATTAATTGGAGGGGCTGGCAAAGATCCATTGGAACCAATGACAAAGTTAGAGGTAGGTGGAGAGTCCTTAAAAATGATTTTATGGATTTAAGGCATAAGCTTAGGGCAAAGGTAGCATTTTCTGAAATACTACCTGTAGCACGAGCCACACAAGAAAGGCAGCAGGAGATTAGGGAGGTTAACAAGTGGCTCAAGAACTGGTGTAGGAAGGAGGGGTTTGGGTTCCTGGAGAACTGGGCTGACTTGTATTTCAGCTACAGGCTCTATCGTAGGGATGGGCTGCACCTCAATGGGGAAGGGGCAGCTGTTTTGGGGGAGAAGATGGCTAGAAGGTGAGTGTTTAAACTAGGGACTAGGAAGGAGGGTAATTACATTATAGGAGGGGAAGATAGAGACCTGGGATGAGGTAATGAAATTGGAGGAGGAGTGGAAAGAGGGACTAGAAAAGTTCATAATTTAAGGTGTAAGGTAAAACATATACAGAAACCTCTTAATTGTATGTATACACATGCCAGAAGCCTGACTAATAAAACTGGTGATCTGGAAGTAGTAATGACTGAGGAGGACTATGACATAGTGGGAATAACTGAGACATGGCTGGATGATAGCTATGACTGGTAGTGTTGAGCGCAAATATTAAAATTATGAATATTTATCGTGAATATCGAAACTTCGAGAATTCGCAAATATTTTGAATATAGTGCTATATATTAATTTTTTCGAATAGTCAACATTTTTTTTTACTCGAAAAATCGGCAAGGTAATGATCGCGTAATATGCGAATATTACGCCATCAATACAGACGTGGGTCAAAAAATAATATATAGCACTATATTGAATATAGTGCTATATATTAGTTTTTCTGAATATTCGTCATTTTTTTCCATCTGGAGTCATGATTCCTCCCTGCTTAAGTTGCTTGACAAATGACAAGCAACTTAAGCAGGGAGGAATCATAACTTCAGATGGAAAAAAATGACAAATTGTCACGACCGCTATCCCAGCAGCAGTCGTGTCGCACCAGACGGAGGGGAAGGAAGACCCTTATCTACGTATGGGAAATAGAATGGCCACCCCTGACTAACCCTAAGCTGGCACCTGTCTGCCCTGATTCCCTAGATGGGGTGTGAACCCGTGCGGCGAGCAGTATGCCTAAACCCTCAGTCACCCTAACAAGACTAGACTGGGAAAAGGCCGATGGGAGCACTAGTCACCATCACTCGTGTCTAGGAGAAGAACAGGAGAAGACAGCAACAAACAAACAATCAACAGCAGAGATAGACTTATCCAGTCACGAGCAGAGAAGGCGATCCCAAACATGACAGTCCACGCCGGACAAGAGCTCCACAGCAACACCGTCAAACGATCTCCTTCAAAGGTCAGAATAGCACTGGAAGTAAGGACTATATCTGGCAATGACTGCAAGTGAAACTGAAACTAACATAGTATCTGGGAGTGGCAGACAGGACTCACCTGAGAAGGATGCCTACAAACTCCCAGTCAGGACAAAAAGGTTCACAAGGCAAAACTCGGATGACATACCCTGAACCACGGAGCAAACTCACAAGCTATCGCGAGTAGCAAGTCGCTGCGACCTTCTCCTCCCAGACCTGTCTGGATCAGTCACAGTCGTGACAGTACCCCCCTTTTTACGAGGGGCCCCCGGACCCTCAAGCCCAGGCCTCTCCGGATGGGAGCTATGAAAAGCCCGAATGAGTCTATCCGCTTTTATCTCTGATGCTGGAACCAACATTCTCTCTTCGGAACCATAACCTTTCCAGTGCACCAGGTACTGAAGAGAGCGGCGAACATATCGTGAATCCACAATCTTTTCTACCTGAAACTCAAGACTGCCATCAACAACCACCGGTGGAGGCGGTAGTGGCAATGGTTCAGGAGGTTCTACATATCTCTTAAGCAGAGACCTGTGGAAGACATTATGGATCCTTAGAGTCTGAGGTAGCTCCAGACGAAAAGCCACCGGGTTAATGATCTTAATTACCCTATAAGGACCAATAAATCTCGGATCTAATTTCCACGAGGGAACCTTTAACTTGATATTTTTGGTAGACAACCACACCAAGTTATTCACCCCAAGGTCCGGACCTTCAGAGCGCTTCCTATCAGCCACACGTTTGTATCTACCACCAATTCTCTTCAAACTTTCTTGCACACTCTGCCACACTGAAGAAAGTGAAGACGCAAATCGTTCCTCCTTGGGAATCCCAGACGGCCCCCCCTCACTAAACGTACAAAACTGAGGATGAAAACCATACGCACCAAAAAATGGTGACTTATCGGTAGATTCTTGATGACGATTATTAATGGCAAACTCGGCTAACGGTAAATAAGATGACCATTCCTCCTGATTTTCGGAAACAAAGCATCTCAAATATGTCTCTAGGTTTTGATTGGTAAGTTCAGTCTGACCGTTGGACTGTGGATGGAAAGATGAAGAAAACGACAGATGAACCCCTAAACGAGAACAAAAAGCTTTCCAAAATTTTGAAACAAATTGGGTATCACGATCCGAAACAATATCGGAAGGGACCCCGTGAAGCTTCACGATGTGGTCAATAAAAACCTGAGCCAGTGTGTTAGCATTAGGCAATGCGGCAAGAGCAATAAAGTGCACCATTTTACTGAATCTGTCAACAACTACAAGAATAACAGTCTTCCCCGCCGATACTGGTAGATCCGTAATGAAATCCATTGACAGGTGCGTCCAAGGCCTGTTGGGGATGGCCAGAGGTAAAAGATGCCCTGCCGGACGAGTATGATCTACCTTAGAACGAGCACAGGTAGCACATGCAGACACAAAATTCAACACCTCCTGGCGCCACTTAGGCCACCAGAACCGACGAGACACTAACTCAGAGGTTGCCCTACTACCTGGGTGTCCTGCCAGTGTGGAGTTATGGTGTTCTTTTAGTATCTCCAGGCATAAATTTTCTGGCACAAACAGTTTACCCGAGGGGCAGGGGGCAGGAGGCCGGGGCGTCCCCCTGAGCTTCCAACACCCTCCCCTCCAAACCTGAGTGTAATGCAGAGACCACCACCCCCTTTTGCAAAATGGGCTCTGGTACATCAACATCACCCCCTCCAGGGAAACTTCGGGACAATGCATCCGCCTTAGTATTTTTTGCCCCCGGGCGATAGGTTATTACAAAATTAAACCTACTAAAAAATAACGACCACCGAGCCTGTCTAGGGGTGAGACGTTTAGCAGACTCCAGATATAATACGTTTTTGTGATCAGTAATCACCGTGATGGGATGAACCGCCCCCTCCAAAAAATGACGCCACTCCTCAAAGGCCAACCTAATAGCCAAAAGTTCCCTGTTGCCAATATAATAGTTCCTTTCTGCAGTAGACAATTTCTTTGAAAAGAAAGCACACGGACGCCATTCACCAGGGGACGGGCCCTGAGATAGTACTGCTCCCACCCCCACCTCTGATGCGTCAACCTCTACAATAAAAGGAAGCGAGACAACTGGCTGTACGAGAATAGGTGCCGAGGTGAATCTCTCCTTCAGAGATGTAAAGGCAGTTTTGGCTGCATGTGACCATTTGGAAAAATCGGATCCCTTTCGGGTCATGTCCGTCAGTGGTTTGACCACCAAGGAATAGTTCTTTATAAACTTTCTATAAAAATTGGCAAACCCCAGGAAGCGTTGCAATGCCTTCAGGTTCTCAGGCAGATCCCAGTCCATAATCGCCCGGACTTTCTCTGGATCCATGCGGAAACCTGAATCTGACAACACATACCCCAGAAATGGCAGTTCTTTTACGACGAACACACATTTCTCTAATTTAGCAAACAATTTGTTGGCCCTTAATATCTGCAGCACTTGTCTCACATGGATCTTATGTGTATCCAGATCCGGGGAATAGACCAGGATGTCATCAAGATATATCACAACAAATCTCCCGATAAGGTGACTAAAAATATCGTTGACAAAATGTTGGAACACCGCAGGCGCATTAGTAAGACCAAATGGCATGACCAGATTTTCATAATGCCCTTCCGGAGTATTAAAAGCCGTTTTCCACTCATCCACCTCTTTGATGCGAACTTAGTTATAGGCTCCTCTGAGATCCATTTTGGAGAACCATTTAGCACCAGCAACCTGATTAAAGAGGTCGGGAATGAGAGGAAGAGGATAGGGATCTCGGATAGTTATCCGGTTTAATTCCCGGAAATCCAGGCAAGGACGCAGGCCCCCATCTTTCTTTTTAACGAAAAAGAACCCTGCAGCCACGGGTGAAAAAGAGGGTCTGATGTGTCCTTTAGCCAAACTCTCCGAAATATAATCTTGCATAGCCTTCCTTTCCGGGCCGGAAAGATTGTATAACCGGGTTTTAGGTAGTTTTGCCCCAGGTAATAGATTAATCGGGCAATCATATGGACGATGAGATGGTAACCCCTGACAACCCTTCTCAGAGAACACATCCATGAAATCTGACAGAAAGGCAGGTAAAGATGTTACAGAGAGTGTAGAGCACATACTACTCAAGCAGTTGTCCTTACAATGTTCACTCCACTCCACAATCTCCCCGGCCTGCCAATCCACCACTGGATTGTGAGTCACCAGCCAGGGAAGCCCCAATACCATAGGAGCCGGAAGACCGTCCAGGACATAACAAGAGATATGCTCTTTATGGAGGTCTCCTACCTGCAGATGGATATTATGGATGATCTGAGTTAACTCTCTCTGAGTAAGAGGGGAGGAGTCGATGGCAAAAACAGGAATAGTTCTGCGTACCGGTTCCGGAGTAAAACCCGAGCCTGAGCAAACCGTGAATCCACCAAGTTGACCCCCGCCCCACTGTCCAAAAAGACGGAACAGATCTCAGTCTTATTGCCCGCCTCAACGGTAGCGGACAACAAAAACTGAGACATGCGTATGGAGGAAACGAATACGCCCAGACTGTTATCCTCCGCACAATCTGGGGACTCTAGTTTTCCGGCGGCTCCTTTGTTTGTGGTCTCTTGGGTTCTGAGGGACAAACCTTTACAAAATGACCCCTCCCCCCACAACGAAAACAAACCTCTGACCTACGGCGGAACTTAGGAGGATTCACCCGTCTAGTAGCGCCCCCTATTTGCATTGGTTCGACTGGATCATAACAAACCGATCCCTGCCCTATAGAGGCCTCCGTAAAATTTAATAGTCTCTCCCTGAGTCGCCTGTCGATTCTTATGGACAGAGACATAGCAGCCTCAAGAGACCCAGGGACCTCGTATACCGCCAGCGCGTCTTTTAATTTTTCAGACAACCCCTGGAAGAACTGACTCCTAAGGGCCGAGTCGTTCCATAACGTATCAGTAGCCCACCTACGGAATTCGGAACAAGATAGTTCAGCAGACCGGTTCTCTTGCCGAAGTCCACGTAGCTTAGACTCAGCCAGTGAGACCCTGTCCGGGTCATCATATACGAGACCCAGGGCTTCAAAAAACTCCTCTACTGATCGTAAGGCCGGAGAGTCTGATGGTAGGGAGAAAGTCCAAGCCTGCGGATCTCCTTGCAGGAGAGAAATTACAATGCCCACCCGTTGTTCCTCACCCCCGGAGGATCTAGGGCGTAACCTAAAGAACAATTTGCAAGCTTCTCTGAAGGTTACAAATTGGTCTCTCCCTCCTGAGAACCTATCAGGTAAAGCCACTTTTGGCTCAGGAGTACCTTGGTTTCCCATAGCAACGGTGGAACCCAAGGATTGCTGCTGCAGCACTGTTGCTTTTAATCCTGCCACTTCAAGGGATAACCCCTGTTATTGTTTCGCCAAAACCGTAACCGGATCCATAGTGGAACAGAAAGAATACAAAGCAAAACAGCAAGCAAAAAAAAAAAAAAAAGAAATGTCACATTTTTTTTAAAAAGGCCAGATATACTGTCACGACCGCTATCCCAGCAGCAGTCGTGTCACACCAGACGGAGGGGAAGGGGGACCCTTATCTACGGATGGGAAATAGAATGGCCACCCCTGACTAACCCTAAGCTGGCACCTGTCTGCCCTGATACCCTAGACGGGGTGTGAACCCATGCGGCGAGCAGGATGCCTAAACCCTCAGTCACCCTAACAAGACTAGACTGGGGAAAGGCCGATGGGAGCACTAGTCACCATCACTCGTGTCTAGGAGAAGAACAGGAGAAGACAGCAACAAACAAACAATCAACAGCAGAGATAGACTTATCCAGTCACGAGCAGAGAAGGCGATCCCAAACACGACTGTCCACGCCGGACAAGAGCTCCACAGCAACACCGTCAAATGATCTCCTTCAAAGGTCAGAATAGCACTGGAAGTAAGGACTATATCTGGCAATGACTGCAAGTGAAACTGAAGCTAATATAGTATCTGGGAGTGGCAGACAGGACTCACCTGAGAAGGATGCCTACAAACTCCCAGTCAGGAAAAAAAGGTTCACAAGGCAAAACCCGGATGACATACCCTGAACCACGGAGCAAACTCAGAAGCTATCGCGAGTAGCAAGTCGCTACGACTTCTCCTCCCAGACCTATCTGGATCAGTCACTGTCGTGACACGAATATTCTAAAAAACAAATATATAGCACTATACTCTATAGTGCTATATATTCGTTTTTACCCAAGCCTGCATTGATTGCATAATATTTGCATATTTTTTGATGATTACCTTGCCGATTTTTCGAGTAAAAAAAAAAGTATAATATAACGAATATTCAAATTCACGAATATTCAACAAAATATTTGCGAAATATCGCAAATTTGAATATGACCCCTGCCTCTCATCACTAATGACTGGCCGGTTAACGTACACGGTTACAGTCTCTTTAGAAAGGATCGTCAAAACCGGAGAGCAGGCGGGGTTTGCCTTTATGTAAAGTCCTTTCTAAAGACCACACTCTGGGAAGATATAAGTGAGGGAAATAAACATGTGGAGTTACTATAGGTAGAAATACATGGAAGCAAAAACAATAATAAAATATTTTTAAGAGTTTGTTATAGGCCATCTAATAGATTTCATAAAGGAAACAGACTCTTGGTAATAACCAAAGACAATTACCTTTCCCAACTATTTCAGGACCTGTCTAGAGGGATGGCCATATTGTACTTAGAACTAACCAATAGACCTAACAGAACAACAAATGGGCGGGTTAGGGCATATCTGGGAAATAGTGATCATAAAATAATAAACTTCTGGTTGTCATTCAAGAGAGTGTTTCTTCAGACAGACACAAAAATACCAAACTTCAAAAAAGCTAAATTTAATCACCTAAGAGAGGCCATTGGCCTAACTAACTGGGACAATGTCTAAAAAAAATTAATAAAATGCAGCCATAAAATGGGATATTTTTTTAAAAGCATCCTAAACTCTAATTGTGAGTGATACATATCTTATGGGAATAAAATGGTAAGGAATGAGTAAAAAACAATGTGGATAAATAGAACTGTAAAGAAAGCAATAAATGACAAAAAGAAAGCATTTAAATCACTAAAACAGGAGGGTTGCAAGCAAGCATTAAAAAACTATCAGGGTAAAAACAGACTATGTAAAAGACAAATAAAGGCTGCCAAACTAGAGACAGAGAGATTCATTGCTAAAGGAATAGTAAAAGGAACGCTAAAATGTACTTCAATTATATAAATGGTAAAAAGTATAAATCTGAAGCTGTAGTCTCTTTACAGAATAATGAGAGGGGAGTTGTAGAGAGTGATGATGAGAGAGCAAAGCTATTAAATATTTTTTTCCTCCACTGTATTCACTGAGGAAAATAAACTGTCAGATGAAATGCATGATATAAAGGTATGCTTCTCATTAAAAGTGCACTGTCTGACCCAGGAAAAAGTGAAGTAAAGTCTTTAAAAGATAAAAATAGACAAATCGCCGGTACCAGACGGCATACACCCCTGTATCCTAAGACAATTAAGTAATGTCATAACCAGATCCTTATTTCTGATAGTTAAGTACTCTATACTGACAGGAAGTGTTCCACAGGATTGGCACCAAATGTGGTGGCAATATTCAAAAAGGGGTCAAAAACAGAGCATGGAAACTATAGGTCAATAAGTTCAACATCTGTCGTGGGTAAACTGTTTGAAGGTTTTCTAAGAGATGCTATCTTGAAGTACCTCAATGAAAATAAGCAAAAAACGCCATATAAGCATGGCTTCATGAGGGATCGGTCATGTCAAACTAATTTAATCAGTTTCTATGTGAGGTGAGTCAATGGCTGCCATTTATCTCGACTTCTCCAAAGCATTTGATACTGTGCCACATAAAAGGGTCATATATAATAGTGTTGATCGCGAATATTCTAATCACAAATTTTTAACTTGAATATCGGCACTTCGAGAATTCGCGAAGATGTAGAATATAGTGCTATATCTTCGTATTCGCAAATATTCTAGATTTTTTTTTTCATCAGTAACCTCCCTTCTTGCTTGTGGGCCAATGAGAAGGCTGCAATATCTTTGTCAAAGCTTAGCAACATCTCTAGCAACCAATAGGAAAGTTTCCTACCCCTTTACTATATAAGAAACTCCCCAACAGCCATTTTCTGTTGTTTTCTTGCAGTTTTGAGAGAGCAGTGACATTGCTGTGCTCTGTGCTTTCATCTGGATCCTATTCCTTATCAAATTACATTAGATAGTTAGTTAGCTCATATATATAATACAGATAGTTAGTGGGAGATAGTGTAGGTTAGATAGTGATATAGTGTAGCTGGTTCCAGTGCAGGGTGTTAGGTAGTGTGATAGGAATTACAGTTTCTCTGCTGTCCATACATACATGCTACAAACACAGTGCTGTGATGTCACAACAATACTTAGTGCACCAATCAGTAATATCTACTCAGACCTGATAAAATGTGAAGTTGCATGTATTGCGCTAAAAAATATGCGCATCATTAGTGCCGATTTGCGCAATCACGAAAATAATGACTGGAGATCACGAATTCTAGAATTCACGAATTTTATTGTGAATATTATGTAAAAAGTTCACGAAATATTGCAAAAACTAATATTGCTTATGCCACTCATAACTAGTATATAAATGAGAATGCTTGAACTGGGAGAAAATGTCTGTAAGTGGGTAAGTAACTGGCACAGTGATGGAAAACAGAGAGTGGTTATTAACCGTACACACTCAGATTGGGTCACTGTCACTAGTGGGGTACCTCAGGGGTCAGTATTAGGCCATAGTCTCTTCAATATATTTGTTAATGATCTTGTAGAAGGCTTTCACAGTAAAATATAAATTTTGCAGATGACACTAAACTGTGTAAAGTAATTAACACTGAAGAGGACAGTATACTACTACAGAGGGATCTGGATAGATTGGAGGCTTGGGCAGAGAAGTGGCAGATGAGGTTTAATACTAACAAATGTAAGGTAATGCAACATACTAGTTAACTGTACATACTAAATGGTAAAACACTGAGCAACACTGACATGGAAAAGGACTTAGGAATTTTAGTGGACAGCAAACTAAGCTTCAAAAAGTAGTGTCAGGCAGCTGCTGCCAAGCCCAATAAGATAATGGGTAGCATCAAAAGGGGTATACATGCCCATTATGAGAACACAGTCCTACCACTTTACAAATCACTAGTCAGACCACACATGGAGTACTGTGTACAGTTCTGAGCTCCTGTTAACAAGGCAGACACACTGTAGTAGAGCTGGAGAGGGTTCAGAGGAGGGCAACTAAGGCAATTACTGGAATGGGTGGACTACAGTACCCGGAAAGATTATCAAACTTAGGGTTATTCAGTTTAGAAAAAAGACGACTGAGGGGAGATCTAATTAATATGTATAAATATATCAGGGGTCAGTACAGAGATCTCTCCCATCTATTTATGCCCAGGACTCTGACTGTGATGAGGGGACATCCTCTGCATCTAGAGGAAAGAAGATTTCTACAAAAACATGGAAGAGGATTATTTACAGTAAGAGCAGTGAGACTATGGAACTATCTGCCTGAGGACGTGGTGATGGTGAATTCACTAAAATAGTTCAAGAGGGGCCTGGATGTATTTCTGTATTATTAGTAGTATTACCTGTAGTATTATAGGTTATATGTAGTAATAGAGTAATGAGCGAGCACTCATACACTTGGCAACCAAATTGACATGTGCAGAAAATATTTATTATATCCCCATAAAATACAAGTAATAAAATTTATAAGAACAATGTAGCAATAAT
The DNA here is from genome assembly GCF_905171765.1 of Bufo bufo. NCBI lineage: Eukaryota > Metazoa > Chordata > Amphibia > Anura > Bufonidae > Bufo > Bufo bufo. The sequence continues at coordinate 262,100,409 of NC_053393.1, forward strand.
ATACAACATTACAATCACATATATTGTGGTAGATATGATCAACACTATATTCATATGACTCAATAGTGTCGATAAGTTCAATAATATATATCACACCAAGAAACTTCAAGTATATGCTGTTATTTGGGAAAGAGGGGGTATTATCTTCTAGCGCTCTATCCCAATTTGGAAAACTGAATGTCACTGAAAATGTTGTAGGTGTATTCACTGGGAGCGCAACATATTCATAAAGTGTCCACAGGAATCCTGATAATGTGAAAAGTCTCTTATAGCATATCCTTTTATGGTCGATATGAGCTTTGGATTGAAGAAAACTTTAAATCGATATTTGGCTTACCGTCTAGCTTCTGCTGTCTCCCTATTGCTTCAATGGAGCTTTAAATATTTGCCGGCTTATTCAGTCGCTCCATACAGCAAGCTGGTTTAAATTTCGCGGGAGTTCCAAAGATCGCGGGAGTTGCCACTCTGTTCCGCAATTTCCTTTGGTGCAGCTTTCGACGATAAGAATAGTTAATCCTTTACTTTAGAGATTTTCTTCTGTATGGCCATACAGTATTATCGGAGGCTTTTCAATGCAGGTACATCACTTGTTTCACCATACGCGTTACGGGTAGATTCACTCTCCCTTCCTCAGTGGTCAAGTGTCTGCCTGCTCTGCCTCCATTTTTATCCATTCCTTTGATTGCTTCCCAAATCTCGGACACCTGTTGTTCATACTACTCCCAGTTTGCAAGGGAATCCTCCCACATAATCAAGGGATAATTCTATACAGCCTTGATTTAAAAAAAAAAAAAAAAAATTATTTTTTTATTTTTCTTCCTTCCTCTTGCAGTTTCCATGCGTTTTTTATGCGTTTTTTTGGGGACACATGCGTTTTTTGGCCCAGATGTCCCAATTGGTGTGATATATCATTATGTGAAATATAAACTTGATATCTGATTGCCAACACTTATAAAATGACTTTTTATAATAAAATATTATTAAACAAATTTTCAAGATTAAAATATCAATATAAGAATATAAAACAATAAATAATAAATGTGAGGAATCTTGAAAGTTTCATAGGAATCCTAGAGTTTGATATAATTATTCGGATTTGATAGAGAAAGAAGGGTGGGTATAATAATTATATCAAACTCTAGGATTCCTATGAAACTTTCCTATGAAACTTTCAAGATTCCTCACATTTATTATTTATTGTTTTATATTCTTATATTGATATTTTAATCTTGAAAATTTGTTTAATAATATTTTATTATAAAAAGTCATTTTATAAGTGTTGGCAATCAGATATCAAGTTTATATTTCACATAATGATATATCACACCAATTGGGACATCTGGGCCAAAAAACGCATGTGTCCCCAAAAAAAACGCATAAAAAACGCATGGAAATTTTTATTTTTTATATTTTTTTAAATCAAGGCTGTATAGAATTATCCCTTGATTATGTGGGAGGATTCCCTTGCAAACTGGGAGTAGCATGAACAACAGGTGTCCGAGATTTGGGAAGCAATCAAAGGAATGGATAAAAATGGAGGCAGAGCAGGCAGACACTTGACCACTGAGGAAGGGAGAGTGAATCTACCCGTAACGCGTATGGTGAAACAAGTGATGTACCTGCATTGAAAAGCCTCCGATAATACTGTATGGCCATACAGAAGAAAATCTCTACAGTAAAGGATTAACTATTCTTATCGTCGAAAGCTGCACCAAAGGAAATTGCGGAACAGAGTGGCAACTCCCGCGATCTTTGGAACTCCCGCGAAATTTAAACCAGCTTGTTGTATGGAGCGACTGAATAAGCCGGCAAATATTTAAAGCTCCATTGAAGCAATAGGGAGACAGCAGACGCTAGACGGTAAGCCAAATATCGATTTAAAGTTTTCTTCAATCCAAAGCTCATATCGACCATAAAAGGATATGCTATAAGAGACTTTTCACATTATCAGGATTCCTGTGGACACTTTATGAATATGTTGCGCTCCCAGTGAATACACCTACAACATTTTCAGTGACATTCAGTTTCCCAAATTGGGATAGAGCGCTAGAAGATAATACCCCCTCTTTCCTAAATAACAGCATATACTTGAAGTTTCTTGGTGTGATATATATTATTGAACTTATCGACACTATTGAGTCATATGAATATAGTGTTGATCATATCTACCACAATATATGTGATTGTAATGTTGTATATTATTGCTACATTGTTCTTATAAATTTTATTACTTGTATTTTATGGGGATATAATAAATATTTTCTGCACATGTCAATTTGGTTGCCAAGTGTATGAGTGCTCGCTCATTACTCTATTACTACATTTGCCTTTAAGAGAGGGTGGGGTGATTCCCTCTATATGAGCTTGCAGCACCATACCTTAACTACTTGCTAGTGAGCCACCACAACCTACCACTATTATAGGTTATAGTTATTAGATTTCTGGAGAAGGGTTGATGATCCAGGGAGTATTCTGACTGCCTGATTGGAGTCAGGAAGGAATATTTTCCCCCTGATATGGTGTGTGTGGGATGGGGGGTTGTAGTTGATTATATTCAAACAAGCATATATACGTGATTACTACACCAATACACAGGGTATTGCAGAACATTTTCTACAGGGCTACGGAAGGTTCCAAATGAAAGACCCAGAATATAGGTAGTAGCAGCAGTAGTCATCTGGCCAAAAGTAGTAGTAGTAGACCGCAGTTGTCCCTACTTTTAAAAGGCGCAAGATTATTGTTGAGGAGAAAAATGATGAGATTGTGGATTGAATGGCTCACTCCTCTCAGTCCTAGCAGGATGAAGTGGAGGTGATTTTGGAGCCTGACTTGTCTTCCTTTCAGCCTCAGTGAAGGCTTTCAGTGGAGTCCTCCCAGTCTTCACTGCCCATTCCTTGAGAGGCGTCTTCCTTTTGCCTAAGAAGTGGCAAGAAAGTCCCACCACACCCTAAGGCAGATAGTCAAGACAAGACAAGTTGTATGAGCGCCATCACCATTTGGGCTGCCCGAAAGAGGAGTTTGGGGAAAAGGCTGGTGACCCCATGCATACCTGTGTGGGTAGTGGTGATAGCAGCACCTGTAGCGACAGAATTGGCAATGGGGACAGCAACAGTGGGAGTTTGGGAAAATGCAGAGAAGGACAGGGGGGGCCAGGAGCCCACCATGATATTTCACAGTCTGATAAAAGCGACAGGAAGGATGAGGACAATTGTGTGCTGAACAGGAACTTGGAGCTGGATTAGAGTGCTGAATTGGAAGCAACATCAGTGAATGGCGATGGCAGCAGCAATAAAGAGCAGAGGTTACATACCCCCCAAAGAACAGCCAGGGCCATTTCTGCTTCAGGATCTGGTAACGCCGCTGACACTGTTAATGGATTAGGCCTAAAATGTGCCAGATCTAAGCCTAGCTTGGCTCCAAGTAGCTCTGTGCAAGCAACTCTCATATGGCTCTTTTTCTCCAGAATGTGGGCACACAAAACCACAGCAGTGTGCAATATCTGCCAGATTAAAATAAACCATGTTGTTCAAACATACTCATGGCTACCAGATGTCTGATGCATCACATGAGGCGGCATCACCAGATCATTTGAGAAAATACAACTGGCCAGCATTCCCAATCAGAATAACTTACGGTGCCCGTCACGACTTTTGGGGTCTGGCGAGCTGGTGGACGTGAGGCGCAAATCACAACCGGATTTGACAAGTACAGGTTTATTGAGAGACAACGCGTTTCGGGGTGCGCATGACTCCTTTATCAAGTCTCAAAACTTATTAGAGATAGAAACGACTTCAGATCGAATAACATCCAGTTCTGGCTCAACAGCAACAAAAACACTAATAAAAACATCAACAGTAATTACATCAACAACACCATAAACCCAACTGCCACCAAACCCCCAATAACAACACGCATCCCTACGGAAATGACAATCCAATATTCCACTAGGCCCAAAACAGGATCATCCACCATACAACCACTATTCCCAACCTTGCGACAGAAATGCCATCAATACACCAAATCCACACAACAATATCCCACCACCTCTAAGGTCCATATTCCGTCCAGACCTGGACTAACAATCACCCAGCCCTTTCAAACCAAACCCACCCCTAAATCCAGCCCCACTACACATAACGCGTCCACTTCCAAACATAATTCCCCACCAAACCCACCTTGCCAGGACATCAATACTGCAACCACATCACCACACCCATTCTCCATCCATCCCGAGCCCACCACCGGGACTCCCATATTTCCCCACCCTCTATACCACTTAGAGAACGCCAGACACCCTCATCGCCCATTGATGTACTCCAAGGTTGTCCCCTCAACTTGCCACCCACCTCCTTTATTTCCGTCCAGCCCATAAAATATTCCAGCACCACTGATACCTCCACCTTCGAAGACTCACTCCTTACCATCCATAATGCAAGCAACCCTAAAGATTTAATCAAGTCCCCAAACTACACCAACGTCTTTTTTACCGTCTTTTTTACCGCTTCCGGGGACCCTGACCCCACAAGCAATGTATGTTTTGAAACAACCTTCAGGGAACATGTCCATCATAACAGATTTTTCAAACCAAAAACGGGACAAAAGGGAATAAAAAGAAAAAATGTAGGAGAGGCCGGAGAGGAGGAATCGCCAACCGACACACTAAAGCAAACAAGACAGATGGAAACAGCCCCTCCAAGTCACCACAGTCTAAAAAGGAACAAAACCTCACAACAATGAAGATTTTTGATCTCTCAGAATCCAACATCACCCCAGCGCAATTGTCACTATTACAGAGAGGTCTATCGTTTTGCCCAGCAGAAAAATTCTATGAATTTCAACTCTATGTTGACCTAAACACCTTCATCAGGAAGATCACATTACAAAGACACTTTGCCATCAAAGCCAAACAAGTGACCCAAACCAATGAAGATGCTGATCCTACTACCCCGGATCTCATTCCCACGACCCAAACAAACCTCAGACCAAAGTCTTCATTCAACCCAACCGACCATAGAGGAAATCATATCAATACTTTCTTGTCACTGGTTTCAGATAATGTCCAGAATATAAACAATAATATCAAGATCAAACCCAACCTCAGTAAAAAAAGAAAAAGAGGCACTAATGGAACTAAGCAACAACAACCAATTGGTGATTAAGAATGCAGATAAAGGGGGAGTTATCATTCTACAAAAAAGGGAAGATTACATCTCGGAGGCACACAGAATCCTGGAGGACCACTCATACTATGAACCCCTCTCTCACAATCCATTGGCCGAGGACATAAGAGAGCTAGGAGCCCTCTTAAAACAAGCAGAGGAGGACCGTATCCTCAGCAAAAAAGAAAGATAATTTTTAACCATTGACTACCCCACCATCGCAATTTTTTATCATCTCTCAAAAATACACAAAGACGAAAATAAAACTCCGGGTAGACCGATCATCTCAGGCATCAACTCTCTAACAAGTAACCTTTCACATTACATAGACATCTTCCTTCAAAAACTCGTCATCAACCTCTGCTCCCATCTAAGAGACTCCTCCCAACTTATAACACTGCTAAAATACATCATTTCGGATCCCACGTACCTGTGGCTTACACTGGATGTCGCCTCCTTATATTCAAACATCCTGCATGAGGCAGGCATTAGCACATCCAGTAACTATCTTGATACTGATGACCAACTTTCTCCAAAACACAAGATTTTTATCACAGACAAAATTCGGTTCATCTTGACACATAACGTCTTTACATTTGAAAACAGCATCTATATACAGCGCAAGGGGACCGCGATGGGCACGCGATTCGCGCCGAGCTTCGTGAATCTCTACATGGGACGATTCAAAGAACAATTCATCTACAGCGATGAATGGAGCGACAGGATTGTGTTCTATAAGCGTTACATTGATGACCTCATCATCATATGGAAAGGCAGCAATGAGGAAGCTGAAGCATTCATCACTTACCTCAATGCAAACACCTGGAATCTCACATTTACAGCCAACAGTTCAGCAACATCAATAGAATACCTGGACCTTCTCTTATATTCATGTAACAAAACCATACTAACCAAAACTTTTTTCAAAAAAGTAGACGGGAACAACTACTTGGATTACAGAAGCGCACATTACAAAAAGTGGAAAAACAATATACCATTTAGCCAATTTAAACGAATATGAAGAAACTGTTCTACCGCGACCGACTTTACTACACAGAGCAAAATATTACGTAACAGATTCCTAAACATAAAATACCCAAATAGAATCATAGATAATGCCCTTACACGGGCAAGCAACCTTACCCAAGAGGAGTGCCTCAAAATTAAAACAAAACCAATAGCAATGGAAGATCCAAAAAAATACAGATCCTCCTTTATAACCACATACAATCCCAATCACGAAATTCTGAGAAATATTTTAACAAAACACTGGCACATACTAACGAATGATCCTTATCTCAAACAAGACATCCCTCAGAGGCCAAGAATCACGTTCAGGAGAGCGAGAACCCTAAAGAACGTACTGGCCCCCAGCAAACTTAAACAAAAGACCTCTAGTTCACTCTCAAAAGCCAGTTGGTACCCGGACCGTGCGGGCAGCTATAAATGCAGCCATGGTCTATGCAAATGTTGTAATAACATCTCTCATCGTATCAAAACCTTCAAAAGCAACACCACAAATGAAGAATTTCGGATTAAGAACTTCGTCAACTGCTCTTCATCTTATGTAGTTTACCTCTTGGAGTGTGGATGTGGACTACAATATGTCGGCCACACCATCCAAGCACTTAGAGAGCGTTTGAACAAGCACCGGTCAAATATTGCAAAAGGCTATATCAAACATAGTGTTTCCCGACACTTCCTTACCGCTCACGACAAAGATACCTATAGGCTGACCATTACTCCTATCGAACAAATCTAAGAAAACTGCTCGGATAGATATAGAACACTCCAGAGAAGGGAGATGTTCTGGATTTTCAATTTCTTTTTATTATTTTATTATTATTATTATTTCATTATCTATTATTTTCATTTTTTCATTTTTATTATTATTATTATTATTTTTTTTATTTTATTTTATTAATTATTATATTTCATTCATTTATTTCTTTCCTTTCTACAGCTCCGTCCTCATATAATTCACATATAAAATTTGTCACCGCCAGTTCTGTGAGAATGTCTGACAGAGTTCTTCTCTACCTCTTGTATAACGTTCTTTGTTTTGATTTCACTTTGTCATCTCCTTTCCTTCTGCCAGGTGTCACTTATTTAGACTAATCGTCTTCCTTTATATTCCCTCCCATACTGCCTCACTTTGCGGTTTATACTAGTTCCTGGATGAAGTGTTCACTGCTGGAGGCTGCTGCTGCTGTTTGCTCAGATAAGTCTTTTCTTTTATTGTGTTTCCTTGCTGGCTTGATTCTAGGCGACCCTGACTCGTCCGTATTAAGTGCAGGGAGCCGGTGGTCGTGTCCCCTCACCTATATGCTCCTTAGTTTGGGATCAAGCCAGTCAGTAGTTTATTTATAAGTTCCAGCTATCTGCAACTTCACCCGTGACAATATTCAACTCCCCTTCATAGCCCCTTGGATATTCATTTTAGCTGTTTTATCCCCCCTCCATTGTTCATCTCTCACATACTCCCCCCCCCACCCAGGGCCATTTTTCTCCCCCTTTTGCAGTACCATCTCAGATCAGGACCATTAACCAGCCTGCTCCATACACACATATACACAATCATAACCCTCCCCACACTGTCGGTGCATACCACCACTTTCCTAAGCCCTTCTTACTTCACTCCTCCACCAGCTGTTCAAACAAACCCCCCCAGCCCTCAATCCATTCATAACATTGTATGGGCTGCTGAATCCCCAGTGGAGCGATCGGCACACTAACACTATTTGGCCCCGCCCACCTAATTTGAATATCTCCCCCCTCTCCAGCACGCACTTCACTGCTCCCTGTGTCCTTACAGCATGCACCACGTGCAGTAGCCGGGCCAGAATACCCCAGCTACATCAGTCTCACCACTGCAACAGGTGAGGTAACAAGAATAATAATCTAATTAGATGATCATAACTTTCTTATCATATACCAATTGCCTTTTTAATTACCCTAAACTGTATTTTATTACACAGCATTGCCTGACCAAGTATAATAGCAAAGTCACAGCGCTTCAGCCATATCTAATTCATCTCTGGCAAAGGTAATAATAATATTAACCATTTCCCAACATGACCACTACTCCTTCATCACTCACCCGACACTTTGTAATAACTCCTAAACCATTTCGGCCATACAGCATTGTACTACATTGTTAGTAAAAGCGACCGAGGAGCATTAAACGAACAGCAAACATCCAGCTGCACCTGCAGCTGCAGCACACCAGGTAACATACCCCATCCAAAGTCCATACCCAGAGCCACATACATTTATTGCCATTTCCTCCAACAACCAAAATAATGCACTCACATCTACTTATGATGTCACCATTCATTACATACCGACCAATCACGTTCATCCACAGGAACTAGTTACAGTTCGTGGCTCCATTATCTCCATTATCTAATGTTATTAATCTATTTATCCTTTTTTTTTTATATTAAAAAAATAGAAACATCCATTTTTTTAAATGTATTTATCTACATACAAATTGATACTCACATCCTATCTTACCCATATAATTTAACATGGGAATACATATGAATTGACCGATTTCCACCTATTTATTTATCTATTTGTGTATTTATGTATGAATTCAGACTTACATACACAATTTTATATGACGAAATATAAAAACTGGTTATTTTTATCAAATTGTTGTGCTTTTGCGAACCATTAACGATACACCTACGCATTTATTTTCTTTGATGCCTATTCCTTATAGGCCCCTTTCCTCTATAGAGTCTTTATCCAGAAAACCATTATATATATATATATATATATATATATATATATATATATATATATATATATATATATATATATATACTGTGTATGTATATATATATATATATATATATATTTCATATCATTATATTTTTCTTCTCTTCTACATTTTGTCTTTTGAACATAGCACTTTTTATTCCATTCTACCATTTTAATTGAAAGATATTTCCACTCTTCATATTATTCTTATCCCTTATTTTCGACTATTATTATTATTGTGAGTTTTATCAAACCCTCACTTTTAATACCTACAATTTTTCCCCCCACTTTGAGTACAAATTGTACATGTATATACTTTTCTGTTATTATTTATGTTTCTTGTAGACTTGATAAAGGGGTCATGCGCACCCCGAAACGCGTTGTCTCTCAATAAACCCGTACTTGTCAAATCCGGTTGTGATTTGTGCCTCACGTCCTCAAGGACCGTCAGTATTTCTAGTAATTAACGAAGTGGCGACTTGGCCCTCGCCCTTGGTTCTTTTGGACACGGCAGCTCCAACCTGATACCTAGTTAATCCAGCGGACCTTCATCACGGTTGCACCCAATTCGGTGCAACCTAGACAGGTGAGCAGCACATATTCACCTTAAATTGAAGAACGCTGTTTCATCTTTACCTATTCACCCTATGAGCGCCTTTCTCATCCTGTGGCCACATATTTGCTCCAATCAGAATAAGTCTGTCCTCTTTCACCTGGTCCTCTTTGTGAGGTCCATTGTGAGACAGAATGTTTGGTCATTAAAAAACTTTTCTCCTCCAGCAATTAGTCTACAAGCTGAACCCCCATCTGGCCACCTTGCTAGCAATGCAGATGCTATAGTACCATTGTAGTAGTGCTTTGTCCTGTCACATGGCAGAGAATGCGGGACACTCCCTGTGATTCTTGCTGTGTGGAAAGCTGCACTCCACGATAAACACCTGTAGCAGTTATTATGGGCAGGGATAGTACATGTCTTTCATGGCCCACTGGTTCAATGTTTTTTGCGGCAGTAGAAAGGGAGCACCCCAGTAACATGACCATGTCCTTTTGACCCCGATCCACCATATCATGGGTCTGGCTTCCACAACAGGCACGTATCTGCCTCCTCCACCTTCTCCATGGATACGGTCACATCCCCAACAGCAGGGCACAACACCACTCACACTACCCCTTCTTCCTATCATAAGTGTCAAGTCAATCATTGCCACACCGTGTTGGAGCTGATTGGCCTGGGATAGAGTAGCCACATCAGCGAGCAGTTGCTCAAGTACATCAAGCAGCAAACATCCCTCCGGCTATCACCTCACTGACTGCAACTGGGCAAGGTAGTCAGCGACAATGGGCGCAACATTGTGGTTGCCTGGAACATGGGGGAAATAACACATGCTCCCTGCATGGCCTTTTAAAAAATGCACTGCCTTGTGCAAGGTACTGGCAATGTCCAGGAGAGACTGTCCCTCTTTTCAGTCATTCTCACGAGTTGAGTGCAGAATGTTCTCCTGGACTTGGAAATGTCTTTAGCTACACTGTATAATCTGCAATGCTCCAACTGGCTGAAATTCAATATTCACTCTCTGTATGAGTAAAAGAAAGCTGTGAACGACTTGTTCGTGCACCAGACTGCCTATATCCAGGTTGGACAGTGGCGGCTCAAGCCGTTCATGCTGCAGTTGTCTCTTATACCCCTCATATGTATTTTTGAAGAGATGCTAACGCTGATGCAACAGGTGGCAACGAAGGACGACGAAGAACAGCAAAAACACCTTGCTGCCTGTCCTGTAGCTGGGACCGATAGTGAGAAACTCCAAAGGGGTAAGAGGAGGTGCTGCCACTTGAGGAGGAGAAAGAGGATTTGAAGTTGGAGGTGAAAGAGGATGATGACTGTGACACCGGCCATGCCAATTGTCTCAGTGGCGGGCGGAAGTAGAAAGAACTGGCTTCTCTGGCACACTGGCCAGAATGTCGACTCACTTACGTACTTAGCAAGCAGTCTGATTATTCGGTGACATCAAGCAGTCTGATTATTTCTGAATAGTTATGCTTTTAGACCTTCACTATCAAGGCAAAATGTGGGAGCTTCTTCCTTTTACAGAAAGGGAAGACAAATTACATTATTGCCAGGAAAAACTGTGTATTCAGCTTGCTACAGCTTACAGCAAGCAAACGTCTGTCGCCAGCGTATATATGAAATTGAGGCTCCTCTCCCTATGCCATAATCAGCAGAAGCTGCAGCAGCCACTTCAGTCTCCTCAACATGATGGAGCAGTTTTAACATGTGCAGCGCCAGGATGAGGCCGGTCAGCAAGCCGACAGCTCCTGCCTCAATGCCCAGGCTCAGACCTACCTAAACTCTACCCACCTCACCAATCACTGACCCCATGGATTTCTGGGCAGACAGACTGGAACAGTGGCCCGGACTGGCACAGCATGCTCCCTTTCTTCTTTCTTGCCCAGCCTCAAGTGTTATCTTAGAGAGGATTTTCAGAGCCTTGGGGGTGTGGGGATACCCAAATGGACCAAGTTGTCCTCCACCAGTGTCCAAAACATCACTGTTGTCAAATAAACAAAGCCTGGATTCGGGAGGATTTCCACACTCCTCCGGCTGAGGCAATGAATAGATTTGGCCTTGCTGGAGGTGCCCCATCATGCAACTATTGCTTCCTGTATTCCTGCCTCTATCATGCCACTGCTGTGGACTGCCGACCATTAAGTCCTGTGCAGCTGCTGCTGCCACCTCCTTCATGCTACTTAGGCTATCATGCCACTTCTGCGACTTGCCTACCATCACGTTGTGTACGGCTGCTGCTGCCGCCTCCGTAATGCTACTGCTGCAACCTGCCTACCATTACGTTCTGTATGACTGCTGCCACCTCCATTATGCCACTGAGATGATCCCAATGTTGCGACTTGCTTACCAACACTTCTGTATGGTTGCTGCTGCCGCCTCCATAATGCCACTGCTGCTTTTCTGCCAACATGTACCAAGCCAATTCAAAGTGAATGGGGAGGAATGATCACTACCACAGTCATTCTGCCCTCATTCAGTTATCTTGATTATCGGTAGCACATTCCTGATTACACAGGGAGATGTGCTGCCGAAAATTTTAAACCTTTCATCCTGATAAAATATGCAAATCAGCCGACAAACGAGCGATTCCTTGTTTATCGACTGATCAGCTGCACAATTACACCAGCCAGATATAATATATGAGTGTTCCCATGAACACTTGTTACCAGGAATTGTCTCGAATTTCGTGCTGCAGTATAGCCCCTGAAACTGAAGAGTTATACTTACCTGCTCCCCGCTGCTCTGGTCATCTGCACTGCCCCCGCTGCCTCCATAATCCGGTCCCTGCACTGTTTACATTTGGCAGTGCATGGCCATGGTCACATGCACCTCTTCAGCCAATGACTGGCTTCAGCAAGGATGTGGCCACAAGCAGCATGTCACTGCTGAAGCCAGTCATTGGCATGTGACCATAGCCATTAACTGCCATGTGTAAACAGTGCAGGGACCGAAAGATGGAGGGAGCGGGAGCAGAGGAGAGAAATGGAGTGGCATGGAGCAGGCGAGTATAACTCTTTGGTTTCAGGGGCCATGCTGCAAGAACTTGTTAAAAATCATTTTGACCGTAAAAGTGTCAACATTTCTTTCAATCCTATTCATAAATCAGTATACTACTACAGAGGGATCTGGATAGATTGGAGGCTTGGGCAGATAAGTGGCAGATGAGGTTTAACACTGAGAAATGTAAAGTTATGCACATGGGAAGGAATAATGCAAGTCACCCGTACATACTAAATGGTAAAACACTCGGTAACACTGACATGGAAAAGGATCTAGGAATTTTAATAAACAGCAAACTAAGCTGCAAAAAACAGTGTCAGGCAGCGGCTGCCAAGGCCAATAAGATAATGGGTTGCATCAAAAGGGGCATAGATGCCCGTGATGAGAACATATTCCTACTACTTTACAAATCACTGGTCAGACCACACATGGAGTACTGTGTACAGTTCTGGGCTCCTGTAAACAAGGCAGACATAGCAGAGCTGGATAGGGTCCAGAGGAGGGCAACTAAAGTAATAACTGGAATGGGGCAACTACAGTACCCTGAAAGATTATCAAAATTAGGGTTATTCACGTTAGAAAAAAGACGACTGAGGGGAGATCTAATTACTATGTATAAATATATCAGGGGTCAGTACAGAGATCTATCCCATCATCTATTTATCCCCAGGACTGTGACTGTGACGAGGGGACATCCTCTGCGTTTGGAGGAAAGAAGGTTTGTACACAAACATAGAAAAGGGTTCTTTACGGTAAGAGCAGTGAGACTATGGAACTCTCTGCCTGAGGAGGTGGTGATGGTGAGTACAATAAAGGAATTCAAGAGGGGCCTGGATGTATTTCTGGAGTGTAATAATATTACAGGCTATAGCTACTAGAGAGGGGTCGTTGATCCAGGGAGTTATTCTGATTGCCTGATTGGAGTCGGGAAGGAATTTTTTATTCCCCTAAAGTGAGGAAAATTGGCTTCTACCTCACAGGGTTTTTTTGCCTTCCTCTGGATCAACTTGTAGGATGACAGGCCGAACTGGATGGACAAATGTCTTTTTTCGGCCTTATGTACTATGTTACTATGTTAGCATTTTCCTTTAATGAAGAGGCTGGCGCTCACCTGTTCCAGGTATAGCAGCCCTGCAATACCCAGTAAGCGCTTTCCTTCAATGCAGAGGCCGGTGCTCACTGGTTATTACCGCATCCTGCCCCCAGTTATAGGGGCCCTGCAATAACTAGTAAGCGCTTCCCTTCACTGCAGAGGATGGCGCTCACTGGTTATTACCACCTCCTGCTGTTATTGGAGCCCTGCAATAATCAGTAAGTGCTTTAACTTACTAGTGGGGAAGGTGCTGTCTCTGCCTGTCCTGTGAAAGATCTGAGAAGATCAGATAGACTTGCAGCAGGTGAGTCTATCTGACATGTCTTTCTGTGTTTCCTTTTTGTTTGTTGTTGTGGGCAGGATTCCACCTCTCCACAGGTTCTGCTCGTTAGCTGTTTAAGAGGCTCTATTTAAGTTTGCCTCTTACTGCTGACTTTGTGGTTTAAATTTTCCTTCTGGAGTTCTATACTGGTAGTTTGTGGATCCTCCACTTCCCGCTCGTCTCAAGCTAAGTCCTCCTGTTTTCTCCTGTTTTCTCCTTTGTGTTTTCTCCTTATTGCTAGGTCTCAGGGAGACGCTGGTCCCTTCACTGTGGAAGGTACCGGCTGTCTCATTCCCCTCTCCCTAAATTAGTGTTTGCTACAGAGTCAGCAGGGCTTAGGTTTCAGCGTATGAGTTCGTTCACCATCAGGACTTGCTCATACTGTCAGCAGTCAGGGAACGGCTCAGGGATTGTTAGGAGGTTACCATTCCCTCCTCCCTAGCTTTGGGGCCTAGTCTGTTTACCTGTTGCTGTTTGTTTACCTGGTGTTCCTCTTATCCCTACTTGCCGCGACAGGTGCTCATTGGGTAACCCTTTATTGACCAGGCTTGAAAAGGCTCTAATGACCAAACGCTTTTTTGTGATTTAGCACAAGTGGTTCAAATGGCTGTAACTTTCTTATTTGTTGGACTACCAAAGTAATTTTTTGCAATTTTTTAACACCTAGAGTGTTATAATTGATTTTTTTGTATTTTTATTTGGGGGAAACTGTACAAAACAAGTATATATATATTTTTTTTCAAACTATAGCTCCAAAATATGACACCAAAATAAATTATTATAATTAGTTCTCTATTTTGTGTAGGCCATATTTTTATATATTATGTATGGTTTCACATGAATGGTAATGGTAACAGTTTTGGTTGGTGTTTTGTCTTTTATGTATTTTATTCTTTTTTTTTTTATCTTTTTTTTACTTAATTTTTAATATATTTTTGCTATATGATATGTCCCCTAAGAGGTCATAAAAAGACATTTGGAGGACACTGACACCGAATTTTGCACCTTTTCCTTTTTATATTTTACTTTTATTTGTAGTATTTTATTAATATTTTATCGTATTTTTTTTTATAATTAGTTTATTACTTATTTTTTTAAATATATTTTTGCCACATAATATGTTCCCCAAAGGGTCATAAAAACACTATTCAGGGACAATGAACGCACTTTTATTTTGCACTTTTTCCTCTTTATTATTATTTTTTTTTATCGTATTTTATTTTTTTATAATATTCTATTTTTTGACACCTAATATTTTATTTCTTTTTTCTTTTATTTGTATTTTATATTTTTTATTTAGTTTTCAATTTTTTTTACTTATTTTTTTTATATATGTTTTCCCCACATAATTTGTTTCCAAGAAAGAAAGACCTTTGGGAGACAATGAGAAACTTATTTTGTAATATTTCCACTGTAACTGGGGCATCCAAACAGCCCCAGTTACAGGGGAAACCAGCCTCGTGTGGGGGTTTGTAGAAGGCAGAGCTGATCAGGTTCTACTGACCCTGCAGCTCTGCACTCCTCTGCCCCCAAGCCAGGTCCAAACTGCACAGCGCAATGCTTCTGCCTTCTCCTTGGCAACGGGGGCCCGACCTGCTCCTGCTACAGTGCAGGAGCTGTCATCCATAGTTGTGTGGCATTTCAGGCAGAAACACAGCTGATCACAGCTGTGTTTCTGCCCAGTAGGACGGGGGCCGCAAAACTTGGCTCTGAGGGCCGCATGCGGCACCTGGGCCACGGATTGTGCACCCCTGCCATAGACAAAAAAAACAATGCAACAGCACTCTGCAAAACCAATAATATACAATGTTATAATTATAAGAAATATTTTGGTGCTAACACTATGCTTATTTTATCAATATCAGATTCTTGGCAAAATTATTTGTGCCTGTCTGCCGGTATCAAGGCGATCTCTCTAGGACAGAAACCTAACAGTAAATACTACCTGTTAGGTGACATACTGGCCGCTCTGCCTTTTGCCGCTTTTGGTGCCAAAAATTGCCTTCACTACTATTGCCACTATTATCCATAGACAGCCTTGTATGTTCCATGATATCCTGCTCATGCTGCTGCCACTATTGCGGCCGCATGCCACTATATCCATACCATACCATTTCCACATCCACACTGCACTGCTTCTACTCCCAATTAAAAGGGATAATTTTTTTGGCTCGCTCACAACGAGCCACTTTTTCTTCTGACAATCAACACTTGTGAGTGTTGTACCAGCAGGCATTCCAACCATGTCAAGGCATGATTTTTTAATGCTTGATCCTCCAACAAGCCACTTTTACATATTTTCTTTTTTTTTTATCTCACAGCACCGTGGGTTTAAACATCATCTGCTCCTGATAATGGACAATTTTTGGAAGCTTTGGAATAGGAAAACGCATAACACATGTGTCGGCGTGGTGTGTTTTTAACCACGCCAAACGTGTGTTTACACACAGCTATGTATGTCACTGTCACTCAGACCTCATTTACTATAGTGTTGATCGCGAATATTGGCTCTTAGAGAATTGGAGAAGATGTAGAATATAGTGCTATATCTTCGTAATCGCGACTATTCTAGATTTTTTTCATCAGTACCCTCACTGCTTCTTGCTTGTGGGGCAATGAGAAGGCTGCAATATCTTTGTCTGAGCATAGCAACATCCCTAGCAGCCAATAGGAAAGTTGCCTACCTCTTACTATATAAGAAACTCCCCAGCAGCCATTTTATTCTGTTTTTTGCAGTTCTGAGAGAGAGAGAGCAGCGTCATTGTTGTGCTCTGTGCTTTGCTGAGTCATCTGGATCCTTATTCAATTACATTAGATAGTTGGCTCATATATATATAATACAGATAGTTAGTGGGAGATAGTCAGTGTAGGTTAGATAGTGACATAGTGTAGTTCCAATGCAGGGTGTTAGGTAGTCTAATAGGAATTACTGTGCTGTGCATTTTCTCCAGTCTCAGGAAACTTCTAGCAGCTTTAAAAATGTAGCAAAAGTGAGCCACGTCTGTATTGCGCGCCCAATGCGTGCATATTACATTGCCGATTTTCGCAATCAAGAAAATAATGACTGGAGATCATGAATTCTAGAATTTGCAAATTTATTGCGAATATTTGGCCAAAAATTTGCGAAATATAGCGAAAACTAACATTGCCCATGCTGCTCATCACTAGTTTACTATTGCTGCTATTACGCGCCAGAGTTTAGGTAGGAGATTCATAAAAAATAAACAAAAAGATATATCAAGTTTTTTTTTTTTTTTAAATTGGTGTCCTAGGAGGCTAGAGGGGGTTATATACCAACTTTCAGGACAATTGGAGCAACTTTGTTTTGGCCCAAAAGGAATTAGATCCAAACCGAACTTTTTAAAAAATTCGGTGAAATGGCCCCAAAACGAATCTTAAGTGGTTTGCTCATCTCTAAAGTGAGTACACCCCTCATATTTTTGTTAAATTTTTATTATACCTTTTCACAGGTCAACACTGAAGATATGACACTTTAATACAATGTAAAGTAGTCAGTGTACAGCTTGTATAGCAGTGTAAATTTGGCGTGTCCTCAAAATACTCAACACATCCATTAATGTCTAAACCGCTGGCAACAAAAGGGAGTACACCCCTAAATGAAAGTGGCAAAATTGTGCCCAAAGTGTCAATATCTTGCGTGGCCACCATTATTTTCCAGCACTGTCTTAACTCACTTGGGCATGGAGTTCACTAGAGCTTCACAGGTTGCCACTAGAATTCTCTTCCACTCCTTCATGACATCATGGAGCTGGTGGATGTTAGAGACCTTGCGCTCCTCCACCTTCCAATTGAGGATGCCGAACAGATGCTCAATAGGGTTTAGGTCTGAAGACATGCTTGGCCAGTCGAGCACCTTTACCCTCAGTTTCTTTAGCAAGGCAATGGTTGTCTTGAAGGTGTGTTTGGGTTTGTTATTATATTGGAATACTCTTGCTCTTCTTCAGTATGTCACAGTACATGTTGTCATTCATAGCTCCCCACTGCTGGCAGTACTCATGCAGCCCCAAACCATGAAACTCCCACCACCATGCTTGACTGTAGGCAAGACACACTTGTCTTTGTACTCCTCACCTGGTTGCCACCACACATGCTTGACAACATCTGAACCAATTTAGTTTATCTTGGTCTCATCAGACCACAGGAAATGGTTCCAGTAATCCATGTCTTTAGACTGCTTGTCTTCAGCAAACCGTTTGTGGGCTTTCTTGTGCATCATCTTTAAAAGAAGCTTCCTTCTGGGACGACATGCAGACCAGTTTTATGCAATGTGCTGGAGTGCTGGAGGTTAGCCATTACTGTCCTAGGCCATCTTTATGTAGAGCAACAATTCTTTTTTTTTTCAGATCCTCAGAGAGTCATGAGGTGCCATGTTGAACTTCCAGTGACCAGTATGAGAGAATGTGAGAGCGATAACACCAAAGTTAACACACCTGCTCCCCATTCACACCTGAGGCCTTGTAACACTAACAAGTCATATTACATTGGGGATGAAAAATGGCATAATTTGGCCATTTTCACTTATGGCGATACTCACTTGGCAACCTGTGAAGCTCTAATGCAGGCATGCTCAACCTGCGGCCCTCCAGCTGTTGCAAAACTACAACTCCCAGCATGCCCAAACAGCCTACAGCAGGGCATTGTGGGAGTTTTAGTTTTACAACAGCTGGAGGGCCGCAGGTTGAGCATGCCTGCTCTAATGACTCCATGTCCAAGGGAGTTAAGACAGTGCTAGAAAATAATAGTGGCCACACAAAATATTGACACAAGATATGTGATGAGTGACTCTGGTTTGTCCTGCTGTGGACAAACCCAATTCATTCATCTGCATCACTTAAATTCATTATTATCCCTATGTTTGTATATGCATTAAAATGTATTGTCTCTGATGAGGCTGTGTAAAGATGGCCATGGTTAACGCGAGACTTCATTGGTCTTGCGCATGTGTCATTATTGTGAGTAGCGACACATGCATAAATATATTTTATAAAGAAACTGAACACAGATTTGTTAAAGTTTTTGGCATGCGCCAAGAATCCAGGTTTGGCTTTGTTATGAAATATATTTTTGCATGCGCCAACGATTAGCACATCTCATAGATCGGTATTTTATTCACAGTAGATAAAAGAACACATATCAGATGTTAAAAGTGAGACATTGTACCATTTAATGGAAAAAAATAATCATTTACAACATAATGGCAGTAACATATCTCTAAAAGTTGGGACAGGAGCATGCCTACCATTGTGTAGCATATCCACTTCATTTAACAACAGTATGCAAATGTCTGGGAAGTGAGAAGACCAGTTGGTGGAGTTTTAGGAGAATAATGTTGTCCCATTCTTGTATGATGTAGGATTCTGGATACTCAACAGTCCTGGGTCTTTTTCATTTTTTGTTTCATAATGTGGTATGTCCGATTTGTGTGATATGTTTTTTATTGGTAAAGGGTCTAGACTGCAAGCAGGTCAGTTCAGTAATTGGACTTTTCTTCTGCAAAATCATGATGTTGTGATTGATTCAGTATGTGGTTTAGCATTGTCTTGCTGAATTATGCAAGGCCTTCCCTGAAAGAGACTAGGGGTGGCTTATGAGAGCATGTGGATGGGAGCATATACTGTATTGTTCTAAAACCTCTATATACTGTTCAGCATTGATAATGCCTTTCCAGATTTGTAAGCTGCCCATACCATAGATACTAATGCCACCCCATACTATCAGAGATGTTGGCTATTGAACTGTGTGCTGATACCAAGCTCGACAGCCCCTCAAATTTTGATTCAACTGACTTTGCCTCAGTCCATTTTAAATGAATTTTGACTCAGAGAAGCCGGCATCATTTCTGGATTGTGTTGACATATGGCTTTTTCTTTGGATGATACAGCTTTAACTTGCATTTGTGGATTGCACGCAAACTGTGTTCATAGACACTGATTTCTAGAAGCGTTTCTGGGCCCATGCAGTGATTTTTAGTACAGAATAATGCCTTTTTTTAATGCAGTGCCACCTGAGGGCCCATAGATCATGAGCATCCAATATTGACCGCGGACCTTATCCATTGCGTACATGGATTTCTCCAGATTCTATGAATCTTTTCATTATAATATGTACTGTAGAAAATGGGATATTCAAAGTCTTCACAATTTGACGTTAAAGACCATTTTTCAGAAATTGTTCTGCAATTTTTAGATGCAGCTTCACCTGACGATGTGCGACGTCAGGTCACAGTGAAGCGCCGGCCAGGAGAAGACCAGGGAGCGGTGAGTGAGTGTCAGCACCATCTACAGCGAGTTGTATTTTTTCATGAAATGGTAAAATGCCTCACTTTTAACTACTGATATCTGTTCTATGTCCTACTGTGAATATAATATGATATTTGCAAATCATTGCACTCTGTTTTCCTAAACATTTATTTACATTTTACACAGTGTCCTAACTTTTTTGGAACTGGTGTTGTATGTATGTATATATATATATATATATATATAGTAAGACGGTACAAGGAATCATCGTGGATGACAGGTACATGTCACCAAGGTTCCTGGCCTTGGTGGAGTAAAAGCCATTTTTTATGTGTCAGCAGCAGTTGCTGTTTGACACCTTGGTACTTAGCATGGCTGCAATATGTGATCTGGGACTGCTTACTGGGAGTAGTCAAAGTGCTGGGTGGGTGACTACTCCCAACGTTCCAGGCCGGGTTTTGCCAGGCATAAAAACCGGCCAGCACTGCCTGGTGGAGAGGATTACCTCCGTCTGACAGTGGAGCTCAGGAGGTCTGTGTGCTGGGATCTGAGGCCTGTGCTGGGCTGAAGAGCGTAGACCCATGTGTCAGGGGAACAGGCCGCCTAAAGCCTGTATTCTAATTTGAACTTTCTGAGGCAGAACTGCCACCAAGGTGACTTTTGTTTTATTAACTTGCCATTGGGTGTGAAGAACACCAACACCGCAAAAGTGACGTTTTGTTTTTGGCATCATGTGTGAATAAACACTGAAGTTTGAATAACGAACTTGTATTTTGCCTCTGTACTGCGCCTGCTTATCCCAACTAACAGAGCAAATCCACACACAATATATATATATATATATATATATATATGAATAAAAAATAGAGCAGCACTCCAGTATGGTGAAAAAAGAAAGCTGTTTATTCACCCAGTGGTGACGCAACGTTTCGGCTCCAACATGAAGCCTTTCTCAAGCTTGAGAAAGGCTTCATGTTGGAGCCGAAACGTCGCGTCACCACTGGGTGAATAAACAGCTTTCTTTTTTTACCATACTGGAGTGCTGCTCTATTTTTTATTCATATCATCCTGGGACGCTATTCCCACTGGAGCTTGCACCCAACTTCCCTATTTCAAGGTTGGTGCTGCCATTCATTACATGAATTCATAAATAATTTTGAATCTTTTGAATCATATATCATATAAAAATATGTAAAATTTCGCAAAAAGAAATAATGATAATGCTAATTTTGTATTTTAAATAATCTTATGTAGTATTATTTGCAATCATGTGACTTCTTTATATTGACACCATGTGGTTCTTTTTCTGTTGAAAAAATACATACATAAATATATTCCAAATAATTTATAAAGAGAAAACTGGGTTGATTTCCTTTAAGTATTTTAAATCTTCAATATGTTTTCTACTGTAATAAGACTTCATTATGCTTAACTGAAAAAAGACTGTAATTGCAATGATACAATTAGAGACAATTACATTTTACTTGTAAGAAAAACAGAACATCTCGCAGTGGTTTCTCAAAGGAAATAGCAAGCAAAATGCATAATTCTTCTGACGTTATTTTGTTAGTGTACCATTAGCTCATGATAAAAGCAATTTTTCATGTTTCTATGTTATTCATTGTACCTACCTTTAATGAAAATTAAACCAATCATAGATAAAAACAGTTTTGTTAAACATTCTGACATGTTTGTGTGCAAATAATTCTATCCCTAATGTGTTTTTTTTTCGTTTTTCAAGTGATGGACGCTAACAACCTAGGTCTCTTTCACAGGCCAGTGAATCTCAGACATGTGATGTTTGTATTCTCCATGGACAGCACACATACCCATTAACATAAAAAAAAAAAACTATGGAGATATGAACTACTTTGGTCTGTGAAGTGGACCAAACATGCCCATTGATGTCTATAGGTCTGTGAAAACCACTGACACAACACAGATGGCATCTAAGTTTTGTAACTGATTTTCAAGGACTATTGATAGGAGAAGCTCTGGGAACTAATTTTCAGCTTTGCAGTGAATGTCGAATACAGTTGACTCACATAGGGCAAAATATGTACACATCGGCAAAACATGGATCCTTCATTGACATCTTGACGAATGAACCACTTAACACTTTCCATTCTTGTTGTGGATGTCATCACAGACTTTTGCTGTGTGACAGAGGTCTTACAATGAGGTTAGTTGGTGGTTCCATTGTGTTGTCTCCAACAGACCTTTACTGGGATTATTGTTTGTAGTTAAAGATATTTGCAGGCTCCTGATATTGATGATCTATTCTCAGGCTACGCCAGTCTACTTTCACACTCGTGTTTTAGCTTTCCATTTGAGAGATCCATCAGGGCTCTCACAAGCGGTCCAAAACAGATCAGTTTGCATTCTAATGCATTCTGAATGGAAAAGGACCCGCTCAGAATGCATCAGTTCACTCTCCATTTCGCTTAGGAGACTGACACCAAAACACTGCTTGCTGCGTTTTGGTGTCCGTTTGATGAAACTGAGCCAAACGGATACGTCCTGGCACACAATCTAAGTCAATGGGGACGGATCCGTTTTTACTGACACAATCTGGCACAATAGAAAACGTATTCGTTCTCCATTGACTTTCAGTGGTGTTTAAGATGGATCTGTCTTGGCTATGTTAAAGATAATACAAACGGATCCGTTCAGAACGGATGCAGACGGTTGTATTATCTGAACAGATCCGTCCATGACGGATCCGCACAAAACGCAAGTGTGAAAGTAGCCATATATCCTATAGGTGAGGGTCCAACATCCAGCACCCCCACTCATCTGCTAATCCCTGTAGCGTCTGGTGATAGAACTAGCACTTTGATTGGAATAGAAAGCACAGTTCTGTTCAAAGTAAAATGGCTGTGCTGAGTTACTGCAGCTTAGCTTCTATTCACTTGGAAGCTGGGCTACAGTAGCCCAGCATAGCCACCACACTTTGAAGGGAGCTGTGCTTATTCCATTGAAAGTGCTAGTTCCAGTGCAAGAGGCTGCAGGGAACAGTAAATCGTTGGGGCTGCAGATAATAGTGACCTATCCTGAGGATAGGTCATTAATATCAGGGGTATGGACAACTCCTTTAAATCCATCCCATAATTATAAACTTTTTTTGTTTATTTACACTTACCGTATGTTCTCAAATATTCAAGGAATAATGTTGGAATTCCACCTTCTACTGTTTCTATTCAACAACCTTTCTGTGTACACCTCAGTAAATGTGCCAAGGTGATCACACATGCTCAGTTTTGCTTTGCTCTCTCTTCTATGTGGAGGGATCCCTGGTGTGGTCAGTTGGCTGCTTCTGAAGATGCAACATATTTCTCAGAGGTAATTCTGAGCAAGTGAAAGTTAGACATTGTTAATGTAATTGCATGCTCAGCATCTCCTATTAGAAGCAGAGAGGATACTGCAGCATCAGAAGCAGCCAACTCATCACATCTGTAATCCTCCACACATCTGAGGGAGCATACAGAAACACAAGACTGAGCATGTGTGTCCACCCTGGCTTATTTACTGAGATGTTCATGGAAAGGCTGTTCAGCAGAAACAGATGGTGGTGCAACACTAATATTTTGGTGTGAACGATACGTTCACAAAGTGGACTCTGAATTTCTCGGAAAATTTGAATTTGCCATGAAGCCAAATTTCCTTTGGCTTCATGGTAATGAATACATTTTTCCTAAAAAGGTCGTAAAACAAACAAAAAATTCATACTCGTCTCCAGTTGATCGCGAAGAGCCCCCTGAGGCCATCTTGCCTGCAGATTCAACGCAAAATTTCATCACCATGAACCGTGAGAGATTTTGCAATGGCTCTGCAAGCAAGATACCGTAGCTGCAGCAGTCTCTTTGTGGTCAAATGGATAAGGTGAGTATTTTAATTATTATTATTTTTTTACAGATTAACCCCTGACAGCCCTCAATGGTCATCTCAGATGCCACAATCAGCGCTGAATGCGGCATCTGAAGGGTTCAATGACAGGGGTGGCGCAATCACCATTCTCCGTCATTGCTCCCCCTACTCCGCCGACTTGTGAAATTCTGCAAAGCACCCGAATTTAAAGGGTTTCTATCACTTCGTATGACATATTTAGGTGTCAGACACTAGCGATCCGCTAGTGTCTGCTCTAACAAACCATCCTAATATAATAGGTTTTGGGGCAGCCGTTTTGCTAAAATAACAACTTATATCTATATGCTAATGAGCCTCTAGGTGCTATGGGGGCGTCATTAGCACCTAGAGGCTCCGTCTACCTTCATAAACTGTCGCCGCCCAGCGCGTCCCTCCAGCCCGCCCATCTCCTGCTGAATGCGATCCTCTCCGTGCGCGTCTCTGTTCTGCGCATGCGCAGTGAATGTCTGACCGCTTCCCTGCTCAGACATCTCCACTGCGCCTGCGCCGATGACATCATAGTGCTCCGAGGAACAGGCGCAGTGGAGATGTCTGAGCAGGGAAGCGGTCAGACATTCACTGCGCATGCGCAGAACAGAGACGCGCACGGAGAGGATCTCATTCAGCTGGAGATGGGCGGGCTGGAGGGACGCGCTGGGCGCCGACAGTTTATGAAGGTAGACGGAGCCTCTAGGTGCTAATGACGCCCCCATAGCACCTAGAGGCTCATTAGCATATAGATATAAGTTGTTATTTTAGCAAAACGGCTGCCCCAAAGCCTATCATATTAGGATGGTTTGTTAGAGCAGACACTAGCGGATCGCTAGTGTCTGACACCTAAATATGTCATACGAAGTGATAGAAACCCTTTAAGTTTTGAGAACTTCGCTAATTTTTTTAAATAAGTAAAAATACAAAAAAAACTATAAGCAGTACATTATTTAAAGATACCAAATAACGATGGGAGAATCTACGAAGGAGGCAATGAACAGCTATAAGCAAGACTGCTATGCCAGAGTCAAACAGGCTTACAGGTTCTGTGATACTGCATCCCAAATGTAGTCCCTTTTAAGGCCTCTTTCACACTTGCGTTGTCCGGATCCGGCGGGTACTCCACTTGCAAGTGTACTGAAAGCATTTGAAGACGGAGCCGTCTTCAAAATGCTTTCAGTGTTACTATGGCACCCAGGACGCTATTAAAGTCCTGGTTGCCATAGTAGGAGCGGGGAGCGGGGGAGCGGTATACTTACAGTCTGTGCGGCTCCCGGGGCGCTCCAGAATGACGTCAGAGCGCCCCATGCGCATGGATGACGTGATCCATGCGATCACGTGATCCATGCGCTTGGGGCGCCCTGACGTCACTCTGGAGCGCCCTAGGAGCCACACGGACGGTAAGTATGCTGCTCCCCCGCTCCCCGCTACACTTTACCATGGCTGCCAGGACTTTAGCGTCCCGGCAGCCATGGTAACCATTCAGAAAAAGCTAAAAGTCGGGTCCGGCAATGCGCCGAAACGACGTTTAGCTTAAGGCCGGATCCGGATCAATGCCTTTCAATGGGCATTAATTCCGGATCCGGCCTTGCGGCAAGTCTTCAGGATTTTTGGCCGGAGCAAAAAGCGCAGCATGCTGCGGTATTTTCTCCGGCCAAAAAACCTTCCGTTTCGGAACTGAAGACATCCTGATGCATCCTGAACGGATTTCACTCCATTCAGAATGCATTAGGATAAAACTGATCAGGATTCTTCCGGCATAGAGCCCCGACGACGGAACTCTATGCCGGAAGAAAAGAACGCAGGTGTGAAAGAGCCCTAAGTTACATGGCTTCACCTACTAATTACAGTGTCCTCTGAATTTCTGATAGGCAGAAGACAGATTTTATGATTAAAAGGGTTGTCCCCTAACTACAAGACAGGTAAAGGTATCTGATTAATGGGGGTCTGATCTCTGAACATCGATAATCATAAAAACAGACATCCCATGTCCCTCTATGAATGGAGTGGCTAGAGATACTTGAATACAGGGTGTTCTGTTATCTTCTGCAGTCCCCTTGAGAATGCATGGAGAAACAACAGCCATGCATAACCTGCAGCATTAAAGGGGTTGTCGAAGTTCAGAGCTGAACCCGGAAATATGCCCATTTCCACCCAGGCAGCCCCCTTAACTTGAGTATCAGAGCAGTTCATGCTCAGATGCTTTCCTTTGCCCTGCGCTGAATCGTGCAGGGCAAAGGCATTTTCTGGAGTTCCGGTGACGAACTGGACTCTCCATGGGACTGCCAGGCGGAGGCTTCCACCCAGCAGTGAGTCCAGTGATGTCACCGGCACTGATGGGGAGGCTTTAGTGCTGCCCTAGCCTGTAAAAATGCTAGGGCAGCGCTAAAGCCCCCCCCATCAGAGCCGCTGGCGTCACCGAACACACTGCTGGACGGAGGCATCCGCCCGGCAGTGTGTTATTGTAAATAAAAGAGCCCTTGCCCTGCGAGATCCAGCGCAGGGAAAAGGAGAGCATCGGAGCATGAAATGCTCTGATGCTAACATCAGGAGGGCTCTGAACCCAGACAACCCCTTTAAATTCTCGCAATCCTTTAGAGACTTGATTGTTTTGGGTCTTAGTGACCAAGCAATTTCTTTCATCACCGCAAGAGTCATTTTTATTTTTACATCAACATGGCTATACAAGGGTGTGTTTTCTTCTAGGACAAGTTGAGGGCACTGCTTTGGGGGTCAACATAACTCATTGATTAACTTTCATTCTTTAAAGGGAACTCTAAAAAATTTGAATATCGTGCAAAGTTCATTTATTTTAGTAATGCAACTTAAAAGGTGAAACTGACATAGATAGACTCATTACATGCAAAGCGAGATATTTCAAGCCTTTATTTGTTATAATTTGGATGATTATGGCTTACAGTTTATGAAACCCCAAAGTCACAATATTGAGGTACCCTTTGCTCAGGGGATATGGATTAATTAGCTGACTAGAGTTGGCACTTTGAACCTTTTCACAAAATTCGAATTTTAAGCTGCATTAATGCAATTTCTTTTAATTTGCGTTACTGAAATAAATGGACTTTTGCACGATATTCAAATTTTTCGAGTTTCACCTGTATATTTTTCAGGTAAAATATTCAGTATAGCTTGTATTTCATTCATTTATATTCCTGCTAATTCTGGGCTTTGAAGTCAAGGACGTGGCATATCTCTGTATGCATAGTCGGAAGCTGTCTTACATTTAGAACTGGTGCTGGAAGCGCCGAAGTTATGGAGAGTCATAACTTCTGCAGATCGTCCACCAGCTATGGGGCTTTATTAAGACTGGAGTCTAAAATGCTGGTCTTAATAAATGTGTCCCATAGTCTTTATTTAAATTTTAGTACTTTTGAACAATAAAACTCTTAGGCCTCATGCACACGACCATATTTTTTTGCGGTCCACAAAACGGGGTTCCGTTTTTCCGTGATCCGTGACCGTTTTTTCATCCGTGGGTCTTCCTTGATTTTTGGAGGATCCACGGACATGAAAAAAAAGTCGTTTTGGTGTCCGCCTGGCCGTGCGGAGCCAAACGGATCCGTCCGGAATTACAATGCAAGTCAATGGGGACGGATCCGTTTGACGTTGACACAATATGGTGCAATTTCAAACGGATCCGTCCCCCATTGACTTTCAATGTAAAGTCAGGAGTTAATATACCATAGGATCGGAGTTTTCTCCAATCCGATGGTATATTTTAACTTGAAGCGTCCCCATCACCATGGGAACGCCTCTATGTTAGAATATATCGTCGGATTTGAGTTACATCGTGAAACTCAAATCCGACAGTATATTCTAACACAGAGGCGTTCCCATGGTGATGGGGACGCTTCAGGTTAGAATATACTAAAAGAACTGTGTACATGACTGCCCCCTGCTGCCTGGCAGGTGCTGCCAGGCAGCAGGGGGCAGCCCCCGCCCTTGTAGTTAACACATTGGTGGCCAGTGTGGCCGGCCCCCCCCTCCCTCCCCTGTAGTTAACTCATTGGTGGCCAGTGCAGCCGGCCCCACTCCCTCCCCTGTAGTTAACTCGTTGGTGGCCAGTGGGCCCCCCCCTCCCTCCCCTGTAGTTAACTCGTTGGTGGCCAGTGGGCCCCCCCTCCCTCCACTGTAGTTAACTCGTTGGTGGCCAGTGGGCCCCCCCCTCCCTCCCCTGTAGTTAACTCGTTGGTGGCCAGTGGGCCTTCTCCCCTCCCTCCCCCTCCTAATTAAAATCTCCCCCCTATCATTGGTGGCAGCGGAGTGTACCGATCGGAGTCCCAGTTTAATCGCTGGGGCTCCGATCGGTAACCATGGCAACCAGGACGCTACTGCAGTCCCGGTTGCCATGGTTACTTAGCAATTTGTAGAACCATTATACTTACCTGCGAGCTGCGATGTCTGCGATGTCTGCGTCCGGCCGGGAGCTCCTCCTACTGGTAAGTGACAGGTCATGTCACTTACCAGTAGGAGGAGCTCCCGGCCGGATGCAGACATCGCAGCTCGCAGGTAAGTATAATGGTTCTACAAATTGCTAAGTAACCATGGCAACCGGTACTGCAGTAGCGTCCTGGTTGCCATGGTTACCGATCGGAGCCCCAGCGATTAAACTGGGACTCCGATCGGTACACTCCACTGCCACCAATGATAGGGGGGAGATTTGTAATTAGGAGGGGGAGGGAGGGGAGAAGGCCCACTGGCCACCAACGAGTTAACTACAGGGGAGGGAGGGGGGGCCCACTGGCCACCAACGAGTTAACTACAGGGGAGGGAGGTGGGCCCACTGGCCATCAATGAGATAACTACAGGGGAGGGAGGGGGGCCCACTGGCCACCAATGAGTTAACTACAGGGGAGGGAGGGGGGCCCACTGGCCACCAATGAGTTAACTACAGGGGAGGGGGGGCGGCCGCACTGGCCACCAATGAGTTAACTACAGGGGAGGGAGGGGGGCCCACTGGCCACCAATGAGTTAACTACAGGGGAGGGAGGGGGGCCCACTGGCCACCAATGAGTTAACTACAGGGGAGGGAGGGGGGGGGGCGGCCGCACTGGCCACCAATGAGTTAACTACAGGGGAGGGAGGGGGGCCCACTGGCCACCAATGAGTTAACTACAGGGGAGGGAGGGGGGCCCACTGGCCACCAATGAGTTAACTACAGGGGGAAGGCTGCCCCCTGCTGCCTGGCAGCACCTGCCAGGCAGCAGGGGGCAGTCATGTACACAGTTCTTTTAGTATATTCTAACCTGAAGCGTCCCCATCACCATGGGAACGCCTCTGTGTTAGAATATACTGTCGGTTCTGAGTTTTCACGAAGTGAAAACTCAGCTATGAAAAAGCTTTTATGCAGACGGATCTTCGGATCCGTCTGTATAAAAAACTAACCTACGGCCACGGATCACGGACACGGATGCCAATCTTGTGTGCATCCGTGTTCTTTCACAGACCCATTGACTTGAATGGGTCCGTGAACCGTTGTCCGTCAAAAAAATAGGACAGGTCATATTTTTTTGACGGACAGGATACACGGATCACGGTCTCGGCTGCAAAACGGTGCATTTTCCGAAAGTCAATGGGTCCGCGAAAAAAAACAGAAAACAGCACAACGGCCACGGATGCACACAACGGTCGTGTGCCTAACAAAAGGAAAATGTTTTTGAATCACTAGATTCCAAGACCCAGGGATTGACTTTTGTGGAACAACCTGTAGTTTTCATTAGTACCATTTTGGGGTACATAAGATATGTTTTCATTCCATTTTTCTGGGTGGCAGATGAGCAAAAAAAAAAAAAGAGAGAAAATATAAATCTAAATAATTTATTATATTTTTTTCCCCGGTATTCTCTATGCTTTCCAGTGTTATCATGCTATTTGACCAACATAGAGAAGTTTACACTTTGGGTCAGTATGATTACAGAAATACCTAATATGTAGTTATTTTTTTTAGTTTTTCTACTTTTGCATAATAAAAGCTCATAAAAAAAAGGAAAAAACCGTTTTGACTTCATGTCCCAAGGCCATAATGTTTATTTTTTTTTCAACAGAGGCAAAGTAAATAAGCAAAATAAAAAAAAAATTCAAAAATGTCCATTGATTTATTTTTGTTACAATTTAAAACTTTCAGTGAAAAAGGTGCATTTTTCCTTTTAATTATCTTTATTACTCAAAAAAGTAAAAATACACTGTACTTAAACAGTGCAGTGTATCATACAGTCAGTCTGAAACTGACAGGCAGTCTATTAGAGGGATTCTGGGTGACAGAGGGAGCCCCTTCCTCCTGAAACATATTATATGCCGAGGTCAATATTGACAGCTGCATATAAGGGGTTAACTATCCAGGATCAATGTTTCTCTGATCTTGGCCATTAGAGCAGGTGCTGTCACTGCACCACCTAGCATGAGATGATAAAAACACATATGGGTGATCAACAACCCTGTAACTAGGAAGTGTTTCTGCCAATTTCTTTAAGAGTCGCCTAATTTACTCCTTATATTTTAACCGTTTCCCGACATGTGACGCACTATGATGTCACATGTCAGGTCTATAAAGATAGCACCCACTCCAGAGGGGAGCGGGCGCCACAAAGCAGACACCCAGGTCAAATTTCCGCGAGCAGCGGTAATACTGATCACAGACATTTAACCACTTAGGAAGCACAAAAAACAAGTGTGGGTGTGTACCGGCTACCACGAGCAAAGATCAAGGGAGTTATATGGTCTTTGCAGCAGCATCTGTACTTCTGAATGATACAAGGCTGCCGCACATAGGTTCCTATGGAGATCCTGCCTATGGCAGGGCTCCATAGGAATATAGTGTAATTCTCATAGACCCCAAAGTTAATGTGTTGGGATCTATAAGAGAAGCAATCTGAAAACTGCTTATTCAAGTTCCCTATGAGAACTATTAAAAATGTGGTATTGCCATAATTGTAGTGACCCGGAGAATGAAGAACACAAGTCAGTTTTACCGAATAGTGAATGCCATAAAACTACCACTATATTCTATGCAATATTAAATAGTGCCATTAGAATGTACAACTTGTCCTGCAAAAAACAAGTTATGTGAACAGCTATGTGAACAGAAAAATAACGAAGCTACGGCTCTAAGAAGGCAGGAAGTAGAAAAAAGAAACATAAAATGGAAAATCGCTCGGTCAGCAAGGGGTTAATTGTCTTTCAGTAAGTCTGTTTCTTAGAAGGTATTTAAAGCAAGAAAATATATAGCAAGGTCATAAAAAAAAGTCTTTTTCACATGAATATCTAATGAGCTTATGTCTTGAAATGGTTCCTGTAACCAGGAACAAGATCAAAAAAATAAAAAGTAAAACTATATAGAAGTGATAAAGTCGTAACTAGGAAAATACTGAAAAAAAGAGTTCTTTAAAGCCTTAAATAAAAAGGTCTGCAAAGCCTGGATCCATGTTAGAACTTACAGAGCACTTATAACAGATAAAGCTGAAGGAATATCATGTTGATTCATTTCACATCCTGCATGACTTTCACATCATTTTAGAGGTTCACACTTTCTGTTTTACCCTTATAAATAAACTTATACAAGACAAGAGTTTAAAGTGAAGGTCCACAATTTATTATCAGGTTACTTTAGATACAAAATAGCCTATAGCTGAATCAGAACATTCTGACTGCCTTTAGCTACCAAAAGTAGGAGCTCAAGAGCTTAATGCAAGCATTTTTTATTATTGAATTCAGTGTATAAAAATGCAGCAATGACCTCTCCATAGGGGTGGAAATAAAAAGGAATAATTGTATTCATTAAGCTGTCCTTCTACTGGATTTGAAGCTTTGTCACAGACAAAACTCACACCTATCAGGATATATTATAACAGATCTATATACAGCCAGGTCCATAAATATTGGGACATCAACACAATTCTAACATTTTTGGCTCTATGCACCACCACAATGGATTTGAAATGAAACAAACAAGATGTGCTTTAACTGCAGACTCAGCTTTAATTTGAGGGTATTTACATCCAAATCAGGTGAACGGTGTAGGAATTACAACAGATTGCATATGTGCCTCCCACTTGTTAAGGGACCAAAAGTAATGGGACAGAATAATAATCATTAATCAAACTTTCACTTTATAATACTTGGTTGCAAATCCTTTGCAGTCAATTACAGCCTGAAGTCTGGAACGCATAGACATCACCAGACGCTGGGTTTCATCCGTGCCTGCTCTGCCAGGCCTCTACTGCAACTGTCTTCAGTTCCTGCTTGTTCTTGGGGCATTTTCCCTTCAGTTTTGTCTTCAGCAAGTGAAATGCATGCTCAATCGCATTCAGGTCAGGTGATTGACTTGGCCATTGCATAACATTTCACTTCTTTCCCTTAAAAAACTCTTTGGTTGCTTTTGCAGTATGCTTTAGGTTATTGTCCATCTGCACTGTGAAGCGCCGTCCAATGAGTTCTGAAGCATTTGGCTGAATATGAGCAGATAATATTGCCCGAAACACTTCAGAATTCATCCTGCTGCTTTTGTCAGCACTTACATCATCAATAAATACAAGACAACCAGTTCCATGACACGACCACCACCATGCTTCACGGATGAGGTGGTATGCTTAGGATCATGAACAGTTCCTTTCCTTCTCCATACTCTTCTCTTCCCATCACTCTGGTACAAGTTGATCTTGGTCTCATCTGTCCATAGGATGTTGTTCCAGAACTGTGAAGGCTTTTTTAGATGTCATTTGGCGAACTCTAATCTGGCCTTCCTGTTTTTGAGGCTCACAAATGGTTTACATCTTGTAGTGAACCCTCTGTATTCACTTTGGTAAAGTCTTCTCTTGATTGTTGACTTTGACACACATACACCTACCTCCTAGAGAGTGTTCTTGATCTGGCCAACTGTTGTGAAGGGTGTTTTTTTCACCAGGGAAAGAATTCTTCGGTCATCCACCACAGTTGTTTTCCATGGTCTTCCCGGTCTTTTGGTGTTGCTGAGCTCACCGATGAGTTCCTTCTTTCTAAGAATGTTCCAAACAGTTGTTTTGGCCACGCCTAATGTTTTTGCTATCTCTCTGATGGGTTTGTTTTGTTTTTTCAGCCTAATGATGGCTTGCTTCACTGATAGTGACAGATCTTTGGATCTCATCTTGAGAGTTGACTGCAATAGATTCCAAATGCAAATAGCACACTTGAAATGAACTCTGGACCTTTTATCTGCTTATTGTAATTGGGATAATGACGGAATAACACACACCTGGCCATGGAACTGCTGAGAAGCCAATAGTCCCATTACTTTTGGTCCCTTAACAAGTGGGAGGCACATATGCAAACTGTTATAATTCCTACACCGTTCACCTGATTTGGATGTAAATACCCTCAAATTAAAGCTGACAGTCTGCAGTTAAAGCACATCTTGTTAGTTTCATTTCAAATCCATTGTGGTGGTGTATAGAGCCAAAAATTGTAGATTTGTGTTGATTTCCCAATATTTATGGACTTGACTGTAAATATATAAACATTTGAAAAAATTGGAGATAACAAAATGCTGACCAAGGGGGAATATTCGCTTTAACCTTTTTAGGAAACAGCAAATTTTTGCAGTCACACTTAAATTTTTTTCCTCCCCACATTCCAGAACACATTACTTTTTTATGTTTTAGTTGTATGAAGGTCTGCTTTTTTGTGAGGCTTTTGACCTTTTGATAATTTTTTTATTCCTTTTTTTAAGAGGTGAGGTGCCAAAAAAACAGAAGTAAAACAGAAACACTCGCGCCATGTATGGTGAATAAAGTGACCTTTTTTGATGCAATTATACCAATTAAGAAAATGTGTAATGTATTTGAATGTGTAATGTTTGTACTTTTGTTAATATTTATAAAAAACTTTATTAACCTTTTTATTCCCCTTAGGGTACTTGGACCAATAATCATTTGATTACTTCTACAATACACTGCAATACATTACTGTATGTGTTGCATTACAGTGTATGCATTTTTAACACAACTCTATGACCTATGATACTTGTGGTGAAGTCTAATAGAAGTCCCAACATAGCAGGTCTTCACCAGGCTTCTGCTGCCATGATAACCACCTAGAACAATACAATTGCATCCTGGGGGGCAAATCGTGAGACAGAGAGATCACCCTCAATCTTTTTATAAGTGCTGATGCCACAGTCGCTTTTGACGATGGCATCAGAGGGGTTAAGCCACCAGGACTGGAGTTCTCTTTGATCCTGGCCACTGCAGGCAACTGTTAGCTTTATAACATATCTGGCAACCAAAGTGTTTGAAGCTTAGCTTGTGTGCACTCTCCATACACTCCCTGTTCACTGATGATGTAGTTACATTGTGATGCTTATAACAGTTAAGGAGCCATAGAAGTACCTATGAAAAAAAATAACAAACCTTACTTTAAAGGAATGCTTAAGTGAAAATTAAAAAGGATATGATGAAACAGCAAGATCGATCAACGGTAGAAGAGAAGGGGAACCAAGGGAAGGTCACTCCGCTGTAGCAGTTATACAAGTACAGACACAAAGCTGGTAAAAATATGTAAGGCAGGATAGGCTTGCATTAAAGGGAATGGGTCAACAGAAAATGCCTTTTTGTTTTAATCAATGTGGTTATTTATCAAACTGGTGTAAAGTAGAACTGGCTTAGTTGCCCATAGCAACCAACCAGATTCCACCTCTCATTTTTCACAGCTCCTTTGAAAACTAAGCCAGTTCTACTTTACACTTTGATAAATGACCCCACTAGTTTTTATGTTAAACATATTGGCCCAGATTTACTAATGTGTCTGTACCAAAAATCTGTCCAAAAAGTGCCGTGAATTGGCACAATTTGGTTTTTACACCTCTTTCCCAAATTATACTTGCATTATTAACCTTATGTCCTAATGTTATACAGCTGTCATAACTATAGCTGCACTGTGAGAAAAGTGCATTACAATTGTTTGTCATTTTTCTTTAAGGACTTTTCATGAATTCTCTTCAACACAGACAGTGCATAAACTTTAAGAAAAGCTGTAAGGAGGTACTGAAAACATTGGTATTGAATGCATGAATGAGTTTTATAAGGTCTACAAAAAAAAAAAATCCAGTGGATTAATGTATATCTGGCCATATTAAACACTTAGACTCATTTGACCTACAGCAATATTTGTCATCCTCCCCATAAATATACTGCTAAGCTCAGCTGAATGTGCATGTTTATTTAATAGGGAGATCGGCCACTGCTAAACCGCTAGTATCGTATGTATATACATGCATAAATGTTCTCACCACAGGGTACAATCCACATGAGCTTGGTTAACCCTGACAAAAGAATAAATTATACAGTATTACACAATATGGACTGAAGGGAATAAACTTGATTGCTCTCAGAAAACTCCCTGTTTATTGTTTCCATAATGTCTTTATCTCACCAACATACATGAGCGTTATTCTGTTATATTTTTTTTTATGAAAATGCCTAAGGCAAATTGTAGAAAGAAATTGATTTTCAATAAAGTGAAATGTACTAAATATTCATATACACATCAAATTGGTGTACACCACAATGTCTATTATACAGTGAAGTTATATGGTCCATTGTTCAGGTGAATATATATATATATATATATATATATATATATATATACACACATATATACACTCACCTAAAGAATTATTAGGAACACCATACTAATACGGTGTTGGACCCCCTTTTGCCTTCAGAACTGCCTAATTCTACGTGGCATTGATTCAACAAGGTGCTGATAGCATTCTTTAGAAATGTTGGCCCATATTGATAGGATAGCATCTTGCAGTTGATGGAGATTTGAGGGATGCACATCCAGGGCACAAAGCTCCCGTTCCACCACATCCCAAAGATGCTCTATTGGGTTGAGATCTGGTGACTGTGGGGGCCATTTTAGTACAGTGAACTCATTGTCATGTTCAAGAAACCAATTTGAAATGATTCGAGCTTTGTGACATGGTGCATTATCCTGCTGGAAATAGCCGTCAGAGGATGGATACATGTTCTCATTCTGTTTACGCCAAATTTGGACTCTACCATTTGAATGTCTCAACAGAAATCGAGACTCATCAGACCAGGCAA
This sequence comes from Bufo bufo, assembly GCF_905171765.1. Classification (NCBI taxonomy): domain Eukaryota; kingdom Metazoa; phylum Chordata; class Amphibia; order Anura; family Bufonidae; genus Bufo; species Bufo bufo. The sequence continues at coordinate 262,136,571 of NC_053393.1, forward strand.
CATTTTTCCAGTCTTCAACAGTCCAATTTTGGTGAGCTCGTGCAAATTGTAGCCTCTTTTTCCTATTTGTAGTGGAGATGAGTGGTACCCGGTGGGGTCTTCTGCTGTTGTAGCCCATCCGCCTCAAGGTTGTGCGTGTTGTGGCTTCACAAATGCTTTGCTGCATACCTCGGTTGGTAACGAGTGGTTATTTCAGTCAATGTTGCTCTTCTATCAGCTTGAATCAGTAGGCCCATTCTCCTCTGACCTCTAGCATCCACAAGGCATTTCTGCCCACAGGACTGCCGCATACTGGATGTTTTTCCCTTTTCACACTATTCTTTGTAAACCCTAGAAATGGTTGTGCATGAAAATCCCAGTAACTAAGCAGATTGTGAAATACTCAGACCGGCCCGTCTGGCACCAACAACCATGCCACGCTCAAAATTGCTTAAATCACCTTTCTTTCCCATTCTGACATTCAGTTTGGAGTTCAGGAGATTGTCTTGACCAGGACCACACCCCTAAATGCATTGAAGCAACTGCCATGTGATTGGTTGACTAGATAATTGCATTAATGAGAAATAGAACAGGTGTTCCTAATAATTCTTTAGGTGAGTGTATCTATACAGTATATATATATATTTTTTTATTATTATAAAAAAATATATCATTTTTATTGACCTTTTTTAAGAATAGCAATAAGATAACACAGATTCAGCAGAAAAGAGAGTAGAACAAAGAATTTCTAAATGTTTATAACTTTCATTGGTATAAACTTTAAAAATTTATAATATTACAATGGCTGTCTATCTCTTTGGTTTATCCCTTTAATTGCTTTTCCTTTTTACTTTTCACCTTCCAAGAGACAAAACTTTTTTTTACTATTCCATCCACATAGCTTGGCATGGTATTTTATAATAGTCCCATTTAATTTACCATATCTTTTTTGTAAATTGGGGGGAAAAAAATTCTGGCCTTGAAAAAGCATACATTAGCACACATTCATATACTCCTTCCGTTTGGAATGATACATTTTATAGTTTTTTTACGTATATTTTGGGCACACTGGAAGACTTCAAAGGATTGCAGCACCTTTTGGATTTTGGAGGCCCACTTTTCTATTGATGGTTTTATGGCACCATACTGCCAGAACAAATGTTGTACAGTACCAAAACCTTAGAAACACACACAAAGTGATAGTGGATATTTTGCACTTTTGGATTTTTGGGGATTTAGGTGAAGAAAATGAAAATAATATTTCACCATAAAACAGATTTTGTCAACAGCCTAAAGACAAATATCACTTTAAAGTAATGATCCCCCTTCCCCAACCACCCACCTACTCTTCCTTGTGGAAGACAGATATATTTATTCTGTGTCTAGGCACAGTAAGAAATATAAGTTCTATCATAACCTAATTATGACAAAACAGAATATTTTTCATCAAATACAGGACATTTTTATTTTGTCTTTTATGGCAATATATGAACTTTGGGGACAATATTTTACATTTTGACTAATAATATAATGAAGTGTGATATTCCCTGGAGTGATCTTTTATACAGAGGCCAGCGTTTGATGGACACTGGAGTTAATAATATCTGGTATCACTTTGAATTCCATTCTTTGTACAAATCCTGCACGTCTTCTCTGGGTTAGTTTTGCTTCCGGTACGAGGAATAGTGTCAGGGAAATGTCTTCCGCTCAGTCTACTAACAGAATTGCGCCCAGAGTTCACAGGAATATCACCTGTTGGGTACAGTAGTGATATTATAATTTCCTCCTAAAAATTGAGAAAAGAACCCTGATTTCCAGATTTGTGTACCACGTAGGAATTGAATACTGCTAACTGCAGCAGTGACGGAGCTTCAAATCTGCTGACCAATGCTTTAATCTTAGCTTTCTGAATTCATAAATTATCTGTATATGCCATGACCACTGCTAAATGATCACTGACATTGTCAAATATGTAATGTGATAGGTTTCTAATGTTTTGCTATTTTATTTCATTCCAAACTGTTTTATACTGTTTGTACACACTGTAAGACTGAATTATAGGGTTATTACCATCCCCTGGAGACAGTCTTCAGATAGAGGTGGGTCCTAACCCCTGGGGTTATCTCTTTCCTGTCTTCCCTGTCTACCTGTAGTCAAGTGGCATACACAGTCAGAATTTGGGGACCCAAAGAAGACTCCAGGGAACACATGAGACTGAGAGTAGAAAAGCGCTACTAAAAAAGTTGAGCAGCCACAACAAGAGAGAGTGCATGGAAATCTGTGAAGGTAATGCACAAGGCTTTAAACTTCACAGCCCTTGGATTCCAGCCCCTAGTCATACAAGACTGCAGCACTCGTTCAGGTATATTGTAAAGGCTTCTAACCCCTGTTTGTATCCCTGTAGCTTGAGGAACACTCTACTAGTGATGGATGTTCGTGGCAGGCCCCATTCACTTTAATGGCAGGTGAACCTGAAAAACCATCGGGTCATATTTGCAGCCACCAAATACTTACTAGAAGTGCATAAATAGTCCCACAACATGGACAGTGACATACCAGAGGGGGATCATTGGCAAAAATTCCCACCAAAAATATGTATTTTAATCAGGGGCCATTTTTATGTGTCTTAAAGGGAAACTCTCAAAAATGTGCCCTGCTGGAACCTAGGAAAATTTTATTTTAGGCCATGGGAGTAATGGCCCCAACAATTAAGCATTCACCTGACAGAAAATAACTTGTGATGATGTGGCTGGAGGTACGGTATATTAGGCGGCCACTGGATAAAATTTTTACTGTAGGCCAGTACAGGCGCCAAAAATTAGGCATTCACATGACAGAAAAGAACTTGTGATGATGTGGCTGGAGGTACATTAGGCGGTCACTGGATACAAATTTCCCTGTAAGCCAGTATAGGCCACAAAAATTAGGCATTCAGTCCCTGACAGAAAATAACTTGTGATGATGTGGCTGGAGGTACATTAGGCGGTCACGGGATAAAAATTTTACTGTAAGCCAGTACAGGCCACAAAAATTAGGCATTCAGTCCCTGACAGAAAATAACTTGTGATGATGTGGCTGGAGGTACATAAGGCGGTCACAGGATAAAAATTTTACTGTAGGCCAGTACAGTCCCCAAAAATTAGGCATTCACCTGACAGAAAAGGAATTTTATGCTGCTTTATATACATAAGACAAGGACCATTCTTTGTTCTGATCGGTGGCGGATATGTGTGGGCTGGCATGAGGGAAATTAATTACACGTGTTGAATCCTCAGAGATCCTGCCTTATTCATTTTTAGAAATGTGAGGTAGTACACACTGTCGTGAGCTAGGCGAGTGCGCTTATCGTTCACGATTTCCCCTGCTGCGCTGAACGTCCTTTCGGACAGGACACTTGACGAGGGACAAGCTAAGAGTTCCATGGCAAATTGCGCTAGCTCTGGCCACAGGAGAAGCCTGCACACCCAGTAGTCCAGGGGTTCCTCGCTTCTCAGAGGGTCCACATCAGCCGTTAACCCGATGTAGTCGTACACCTGTCAGTCTAGGCTTTCACTGAGGCTGGATCTGGAGGGCGGCTGTTGATGGGTTGGCTGAAAGAATGATCTCATATCTGAAGTGACCAAGTGTTTCGCTGTGGGTAGAAATTCCTTTGCCATTGCCCGCAACAGAAGAATGCAGCATCTCTCACAGCAAGGTCTAGAAATGCTGCATTCTGCCAGCCCTCTGTGATGCTTGTAACATGTCTGCCATTTTGCGTTTGTACCGGGGGTCCCTCTTCAAACACTGGAGCATGAAGGCCCCCATTTGCACTAAATTGGAAGCAGTGGAGCGCCCTGGTTCCTGCTCATCTCCCAGGAGAATGTCGACCTCGGTCTCCTCCCCCAGCCACGGACAACATCAGGGATCCCAGAAAAGTTTAAAGTCCCCCTCAAAGCCTGCTCTTCTTGCTCCTCCTCCCCCCAGTCACTATCCTCCTCTGACTCCTCTTCAGAATCCTGCTGACTTGTCTCAGATGGAGTAGGCTACCCCTGGGAAATCATCCAGCATTGCGACTTCCTCATCTTCCTGCTCCTGTTACTCGACGGCTTGATCAATGACACAACGCAATGCACGCTCCAGAAAGAAGGCGTAAGCTACGATGTCACTGACGGTGCCCTGGCTTCGACTAACCAGTTTGGTGATATCATCAAATGGCAGCAGAAGTCTGCATGCGTCGCACATGAGCAGCCACTGGCGCGGTGAAAAGAAACCAAGCTCCCCATAACCTGTCCTGCTGCCGAGTTCTTACAGGTAGTCCTTAATGGCACATTGCTGCTGGAGCAGCCTATCAAGCATATGGCACAAGGTGGAGTTCCAGCGCGTCGGGCTGTCACAAATCAGACGTCTGACGGGAAGGCGGTGTAAAATCTTCTAAAATGGCCAGAGATTTGCCGCCAGACGTCCTGGACCACGGGGTATTTGGCAACAAATCGCTGCATGACCAGGTTCAGGACATGTGCCATGCACGGCACGTGTGTCATTTTGCCTGGTTTCAGTGTGCGCAGAAGATTGGCAACGTTGTCGCACATCACATTTTACCAACTGTCAAATTGAGCGGGGTTAACCACTGATCGGCCTGTGATCGCATAGCTAAAAGCAGTGCAGGACCGGTGTGGCTTTTGGCTTCCAGGCACAACAGCCGCAGCACAGCATGGCAACGTATCACCTGGCACGTCGAATAGGTTCTAGGGAGCTTGGGGGGCGCAGCGGAAGAGGCGGTAGCAGTGGAAAAGGGAGGATGGAGTAGGAGGAGGAGAAGAAGGGGCAGGCCTGCATGCGATCCTTGGCGGTAACACCAAATCCACACAGGAGCCACAGGTTACATGCTTGACAGCCGTCAGAAGGTTCACCCAGTGGGCAGTAAAAGTTTTGTACCTTCTTTGCCCGTGTTTGCTAGACCACGTGTCTGTGGTCAGATGTATCTTGGCACCGACACTGTGTGCCAGAGATATATTAACATGCCCTTCTGGGAGAAATATTTCCTTCCGGGGACCTTTCATTGCGGTGTGCGAATGTCCACAAATTTTCCAAAGGCCTCCGAGTCCACCAGTTTATATGGCAGTAGTTGGTGGGCTAGCAGTTCCGACAAGCCAGCGGTTAGCCCTTGGGCAAGAGGGTTATCCGGCGTCATCAACTTTTTTTGCTCGAACATTTTGGGCCACGAAAGCCTGCCTTCTGCCAGATGAACGCGATGATGGCATGGTGGAAGGTGGAGTGGAGGACAAATGGGAGGAGAGAGGAGAAGGAGAAGAGGCAGGAGGTGGAGCACCGGGAATGTGGCTTTGTGGGCTCTGATAGTGTTGCTCCCACTGGGCTCGGTGATGGGAGGCCAGGTGCCTTCTTAAGGCGGTTGTCCCTAGGTGAGTGTTGGCCTTACCGTGACTTATGTGTTGACAGCACAGGCTGCAGATGGCAACACTATTGTAAGCAGCTGACAAGTTAAAAAAAGCCCACACTGCGGAGCCATGTGCTGGCGTCCTGGGAGCGCCAGAAGAGACCATGCATGGTGGATGGAATAGTTTGGCATATGTAAAAATACACCTCAAAACACATTGCCCTACTTCTTCTGAGTACGGCGATACCACATGTGTGACACTTTTTTGCAGCCTAGGTGCGCAAACGGGCCCAAATTCCAATGAGTACTTTTAGGATTTCACAGGGCATTTTTACGCATTTGGATTCCAAACTACTTCTCACACTTTAGGGCCCCTAAAATGCAAGGGCAGTATAAATACCCCACAAGTGACCCCATTTTAGAAAGAAGACACCCCAAGGTTTTCCGTGAGGGGTATGGTGAGTTCATGTAAATTTTTTGTCACAAGTTAGTGAAATATGAGACTTTGTAAGAAAAAATAAATAAATAAATAAATAAATAAATAAATTTTCCGCTAACTTGTGACAAAAAATAAAAACTTTCATGAACTCACTATGCCCATCAGCGAATACCTTAGGGTGTCTACTTTCCGAAATGGGGTCATTTGTGTGGTGTTTCTACTGTCTGGGCATTGTAGAACCTCAGGAAACATGACAGGTGCTCAGAAAGTCAAAGTGCGTAAATTCACATTTTTGCACCATAGTTTGTAAACGCTATAACTTTTACTCAAACCAATAAATATACACTTATTGCATTTTTTTTTATCAAAGACATGTAGAACAATAAATTTTGAGAAAAATTTATATAGAAATGTAGTTATATTTGAAACATTTTACAACAGAAAATGAAAAATTTCATTTTTTGGCAAAAATTTCGGTCAATTTCGATTAATATAAAAAAAAAGTTAAAATGTCAGCAGCAATGAAATACCACCAAATGAAAGCTCTATTAGTGAGAAGAAAAGGAGATAAACCGTGAGAGTAGTGTAGTGTAGAATTGTAAAAAGTGGTCTGGTCATTAAGGGGGTTTAAGCTAGGGGAGCTGAGGTGGTTAATCAGTATTTTGTGGAAGCAGGTATATCACACCTATATTTTTATTTTTTGCCACAACAGTTATATCACACCACCCTGTTTATTTTGGGCAACAGGTATATCGCAGCCCTCAATCAGTATTTTGTGGAAGAAGGTATAACACACCCCTCAATCAGTTTTTTGGGGGGCAACAGGTATATCACACCCATTGCAAATAGTTGTTAAAATAATGCTTGTCCCTCTATATAGCTGCGGTATCACAGAAGAACCGCACACAACTGCTGCACAATACAAATGCACTATATATTTTCTATGTTAGAAAGCATATTATAGGTATATCACACCCCTTAATCAGTTTTTTTGGGGGCAACAGGTATATCACACCCGTTGCAATTAATTGTTCCAATAGCATTTGTCCCTCTGTATAGCTGCCGTATTGCAGCAGAACTGTAAATAACTGCTGCACAATACAAATGCACTATAATATACTTTCTATGTTAGAAAGTATATTATAAGTATATCACACCCCTCAGTATATCACACTTATCAATAGCACACCTATACCAGTCCTTAAATGGACTTTTGTGGCCCTATGGCTGGGTTCACACGGGCATTGCGGGAAAATGTGCGGGTGCATTACGGGAACACCCGCAATTTTTCTGCGCGAGTGCAAAACATTGTAATGCGTTTTGCACTCGCGTGAGAAAAATCGCGCATGTTTGGTACCCAAACCCGAACTTCTTCACAGATGTTCGGGCTTGGGATCGGTGTTCTGTAGATTGTATTATTTCCCCTTATAACATAGTTATAAGGGAAAATAATAGCATTCTGAATACAGACTGCATAGTACAATAGGGCTGGAGGGGTTAAAAAAAAATAAAAAATCATTTAACTCACCTTAGTCCACTTGATCGCGTAGCCCGGCATCTCCTTTTGTCTCCTTTGCTGAACAGGACCTGTGGTGAGCATGAATTACAAGTAAAGGACCTTTGGTGACGTCACTCCGGTCATCACATGATCCATCACCATGGTAAAAGATCATGTGATGGATCATGTGATGACCGGAGTGACATCACCAAAGCTCCTTTACCTGTAATTAATGCTCACCACAGGTCCTGTTCAGCAAAGGAGACAGAAGGAGATGCCGGGCCGCGATCAAGTGGACTAAGGTGAGTTAAATTATTATTATTATTATTATTATTATTTTAACCCCTCCAGCGCTGTTTTACTATGCATTCTGTATTCAGAATGCTATTATTTTCCCTTATAACCATGTTATAAGGGAAAATAATATTGATCGGGTCTCCATCCCGATCGTCTCCTAGCAACCGTGCATGAAAATCGCACCGCATCCACACTTGCTTGCGGATGCTTGCGATTTTCACGCAGCCCCATTCACTTCTATGGGGCCTGCGTTGCGTGAAAAATGCAGAATATAGGGCATGCTACGATTTTCACGCAACGCACAAGTGATGCGTGAAAATCACCGCTCATGTGAACAGCCCCATAAAAATGAATGGGTCGGTATTCAGTGCGGGTGCAATGCGTTCACCTCACGCATCGCATCCACGCGGAATACTCGCCCGTGTGAAAGGGGCCTATTAGCTAGCGTTTGGTGTCCCTAACAGTCTGTCCCTGCTCCACACAGCAACCTCTCCTTACACTGGCAAAAAACAGAATGTAAAATGGCTGCCAGATTGGGTTTATTTATAGGGTAGGGGGTTTGTCCATGTGCCAAAATGTCTTAATTGGCTGTTCTGTCCCACCTGATGGATGTGTCATGGATCAAAGTTCGGCGCAATGCAAAAGAATATGGCGCCGGTGGATATATGTTCGCATGTTCGTCACAAAACAACCGCCGAGCGAACCACAAGGCCATCTCTACAGTCTACATAGCTGAAGAAAATGCAGATTTTGTTTGTAATTTGTGACACACCCCTTGGCTAATTTGGGAAGTATAGAGCAGTTCATTTGAAAATGCATCACGGTAAGTACTATCTGGAGTTAACCCAGTAATTTGGACTTAGCTATGTTTGGAATTATACAAGGACCATGCCTGCAAATTTTTGGGGAAGATTAACAGAAAGCTTAATAAAAAGTTTGCGCTTGCATGTTCAACTGGCTCTCTTTCTATGATTACAATTTTCGCCCTTGCACCTCACTACTACCAACATCAAGGACACTCTACCTTCCAATAGGCATGAGAACCCTACCAGTGTTTTCCCCAAGGGTAATATTAACAGGTACACCTCCAGGGAGAGTAGGAGCAGGACAGCTATCACCATGAGTAACACCAACATCCTCACACTAATGCCACTCCCATCCTCTCCCCTCACACATCACATCAGTTCTGCTGCATGTACTTTTTAGGAAGTCTGTCACCAGAAAATTCACTTAAACCAAGCACAAAAGTACAGCTAGCTCAACTGAATGTAGTGATACATTCATTTTGGGATCCATTGTTGTATTCTAAAGAAAAATCTTTTTTTAATCTGCATGCAGCTGAGCAGTTAAGTGTGCCAAGACAGGCCTGAGACATTCTGTGCACCTTTACTGCTCCTATACTCTCTGACAGCCCCATCCTTTACTGCATGATTGACAGGGTCAGGCCGAATGACTATGCAGGAACCCAGCCCTGTCAATCAAGAAGGAGAGGGAGGGGCTAAAATAAGAAGCAGGAGGAGCAAGGGTGCAGTGAGTGGCTAGGTCCCACCCTCGGTCTGTAACAGCGGCTGCTGTGCGCCGCTATTCCCCTGGTTACTGCTGCAGTCCTGGGCTCCATGTTCAGCGGTTATCTGCTGCCAGTCCTTCCCATTCCCCCCTGCAGTCCTGGGCTCGGTCTGTGTATGTACTCTTGTTCTGGGATCCGCTCCACAGTTTCTTCTCAGCCTTGGCCACAGCATGCTTGCTCCTTGTTCCCTGCAGTACTTCCTTAAGGGTCGGCGCGCTTAACTTAATGTGACCTCGCTGACCAATCCTAGCCTTCCTGCACATATATAAGTGGCTCATCCCCCTTCCCAGATGCCTTAGGCCCCTTTCACACGAGCGAGTATTCCGCGCGGATGCGATGCGGGAGGTGAACGCATTGCACCCGCACTGAATACTGACCCATTCATTTCTATGGGGCTGTGCACACGAGCGGTGATTTTCACGCATCACTTTTGCGTTGCGTGAAAATCGCAGCATGCTCCTCTTTGTGCGTTTTTCACGTGACGCAGGCCCCATAGAAATGAATGGGGTTGCGTGAAAATCGCAAGCATCCGCAAGCAAGTGCGGATGCGGTGCGATTTTCACGCACGGTTGCTAGGAGACGATCGGGATGGAGACCCGAACCTTATTATTTTCCCTTATAACATGGTTATAAGGGAAAATAATAGCATTCTGAATACAGAATGCTAAGTAAAACAGGGCTGGAGGGGTTAAAAAAAAATAAAAATAATTTAACTCACCTTAATCCACTTGCTCGCGATGCCCGGCTCGCGATGTCCGTGAATCACCATGGTAAAAGATCATGTGACGTACCATGTGATGACCAGAGTGACGTCATCCCAGGTCCTTAAGCTATAGTTAATGCTCTCCACAGGTCCTATACAGTAAAAGAGTCAGACGGAGATGCCCGCATCGCGAGCAAGTGGATTAAGGTGAGTTAAATGATTTTTTATTTTTTTTAACCCCCTTCAGCCCTGTTTTACTTAGCATTCTGTATTCAGAATGCTATTATTTTCCCTTATAACCATGTTATAAGGGAAAATAATACTATTTACAGAACACCGATCCCAAGCCCGAACTTCTGTGAAGAAGTTCGGGTTTGGGTACCAAACACGCGCGATTTTTCTCACGCGAGTGCAAAACGCATTACAATGTTTTGCACTCGCGCGGAAAAATCGCGGGTGTTCCCGCAACGCACCCGGACATTTTTCCGCAGCGCCCGTGTGAAAGAGGCCTTAGTGTCAAGGTCCTTGTGTTCTGCTAAGGTTTCTGATATCTGCTTGTTTTCCTGACTCGGCCTGCTGACGGGCTGCTCCAGTAACTCCTGTTCTGCCTGGACCAGCTGTCTCGTGTGCCAATCCTCCTCAAGAGGTAGCGACCTGGTGTTCCCCTCGGGACAGTCTATCCCCACCATCAGGGGTACTGTGAAGATCGAGGGGTTCACTTAGACATCTCCCTTAGAGGAGGTAGGACACATGGTACAGTGGGTTCACGCTGTTTTCGTGACATCGGTTCACTTACCTGCTGATTTGCACATGGATTAAAAGTCCCTTTTCTCCAAAATGATGCAAAGGATCACAAAGTGACAGGTACCCTTACATTCAACTGCTGGTTTAACAGTGAATTTCCTGGTAACAGATTCCCTTTAAAATCAGGTGCTATGTACATTAGGGAACAATGGAATCCGAATACTTGGCTCAACATCAATGCTATATCTAAAAGAAAGCATTTGCTCATGTAAATGAAATTTTCACCTCAGCTCACGATCTGGCAGTTATCATGCACTAACAATTAAGAGCCTTAAGCATATGCCACTCCTCATAAATATTAGATTTTTTTTCAGATCCTATTTAAATGTAGAAATGTAGAGCGAGATTTATCAAACTGGTGTAAAGTAGAACTAGCTTAATTGCCCATAGCAACCAATCAGATTCCACCTTTCATTTTCCAAAGGAGCCATGCAAAATGAAAGGTGGGATCTGAATGGTTGCTATGGGCAACTAAACCAGTTCTACTTTACCCCAGTTTGATAAATCTCCTCCGTAATGTCTAGGGCCAGCTTTACAGCCATTTTGCATGGAGGAATGATATTTGTCTGAATGTTTGTTCCCAATCATCTCTCCATATAAACATGTTCACTGATCCAATGGGTGAATACTCATTTGTTGCTGAACATGTCAATTATGTAAACATGTAAAATTATAATTTGTCAGCAGCCTCTCCTGTAAATGGGGGATATGCTGCTGACAATAATGCAAACTGTATAGGGATGTATGATCATATGAACGACTGATCATCTGAACATACTGCCGAATGCACCATATAAATGGAAGTAAACAAGCGCCGGTAGACTTGCTATATGTCGATAGGTGCTTGTTATGGACAGATTATAGTCCAGTGCAAATGCCACTTTGTCTTCTTAACAATAAATTGTAGAAAACCACACATCCATTTTTTTGTGATCTATTGCTACAAAGCAAAATTGAGGATTTTAAGGATTGCATAAAGAATTTGTTCTCCAACTTTTGTCTTAAACCATATGGAAACGTGAGATCATGTGATCCTTTCACTTGGTGTTGGTGTTGTCTGGTGGGCTCTGTTAATGTAGTCCTTTTGTGTTTTGGATGATATAGCCCAGAGCCAAAGGGGCTTAACCTGGCAAAAGGAATGCTGTTGGGTTGTTGTGACATCTAATAGAGTAGGGACCCACTTAAAAGAGATCATTTTGAAGTTGGCTCATACGTTTGATCAAAAAGTGGACTAAAAACTTTGGGGGGCACTTACCATGCTATTTATGTTGCACACCTTTTTTGTGGCATAACTTATAGCTTGTCCTTCTTCTGGCTACTTTCTGAAATGGTAATAAAAGGGGCATGTGAGGGTGTGAGGGGGCATGTGCAGTAGGACTTTCACTTTTATCTTCATTAAAGGGGATGTCTCACTTCAGTAAGTTGCATTTATCATGTAGATAAAGTTAATACAAGCCACTTACTATTATATTATTAGCATTATTACTTCCTTTGCTGGCTGGATTCATTTTTCTATCACATTATACACTGCTCGTTTCCATGGTTACATGGATAATAGAAATACATTAGTAAGTGGCTTGTATTAACTTTGTTTACATGATAAATGTCACTTGCTCAAGTCAGACAACCGCTTTAACACCAGTTTTCTGGCATGAATGAATATAGAGGCCAAAGATTTTAGTCTGTTGCACAGTCTGTGAGGGGATGCGGCAAATGCATACCAAGGCCTGCGACACAGGATACATTTTGTGCATCCTCTGGCTGCGCAAGCAGAATCAAGACTAGCGATTAAAACGCCAGTCTTGGTAAATAGCTCCCATTTTCTACATTTTTCTACATTTTACTTAGAAACCATAAAGTGGTCCCATCCTTATATTAGCTTGGTGACAGCACATAGGTAGATGATTTTTTATTTTTTCATCTGTTCATCTCACATTATACATCTTGAAATGTGAGGAGCCAGTACAAAAGGTAAGGAAGGACACATCTGTAGATCAATGTATAAAGACCACTGCACACTGAATTTTTGTGGTGAGGGTTTTTTTTTTGCTTCTTTTACTGTTGGGCTGTGGTTGCTGTCTGGGGGTGTACATTCTGTCACTTGGTGGTTGGAGTTCGGGATCTTTCTGCACGAGATCTGTGTGTGGCCAAAGCCTAAAAGTGAATGTGTAGTCTGTCTTTTTTCTATGTGTGTCACTTTGTAAAGTACATCTCGTAGAAAATGTTTAGAGCCTACAATTTTAACATGGATTCACTGAACTCTGCAGCATTAGCTTTCCTGGTCAGTGAAGCATGACAAGTGAAGTGCAGTTTGATTGGTACAACATATCATGTAGGTAGAGCCGCACTTAGTCCTTATGTTGAGAATCCAACAGAGATCAAATAGACAATTTACCATGCCATTTACTCAGACAGAAAAACTCAGCATAATCCAGCTAAACATAAAGACAAAAAGTAATACAGACTGGGAATTTAGCAGTAAGGCGCTCAATACTGACTTGTTAAATCCAGTAACAACAAACAACTCTGAAAAGGTAACGTCAGACCTGCAAATCACTTCAATCTGCTGTCAGTATATGAATAGTCTGGAAGATTCACAGCTTAGTAGTTGTAGGAATGTATTTCATCATGTGGGAGAAGGGTCTGCTTTCCTATTGTGGACATATCCATGCCATGCTTTTGGCTAGTGGATGAGACAAAGTAGATCTTACGATTTTACTAGGGCTGTTGATGTAACAGATTGCAGTGCAATGCCAGCTGAGCCAGTGCAGACAGTGGAGAGTTATAAAGCCAGTACATGCCGGTGTTTCTCTTATGACAATCCTACTTTGAATGATCTAGCATGATTTTATGTCAATAATTACCTTTGGCTAGTACCTATCTGCTTTTTTTGAGGTTATTTGCTTTGGTGTTTTACTTGCTCTGCTTCATCAAGGCACAACCAGTAGCTGCATATTTAAAATTAATGTGAGGTTGTCTAGACCTACCTCCTCCTCACAATACCCTGTCTATTACTTTACACTGCAGGTCTGCTTGTTTCTACTGGTTGCTATGCATAAGCTCATCTGGAAACTTGAACATACATAATAGGGTATCAGGTTATGGTGCAGCCGAAGAGGCCCATCATTCTGAATGTGCTTTATTTTCTAGAACAAATTTGTTAACGTGGGGTAGCGTAAATGATAAAGCAATGTGACTTACCATAAATTCTTCTAAGGAGTGATAGGTTTTGCCTCGAAATTCACAGTAATTTTTCTTTTCTTTACACTGGGGGCAGCACTGACTGTTGTCAACTTGAATACAACGTGGATGTAACCTTGGGCACTCTGGTTGAATGCAAAGGGGGCCCTCCTCTGTGCATCGACAAGGACAAGCTGAAGGGCCAGGAGTAAACTTTTCTCCAATAGCATATACAAAACCACTTTCATCCACGCAACCTTTTCCTCGATAATCTGGGTAGACATATTCTTCTGGAGCCTCCTGTGTTGTCACCATGTCCAGAAGTGATGCTTCCTCTAGGGGTTGGTCTTGCACCACATCTGATTGCATTTGTTTAACAGTCCCTGATTTAATGCTCAAAGTTTGAGTAGTCAAAGTCTGTTTTTGTCTAGTCAAAAAATCTTTGTTTAAAATAATGTTGTTAGCTGAGTTTCTCCAGTCTTTCACAGATTCATCCTTTTCTATTTTATTCACATTTAGTAAAGCCAAATTTGTTTGGTTTTGATTATCATGAGCTGTATGATCTCTCTTTTCTTGGCTGTTTTTTAGTTGTTCGTGACCTTGTGCCTGTGTAAGATTTTGGACTCGTATAGTAGGGTTGCAAAGGGCAACCATCAGGCAACATGTTACGAGAAGAGAGCTGGAAAGAGCTCCAATTGCCATTACAGTGGAGCTGGGCATTTCCTAGAGCATCACCAGGTCTGAGCTCCTTCATTCAATGTTGATTGGTGGCTTTAAATTCAAGTGTCTGCATAATATAAAAGTTTATGTTTAGTTTGTTAGATTTTTTTTCATGCATAAATATATTGTCATTGGGGACAAATTCTGAAATTCTGCTTAGTATACGAAATCAAGTCTACAGTGCAGTATGGCATTTCCATAATATATCCTCAGAATAATCTCATTCAACATTTCAATTCAAACATTATATTAATCTCTCTGTATTTTATCAAAAATAAAAAATACATGCCATTATGTTAATAAACTACCATTAATTTTCTGTGTGTCTACTTTTACAGACATAAATTAGAACCAATATCCTGTCTCAGTGACAAAATTCATATTATGGGGGGGGGGGGATAATATGGTGGGTTGCATAATGAGCCAACAATAGAAATATTCTGCGTATGTTACAGACATTCAAAACTCATGGCAGACATAAGTTATATTATTACATACTAACACTAATTTCAGCCTAAATCCATCTATTCTGACAAATCAGACTTAGGTGTGCTTCATTACCATCACTAGATGTACATGTGAACATAGTTACTAGTGTTGAGCAAATTGCAGCCAAACAATTTGACTTCAATCAGAATTTCAGGAAAAATTTGCATCTCTGCGAAGCCGAATTTCCTCACACGTCATAGTAACAAATCTTTTTTTCCTGAAATGGCAGCCAAAAAAAACATGCTCACCTCATCTATTTGCTGGTGGAGAGGCCATCATGGTCATGTTTATTTAAGACACTGCACAAAATTTCACACGGGGTGATGTGTGACGTCACCATTAGAGATGAGCAAATTTTTCTGGAAATATATTTGCGGCGAATTAAGTAAAAAAACTTCTATTTCCTGGCTGCAGAGAGCATTAATAGTGGCGTAGAACACTGTGCCTTGTAGTAACACACATAGGGAGTCTGCTTTGGTAGTGAAATAATACTGTGAGTAGACCGTATGACATGCAGATGACAGGCATCGCTCTTAGAATCACTGCACACTTTACTTATTTGGGCTGACCAAAACTGACCAAATACTCAAGTATGAACTCAGCCTTACAGGTCAAAGTTAGCGCTAAGAAGAAGTGCACTCCTTTTACACCGTCGCCAGCTGATTCTGCATAGATGTCTACAGAACCTGTTCTATTAAACGCGTATACAAGTATAGCCCCAAGGATAGAGTAGGGAGGGTGTCAGCAGTAAGTTTGTGTTGACGTCACTGATTAATTTGCCCTTCCTCTGATCCATCAGAACAATAACCCACAAAAAACAGATCCTGTCTGTGGAGCATACGCCTTCACTCCATCAGTATTGCTAATGCAAAAAAAAAAAAACAGGAGTGGATCCAAAACAGAGATGACACGTGAATAGAATATTTGCATGTCTTCTGTGTTTTCTACCCACTCCTGCTTTTGGCTAGCAAATCATAAGCCAATTCTGATGGGACCATACAGGCCTTACAGCTGCTACACAGACAAGATCCATTGTGCGTCTCATTTTTTCTTCCTTCTGACAGATAAGAAGAAAGGTCAAATAAATCATGATGTCAGCCAGGGGGAAAGGCAAAATAGTGGCCCAGTCATGAAGTGGCGAGGGTGGGAACAGCATGAGAAGTCCACAGAGTGGACCTATGGCATAGTGATGAGGTGGAAGCAGCATAAGGAGACAAAAGAGAGGCCCAATGACAGAGCCCGGGGGTTGCGGCAGCATCAGGAGGCCACAGAGTGTCACGACGATGAAAGATTATAGGGGTGGCAGCAGCATGAGGAGGCCACAGAGTAGCACAATGACGAGAGATTGTGGAGGCAGCACCAGCATGAGGAGGAACAAAGTGTGCAGGTGTCAGCAGCATGAGGAGGACAGAGTAGGATGACAACGAGAGATTGTGGAGGTGGCGGCAGCATCAGGAGGCCACAGAGTGGCACACTGACCAAGTCTGGAGTTGTCTGCAGTATGAGGAGGCCACCGAGTGGTTCAATGACCAAGTCTGGAGTTGGCAGGAGCATGAGGAGACCACAGAGTGGCCCAATGACAGAGTCTGGAGGTGGCGACAGCAGCAGCATCAGGAGGAGCCCACTGAGTGGCACAATTACCAAGTCTGGAGGTGGCGGCAGCATCAGGAGGCCACAGAGTAGCACGACGACAATAGATTGTGGAGGTGGAAGCAGCATGAGGACACCAGGGAAGCACGACGAAGAGAGATTGTGGAGGTGGTGGCAGCATCAGGAGGCCACAAAGTGACACACTGACAGAGTCTGGAGTTGGCAGCAGTATGAGGAGGCCACCGAGTGGCACAATGACACAGTCTGGAGTTGGCGGCAGCATGAGGAGACCACAGAGTGGCCCAATGACAGAGTGTCGAGGTGGCGGCAGCAGCAGCATCAGGAAGAGGCCACAGAGTGACACAATGACCACATTTGGAGGTTGCGACAGCAGCAACATCAGGAGGATACCACAGAATGGCAAGGTGACATAGTGTGGAGATGACAGAAGCAGCATCAGGATACCACAGAGTGTCAAGGTGACCAAGTGTGGACATGGCAGTAGCAGCAGCAGCATCAGGATGCCACTGAGTGGCAAGGTGACATAGTGTGGAGATGGCAGTAGCAGCAGCAGCATCAGGAGGATACCACAGAGTGGCAAGGTGACATAGTGTGGAGATGGCAGTAGCAACAGCAGCATCAGGATACCACATATGGTGACGCTGCATATGTTTACGCAGGGCTTTGGGCGCCAACATTGGCACCCTGGCAACGCTTCACCTTCTGCCCACATATTCTACATATGGCCATGTTAACCTCCTCGGGCGGCTTAACAAAAAATTGCCACACCCCCGAGTAGGTGATTTTCTCCCCAACAGTCTGACTGACTGCTACCGCCGCTGCTTCCGTGAAACCCTGCACCACTACTTCCCGGGCAGGTAGTCTTCTGCAAAGCAGGAGGTCTACCCCGGGCATGTTTGGCTGCCAACCTCCCACTGCTGCCACCTGTCATGGCCTCGGTGTTGTGCTCGCAACACGTTGCCATACATGCCGGTTGCCTGGGGCAATGCGTTGATGTCGGCTTGTATGTGCTTTTCTCCCCTTCTCCTGGTTCCTCCCCTGTCAGGTGCTTGAGGGGTTTACTTCCTGGCTGGGTGTGGCTCCCTGGCTGGGGTCAGTTGTACTTCAGCTGTTGTTTGGGCTGAAGCTCTGCTGCAGTCCTGGGTGTTCCATCTGCCCAGTCCTTTAGGGCCATCTAGTGGGACATCGATGTCTCCAGCAATGTCTTCCTTATGTATCTTCCATGTTCCCTACCTTACCGGTTTTGATGTTTGGTGTGGGTTTATGTTCAGGGTGTGGTGTACGTCTTGTTTGTCATGTCTGGTCAGTTGGTGTTTTATGTCCGGCATGAATGCAAGCCATTTCCCTGTCTGTTGTACCTCCGGAAGGGGAACCAAAAGTCAAGTCAGTGTGCTGTTGCTGGAGTGCTGGTTCCTTTGTGTGTCAGTACGTACTGAGTCCGGTATGTTGCTTGGATTGCAGTACGTGTGCATGGGATACAGCCAGTTCACCTTGGTGTGTCTTCTGTTGTGCCATCCAGCAGTTGCGGCAGGTAAGTTACCATGCATTCCGGGGTTCTTGGTTCAGTGGTTATTCCCGCCACTGGATACTTACCTGCCGTTCCACTTGGCTTTTCTCTGCTACTAGGCCGGTTGAGACTCCTGTTCATCCGTGTCTTGGAAGAACAGGTCGTCTCTCCCCTGCTCCTATGTGAGGCATTATCAGGGCGACTCAGGGTGCTAGGTTTCCTAGGAATGATCCGTCCTACCATCCAGGTCCACTCATACGGTGAGGAGTTAGGGCGTGGATTAGGGACGCTTTCGGAGGTGACCTGCTCTCTGATCCTGGCATCCAGACCTAGTTGCTTTCCCAAATTCCTGACATCGTATGGTGAGGAGTTTCCCCCACTTCCCACCATGACACCACCCTGCTGACTCCCAGTCATGCTTTCAACACATATAACCGTCGACGTGAACTGAAAATATATTTTTCTTTTTGTACTGAAATAGGCCACTAAAAGCTTTCAAGACATATAACCTCCAACATAAACTGAGAATATATTTTTCTTTTTATAATGAAATAGGCCACTATACGCTTTCAACACATATAACTGCAGAAGTGAACTGAGAATATATTTTTCTTTCTGTACTGAAATAGGCCACTAAACGCTATCGCCACAAATAACTGCAACAGTGAAGTGCGCATATGTTTTTCTTTCTGTACTGAAATTGGCCACTAAACGCTTTCACCATAAATAAATACAACAGTGAAGTGCGTATATTTTTTCCTTTTCGTAATGAAATTGGACACTGCACGCTTTCACCACATATAACTGCAGAAGTGAAATGTGTATATATTTTTCGTTTTGTACTGAAATAGGCCACTAAAGTCTTTCACCACAAATAAATGCAACAGTGAAGTGCGTATATTTTTTTCTTTTTGTACTGAATAGTGATGAGCGGCAGGGGCAATATTCGAATTCACAATATTTCGCAAATATTTGGTAGAATATTCATCATATATTCGCGAATTCAAGATTATTTTCTTGATCGCAAAAAATCGTCAATGTAATATTCACGTAATGCGTGCAAAATACAGGCGTGGGTCACTATAACTAAAATTTTCAAGCTGCTAGAAGTTTCCTGAGACTGGAGAAAATGGTTGGCACGGCAGAACATTACAATAGCTTTATATGCAGATAGAGTGCTCCAATATATTTGTGATTGCGAAATCGGCACTAATGTTGGGAATATTTTGGCGCAATATGTGCAACTTCACATTTTAACAGGTCTGACTACTTATTAGTGATTGGTGCACTAAGTATTGTTGTGAACTTATGAAATCACAGCACTATGTATGTACTGTATGTATCTATGTAGCATACATACATACATACATACATACAGCACTATGTATGTAGCGTGTATGTATGGACAGCAGAACCTATCAGCTACACTATATCACTATCTAACCTACACTCACTAACTCCCAAACAACAGGTATGGGGGGGCACACTCCAAGAGGAAACACCAGGCAGTATAGTGATTATACACTTTAATGTACTAAAATATTTAAGAACATACCCCTAAAACATTAATAAAATATGGTTCGTATACAAATATAGTTGCAAACCAATGTGATACACACTCAGTCACAATAAACCGCAATGGAGCCGCGTAATGGCTGATGGTTCCAATCCTATAATGTTGTCCACAATCAATGAGGCTGTCTCACTAACTCCCACTAACTATCTGTATTATACAGTACAGACCAAAAGTTTGGACACACCTTCTCATTCAAAGAGTTTTCATTATTTTAATGACTATGAAGGCATCAAAACTATGAATTAACACATGTGGAATTATATACATAACAAACAAGTGTGAAACAACTGAAAATATGTCATATTCTAGGTTCTTCAAAGTAGCCACCTTTTGCTTTGATTACTGCTTTGCACACTCTTGGCATTCTCTTGATGAGCTTCAAGAGGTAGTCCCCTGAAATGGTTTTCACTTCACAGGTGTGCCCTGTCAGGTTTAATAACTGGGATTTCTTTCCTTATAAATGGGGTTGGGACCATCAGTTGCGTTGAGGAGAAGTCAGGTGGATACACAGCTGATAGTCCTACTGAATAGACTGTTAGAATTTGTATTATGGCAAAAAAAAGCAGCTAAGTAAAGAAAAACGAGTGGCCATCATTACTTTAAGAAATGAAGGTCAGTCATTCAGCCGAAAAATTGGGAAAACTTTGAAAGTAAGGGCTATTTGACCATGAAGGAGAGTGATGGGGTGCTGCGCCAGATGACCTGGCCTCCACAGTCACTGGACCTGAACCCAATCGAGATGGTTTGGGGTGAGCTGGACCGCAGAGATAAGGCAAAAGGGCCAACAAGTGCTAAGCATCTCTGGGAACTCCTTCAAAACTGTTGGAAGACTATTTCAGGGGACTACCTCTTAAAGCTCATCAAGAGAATGCCAAGAGTGTGCAAAGCAGTAATCAAAGCAAAAGGTGGCTACTTTGAAGAACCTAGAATATGACATATTTTCAGTTGTTTCACACTTGTTTGTTATGTATACAGGGAGTGCAGAATTATTAGGCAAGTTGTATTTTTGAGGATTAATTTTATTATTGAACAACAACCATGTTCTCAATTAACCCAAAAAACTCATTTGTGGTCGGATCGGCTATCAGAACGGGTTAGATAGGATGGGTACACCCATCTACAACAAGCAGTAGAATTGTGCCATAACTGCTGCGGTAGGGCAGCCTAAAGTGGGCCACCCTAGTATGAAGTGACTGTAAGATGGAGTGGGTGGGTGGGTGAAATCAGCTGAATCGGCGTCAGTCTGGACCCACAGGTGCCTATAAATAGCCTAGTAACCAGCCAGCCTGGGCTCACAGGTGCATGTAAGTAGCCTTGTAATGACCCTCCCCTCCCACAAATTCAGCAAACTTCTTTGCTTAACACTTGTGGTCGGATCGGCTATCAGAACGGGTTAGATAGGATGGGTACACCCATCTACAACAAGCAGTAGAATTGTGCCATAACTGCTGCGGTAGGGCAGCCTAAAGTGGCCAAAAAGCGTAGACCTTAGTTTAGAGTAAAACATATACATACCCATTACGACACCCGCTTTGCACTCAAAAGACACTACACGATGAAGGTGCGGAAAATACCGTACATATCAGAGACTTCTATATACGTTACCTCTTTGTCACGTGCGACGGCACATTGTTCTTGAAGGTAGCTAAAGTTGATGCTTTTGAAAGAGTGGTCGGTAATCAGGAACGATTTACTCCTATATTGACAAACATATGAACATATTACGAGGAGGTCTGAATCCCGAGAGCTGCGGACTGAAACAACAATGGTGAATCTGATGGAAGGGCTTAAATGAAGTCCAACCATTCGCTAAGGGTCCTGCTTGGACACCAACTGTTACTGGTGGCAAATACTTCACCTATACTTATACCCCAGGCGACCGCTTTAATTATTATTATTTTATAAAGGACCCAAAAGTTAGAAGATGGCGTATGCCGTTTAACTCTAGTAATGGATCAAGTGAAATGTGTAGACTCACCAGGCCTGGGGAACCATAAGCACGAATACATGGCTGGTTGAAATTAACGAGCTAATGTCGCCTGCACTGAGGAAAAAACATCCCCACTATACTAGCAGTTGTGACAGGAAATAAGCTTAAAGTCATGATAACTATGTATGCTGCGCCTGTGATAGTGATAGGACTTGTGTCCGTAGACGTGACAGACTATATATATTGCGCCTTATTGTTGTACCTCTCACTTGAAGATGGACCGGTACAAGGTGCAACACCAACACCCTCAGCCTGAGTTTGAAGATGAAGTAAGCGTGCCTATAATGAAGACATAATGTACACACAATGCCTACTGCTATGACAGGACGAGCTTAAGGTCATGATAGACTACCTATGCTGCGCCTGTAGTCGTGCTAGGACTTATCGTGTCAGTAAACGTGACAGACTTCGTAAATCGCTTGTAGTCGTGACAGGACTTATTAGTCTGTAGTCGTGACAGACTGCGTAAATCGCCTGTAGTCGTGACAGGACTTATTAGTCTGTAGTCGTGACAGACTGCGTAAATCGCCTGTAGTCGTGACAGGACTTATTAGTCTGTAGTCGTGACAAACTTCGTAAATCGCCTGTAGTCGTGACAGGACTTATTAGTCTGTAGTCGTGACAGACTTCGTAAATCGCCTGTAGTCGTGACAGGACTTATTAGTCTGTAGTCGTGACAGACTGCGTAAATCGCCTGTAGTCGTGACAGGACTTATTATTCTGTAGTCGTGACAGACTTCGTAAATTGCCTGTAGTGGTGAGACAGGACTTAGTCTGTAGTCGTGACAGACTTCGTAATCACCTGTAGTGGTGACCGGACTCCCTGTGGACGAACCTGATGCCATAGTATAGTTGTTTCCCTTTTTTTTTTTTTTTTTAGCAACCCCTTGAGAAGCGGAATTGTGAGACCCCAGGGTCATCTCCCTGGGAGAATAGGTCTATAATTGAAGAACCTCGAGAGATTAAATGTGAGAAAATGCGAACCCGGGAGAAGTTGATGTCCGAAAGGAAGGCTTGGGATGACTGCTTGAAAAGAAACAATGAAGACCCAACGACCTACAACAATAATGTGAGTGAGGTTCTAATGGCAAAGCCGCGCCTACGAGCCACCACGAGAAGAATTGTAACGCGAGCCACGGCTGACCGAGGCATGCGAGCGGCCTGAATGCAGAAAAGGCATGAACATACTGTGGCGGGACCACGCAGCCAACCTCGAATGGCGGAGTTGTGTGAGTAAAATGTAAACTGAAGACATGCGTGAGAGACTAATGGCGGAACCAAGCGCTAGAGGGACTAAAGACACTAATGGTGGAACCAAGCGCTAGAGGGACTAAAGACACTAATGGTGGAACCAAGCGCTAGAGGGACTAAAGACACTAATGGTGGAACCAAGCGCTAGAGGGACTAAAGACACTAATGGTGGAACCAAGCGCGAAAGGGGCCATGCGCAAGAGACACTAATGGCGGGGCCATGCGCAAAAGACACTAATGGCGGGGCCATGCGCAAGAGACACTAATGGCGGGGCCATGCGCAAGAGACACTAATGGCGGGGCCATGCGCAAGAGACACTAATGGCGGGGCCATGCGCAAGAGACACTAATGGCGGGGCCATGCGCAAGAGACACTAATGGCGGGGCCATGCGCGTCAAACTTAAAACGGAGAAGCAATGCGTCAGAGACTCTAATGGCGTAGCCATGAATGCGAAACAAATGGCGATTTATTATTATTATTTATTTTTAATATATATATATATATTTTTTTTTTATCCACTTATGCAGCACCAGTATGACTTGGGGACTTGCATAACCATGACCCCCTTCGACAATAAACCTAGGACACTAACAAGCTTATAACCATATCGTACCCCTAACAACATGAAGATCGGTCATAAGCCCCACAGAGCCATGAGGCTGAAGAGATCATCAGGCTCCCGAAGCCAAGACTGCACTCGATGACATTGCAGTGACGATAAGTAATTAAAATGTGAGCTAGACCTGATGGGATATGCATGGACGTTAGTGAACCGAACCAGGTGCCTAAATAATACATTAAACCAACCGTGAATAAACAGATGAGAGAAAAGCGCCAGAGGCATTACAGTTCGCTAAGAGAAGACCCTTATCGTGAAAACAAATGAACTACTTGTGAAACATAGTAGGAATCTTACTCCTATTAGCCCACTAACCGCTGAGGACTGCATGGTGAACTGGGCAGGAGGCCAATCCGAGTGAATGCGGACCAGAAGTAAAGGAGACCAGTCTGAGTGAATGCGAACCAGAAGTAAAAGGAGACCAGTCTGAGTGAATGCGAACCAGGACTAAAGAACAGGACACTTTTTTTTTTTTTTTTTTCCTGCTGACGTGAAACAGAAAAAGTAGGCCTATAACATAACCACCAGTGAGGAAAGAAACGTAAACCTGAAAGAAAGCAGCTATGTTTATCGGGAGAACGGTATCAGAGCGGTGCACTGACTGCCCTAGAGAAAATACTCAGTAACCATGATGTAGCAACGAAAAGGAAAATGCAGCTTTAAGTGGAAGCCGAATATGCAGCAACTGATGTAAGAACAGGTGGGTGAACGCAGCTCTGGATGTGAGTAGTGCCTAAAAACATGGTATGGGCCCAGCTCTGAGCATGAGAGCAAGGTATAACGCAGCTGTATGAATGCAACCTGAAGTGACAGGGTATTGATGTGATGCAACAGCAACTCATAAACGCAGCTCTAGTAGTAAATGGAGTATAACATTGTTAATGCAGACACATGGACGTGGCTTTTGAAGGTAACGAACCTAACCATGATCATTCGACCATTAGCGCCCCACCCCCCTCGCCCCAGAGCGCTACAAGTCCCCCATGGTGTATCCAAGTCCAATCCTACTGTGAATGCGAGTACTCGCCTGGCACCTTCTGCCATTACCCAGGTGCGAATGAAACCTCCACACAATGCTGTAGGTTTTTTTTTTTTTTTTTAAATGGACATCACCATCACCCAAGAAAACATAAATGCGTTTTGAACGTAAACCCTGATGCAACGCCAATTAATCAACATATAGTGCACCTATGACCTAGCACAAAACCGCTGACACATGCGTGCCCATAACATACGGTTTATAGATTAACACACTTCCATACAAGAGCATCAGAACTCAAATACAGGCACCTAGACCGACCTGCTCGAGTACCCATATACAGACCACTGATCTACACCTAGCATGTCTGGCGTTAACTGCGGATGTGCCCCCACATGTAAAACAGGTAACAGAAACCCCACACTTTTTTTTTTTTTTTTTTTAAGCAGATATCAAAACGTAAGCCTGAAAAGAAAGCGGCTATCTTTATCGGAAGAGCAGTATCAGAGCAGTGTGCTGATAGCCCTAGTAAGAATACTGAGTAACCATTATGTAGCAATGAAAAGAAATGCAGCTTTAAGTGGAAGCAGAGTATAACACCTGATGTAAGAACAAGTGGGTGAATGCAGCTCTGGATGTGCGTGGTGCCTAAAAACATGTTATGGGCACAGCTCTGTGTATGAATATGAGGAGCATGGTATAGAGCAGCCATATGAATGCAATCTGAAAGTGAGCAGAGTATTAATGTAATGCAACAGCGGACGTATGAACGCAGCTCTAGTAGTGAACGGTGTATAGGACAAAAATGTAAATGCAGACACACGGACGTAGCTTTGAAGGTAACAATCCTAACCACGATCATTTGACCATTGAAGCCCAACCCCCTTTGCCCCAGAGCGCTACAAGTCACGGACCGTGTAACCAAGTCCAATCCTACCGTGAATGCCAGCACTTGCCTGGCACCTTCTGCCATTGCCCAGGCGCAACTGAACCTCCACATGATGCTGCAGGTGTTTTTTTTTTTTTTTTAAATCAGCGACCATTGATCCACATTTACCATCACTTAAACCCAGCACGCGTAGCTTGAACCAACTGCAGACACGCGTCCCGCATGTAAACCAGGTATCAGAAAACATACAACCATGCCCCCTCTAAGCACATGCTACCCCAATAACTGTATGCAATGGCCTCACCAGGCCTCTGAACAGCCAGACAAACAACCATGGTTTGACCATTTAGCGCCCATACTCTGCTGTATCCCAGAGCGCTAACATATCGCAGGCCGCAGCGTGGGTCCCGTACAAACACCTCCGATCCTACCATGAATACCAGCGCCCTTCTGAGACATTCCGCCGTCGCCCAGCCGTAAGGAGCCTCCACCCATGCTGCTGTATCCTAGAGCTGAGCCAGAGGTAGTGAAATCAGCTGAATCGGCGTCAGTCTGGACCCACAGGTGCCTATAAATAGCCTAGTAACCAGCCAGCCTGGGCTCACAGGTGCATGTAAGTAGCCTTGTAATGACCCTCCCCTCCCACAAATTCAGCAAACTTCTTTGCTTAACACTAATATCAAAGCTGAATATTTTTTGAAGTAGTTTTTAGTTTGTTTTTAGTTTTAGCTATTTTAGGGGGATATCTGTGTGTGCAGGTGACTATTACTGTGCATAATTATTAGGCAACTTAACAAAAAACAAATATATACCCATTTCAATTATTTATTTTTACCAGTGAAACCAATATAACATCTCAACATTCACAAATATACATTTCTGACATTCAAAAACAAAACAAAAACAAATCAGTGACCAATATAGCCACCTTTCTTTGCAAGGACACTCAAAAGCCTGCCATCCATGGATTCTGTCAGTGTTTTGATCTGTTCACCATCAACATTGCGTGCAGCAGCAACCACAGCCTCCCAGACACTGTTCAGAGAGGTGTACTGTTTTCCCTCCTTGTAAATCTCACATTTGATGATGGACCACAGGTTCTCAATGGGGTTCAGATCAGGTGAACAAGGAGGCCATGTCATTAGATTTTCTTCTTTTATACCCTTTCTTGCCAGCCACGCTGTGGAGTACTTGGACGCGTGTGATGGAGCATTGTCCTGCATGAAAATCATGTTTTTCTTGAAGGATGCAGACTTCTTCCTGCACCACTGCTTGAAGAAGGTGTCTTCCAGAAACTGGCAGTAGGACTGGGAGTTGAGCTTGACTCCATCCTCAACCCGAAAAGGCCCCACAAGCTCATCTTTGATGATACCAGCCCAAACCAGTACTCCACCTCCACCTTGCTGGCGTCTGAGTCGGACTGGAGCTCTCTGCCCTTTACCAATCCAGCCACGGGCCCATCCATCTGGCCCATCAAGACTCACTCTCATTTCATCAGTCCATAAAACCTTAGAAAAATCAGTCTTGAGATATTTCTTGGCCCAGTCTTGACGTTTCAGCTTGTGTGTCTTGTTCAGTGGTGGTCGTCTTTCAGCCTTTCTTACCTTGGCCATGTCTGTGAGTATTGCACACCTTGTGCTTTTGGGCACTCCAGTGATGTTGCAGCTCTGAAATATGGCCAAACTGGTGGCAAGTGGCATCTTGGCAGCTGCACGCTTGACTTTTCTCAGTTCATGGGCAGTTATTTTGCGCCTTGGTTTTTCCACACGCTTCTTGCGACCCTGTTGACTATTTTGAATGAAACGCTTGATTGTTCGATGATCACGCTTCAGAAGCTTTGCAATTTTAAGAGTGCTGCATCCCTCTGCAAGATATCTCACTATTTTTGACTTTTCTGAGCCTGTCAAGTCCTTCTTTTGACCCATTTTGCCAAAGGAAAGGAAGTTGCCTAATAATTATGCACACCTAATATAGGGTGTTGATGTCATTAGACCACACCCCTTCTCACTACAGAGATGCACATCACCTAATATGCTTAATTGGTAGTAGGCTTTCGAGCCTATACAGCTTGGAGTAAGACAACATGCATAAAGAGGATGATGTGGTCAAAATACTCATTTGCCTAATAATTCTGCACGCAGTGTATAATTCCACATGTGTTAATTCATAGTTTTGATGCCTTCATAGTCATAAAAATAAAGAAAACTCTTTGAATGAGAAGGTGTGTCCAAACTTTTGGTCTGTACTGTATATATAAGCTAACTAACTATCTAATGTAATTAACAGGAAAGCAGAGAGCACCGCAATAACACTGCTGTCTCTCTCAGATCTGCAATCTGCAAAATACTGCATACAAGGGCTACTGGGGAGGTTCTTATATAGTAAGGGGTAGGCAACTTTTCTATTGGTTCCTAGGGATTTTGCTAAGCTCAGACAAAGACATTGCAGCCTTCTCATTGGCCCACAAGCAAGAAGTGAGTTTACTGATGAAAAAAAAATCTAGAATATTCGAAATTATGAATATATATCACTATATTCTAAATATTCGTGAATTCTTGATGTGCCGATATTCTCGATTAATATTCGCTATTCGAATATTCGTGCCCAAAACTAGTACTGAAATAGGACACTGAATGCTTTCACCACATATTACCAAATTAAACCCTGAAAGCCCACAATTGTAGCATCAGAAGCCACAATCAGTGATGAACACAGCATCTGAGGGGTTCAATGATGGGGGGGGGGGGGGGTTTGCACAATCGCTGTTCCCTGTCATTGCACCCACTACATATGAACTGTACAAAGGAATGTGCTTTGTGACGAAGTAATTAGTTACAAATCGAATTTCTTTATGAAATTCGGCGAAGCATCTAAATCAGGTTTTTCATAACTTCGCTTATCACTAGTAGTTACCAAATCTGATATGTCTTCACCTATAATTATTTTATGAACTGTAAATGCGGAAGCTTTTTTTGATGAGGCTTAGCTGTCCTACAGTTGCCTCCTTTATAGAGTCACAGAGCCCACTTGCTTAAAAAATAGGGCAATGTTTTAATGTCTACAAAGACCCCATGTTTTCCCATGTCACTGCCTGCTTCCCTTTACAGTCAGGTCACTTTCTGCTGTGACTTATCTCTAGTGCTTTTGAGACTAGACTCTGCTGCATCCACTAAATGGCTTGAGCAATGATGTGTTGCTTGTGGTCACCTCACTACTGAAGCCAGTTATTGGCTGCAACAGAGCATGAAACCATGCCCATGCAGCCCCAGTAAACAGTCTGGGGACCAGAACATGGACATGCAGGAGCCCGCGTGGAGGGCTGGAGCAGCTGGGAGCAGATAAGTATGACTCTACTATTTACAAAGGCAGGCTGCGGGCATTATATAAAAAAGTTTTATTACTAGAGAACCCCTTTAAGGATATAAACTAAACTGTTATATTTTTATGTTGTTTTGCATTGTCATTTTCTTCATAAAGGAGGCAGTTTTATTTTTGGGAATTTGCATATAAAACCTTTTAAAATTCATAACAGAAATTAACAAGTGCCTAAAACATGATGATGCAACTAAACAGGACCTAACACCATGTCGAAGAAAGTCTGACAGGCACTTGTCAAAAATTAAACAGTGAGTTGTGGACTGTGGTTTCCAGGCAGCTCAGAGGAATTGGTCCCTTGTCACTTTCAACTACTGTAGAGTTTTTCAACACTCCAAGAAAATATCTGTTCTCTACAAGTAATAATAACTTTATACACAACAGATGAGTCATAACATTAAAACTTACTTGTGTAGGTCCCTCTCAAGGTGCCAAAACAGATGTGACCCATTGATGCATTGATTCTACAAGACCTGTCAAGGTGGTCATCCCACATGTTTAGGATTGAGATCTGTGAATTTGGAGGCCACTGGAGACCATGAAAACACCCCATACTCATTGTCATGTTTCTCAAACCTTTCCTGAACTATTCTTGCACTGTGGCAGGGCAGATGGCATGAAGGGGTGTACTTGATCTGCAACAACGTTTAGGTAAGTAGCATATGTCAAAGTAACATCTACATGAAATGAACAGTTAATACCATGGAATACTCATTACTACCTTCTCATCTCACATCTTATTTACCTCATCCGCGTGAATATTTCTGTATTTTATGTCATCACTGATTTCTGTCTCAGTACTGATTTGATCCACATTCACACCTTTCTATCTCTTTGGTGTGTTTGTACATCCCATTATGTATTTAGACAATTTGTTTATATCTTTGTGTTTCCTTGCCTCCCAGTGTCTGTCCTGATGATGCCGCTTGTACTTTTTCCTTTTGTTCACACCTGGTAACTAGAGTTGAGCGAACCCGAACTGTAAAGTTCGGATTCAAACCGAACTTTAGGGTTTTCGGCACCCGGACCCGAACCCGAACATTTACGTAAAAGTTCGGGTTCAGGTTCAGTGTTCAGCGATTTTTATGGTGCTTTTGGAAAGGCTACAAAGCAGCCAATCAACAAGCGTCATACTACTTGCCCCAAAAGGCCATCACAGCCATGCCTACTATTGGCATGGCTGTGATTGGCCAACTGTAGCATGTGACCCAGCCTCTATTTAAGCTGGAGTCACGTAGCGCCGCCCGTCACTTTGCTCGGATTAGTGTAGGGAGAGGCTGCAGCTGCTGTGAGGGAGAGATCAGGGAGAAATCTTATCAAGAACTGGTTTATGTACTCAGCAATCTACAGAAAAAGTGTTTTGTGGGTGCAGTGCACAATTTTTTTAAGCCTGCCCTAAGCCAACTACTGCTGAAAAGGAACAATTTTTTCTTCAGTTAGTCAATATGAATACATGATCGGCAGCCATTTTATGCAACGACAGTGACCCAGCATAGGCTATCTGCAAGTTCAGAAATACAGCTTTGGCATACTAGGGTGAAAAAACCCTCTAATATACTGCACATCTGGGATTAGACAAGAATAAGTGACTGTCACATTTAGGACAGAAATACAGCTTTTTGGTTAGGGTGAATAAACCCTCTAATATACTGCACATCTGGGATTACACGTGCATAAGTCACTGTCACATTTAGGACAGAAATACGGCTTTGGCATACTGGAGTGAAAAAAGCCTCTAATAAACAGCACGTCTGTGATTACACGTGCATAAGTCACTGTCACATTTAGGACAGAAATACAGCTTTTTAATTAGGGTGAAAAAAAACTCTAATATACTGCACATCTGGGATTACACATGCATAAGTCACTGTCACATTTAGGACAGAAATACAGCTGTTTGGTTAGGGTGAAAAAACCCTCTAATATACTGCACATCTGGGATTAGACAAGCATAAGTCACTGTCACATTTAGGACAGAAATACAGCTTTTTGGTTAGGGTGAAAAAAACCTCTAATATACTGCACATCTGTGATTACACGTGCATAAGTCACTGTCACATTTAGGCCATAAATACGGCTTTGGCATACTGGGGTGAAAAAACCCTCTAATATACCGCACATCTGGAATTACACGTGCATAAGTCACTGTCACATTTAGGCCATAAATACGGCTTTGGCATACTGGGGTTAAAAAACCCTCTAATATACCGCACATCTGGGATTACACGTGCATAAGTCACATTTAGGACAGAAATACAGCTTTGGCATACTGGCGGGAAAAAAGCCTCTAATATACTGCACATCTGTGATTACACGTGCATAAGTCACTGTCACATTTAGGACAGAAATACAGCTTTTTGGCTAGGGTGAAAAAACCCTCTAATATACTGCACATCTGGGATTACACGTGCATAAGTCACTGTCACATTTAGGCCAAAAATACGGCTTTGGCATACTGGGGTAAAAAAAGCCTCTAATATACTGCACATCTGTGATTACATGTGCATAAGTCACTGTCACATTTAGGACAGAAATACGGCTTTGGCATACTGGGGTAAAAAAAGCCTCTAATATACTGCACATCTGTGATTACACGTACATAAGTCACTGTCACATTTAGGACAGAAATACGGCTTTGGCATACTGGGGTAAAAAAAGCCTCTAATATACTGCACATCTGTGATTACATGTGCATAAGTCACTGTCACATTTAGGACAGAAATACGGCTTTGGCATACTGGGGTAAAAAAAGCCTCTAATATACTGCACATCTGTGATTACACGTACATAAGTCACTGTCACATTTAGGACAGAAATACGGCTTTGGCATACTGGGGTAAAAAAAGCCTCTAATATACTGCACATCTGTGATTACACGTGCATAAGTCACTGTCACATTTAGGACAGAAATACAGCTTTTTGGTTAGGGTGAAAAAACCCTCTAATATACTGCACATCTGGGATTACACGTGCATAAGTCACTGTCACATTTAGGACTGAAATACAGCTTTTTGGTTAGGGTGAAAAACCCCTCTAATATACTGCACATCTGGGATTACATGTGCATAAGTCACTGACACATTTAGGACAGAAATACAGGTTTTTGGTTAGGGTAAAAAAAAAACGCTAATATACTGCACATCTGTGATTACACGTGCATAAGTCACTGTCACATTTAGGACAGAAATAAAGCTTTTTGGTTAGGGTGAAAAAAACCTCTAATATACTGCACATCTGTGATTACACGTGCATAAGTCACTGTCACATTTAGGCCATAAATACGGCTTTGGCATACTGGGGTGAAAAAACCCTCTAATATACTGCAAATCTGTGATTACACGTGCATAAGTCACTGTCACATTTAGGCCATAAATACGGCTTTGGCATACTGGGGTGAGAAAACCCTCTAATATTCTGCACATCTGTGATTACACGTGCATAAGTCACTGTCACATTTAGGACAGAAATACAGCTTTTTGGTTAGGGTGAAAAAACCCTCTAATATTCTGCACATCTGGGATTAGACAAGCATCAGTGACTGTCACATTTAGGCCAGAAATACGGCTTTTTGGTTACTGGGGTGAAAAAACCCTCTGATATACTGCACATCTGGGATAAGACCTGCATAAGTGAGTGTCACATTTAGGCCACAAATACGGCTGTCAGATAGAGTTAAAAAAAATTGAGTGTAATACCCTACATCAGGGTTTATATTGGCGTTTAATTATTTTTAACATACTTAACCACTTTTTACTTTGCTTTGTGAACGCTAACTTTGAGGCAAACATCTAATTAGGGACGCGGTCATGGTCGTGGTGGTGGTGTTAGTGGAGCCTCTGGTGCAGGGAGAGGACGTGGCCGTTCTGCCACAGCTACACGTCCTACTGAACCTACTACCTCAGGTTTCAGTAGCCGCCAGAATCTACAGTGATATTTGGTCGGGCCTAATGCCGTTCTAAGGATGGTAAGGCCTGAGCAAGTACAGGCGCTAGTCAATTGGGTGGCCTACAGTGGATCCAGCACGTTCACATTATCTCCCACCCAGTCTTCTGCAGAAAGCACACAGGTGGCGCCTGAAACCCATGTCCATCAGTTTGTCACATCACCCCCATGCATATCGGGGAACCTGTCTGAGCCTCAAGTCATGCTGCAGTCTCTTATGCTGTTTGAAGACTCTGCTGGCAGGGTTTCCCAAGGGCATCCACCTAGCCCTTCCCCAGGGGTGGAAGACATAGAATGCACTGACGCACAACCACTTATGTTTCCTGATGAGGACATGGGAATACCACCTCAGCACGTCTCTGATGATGACGAAAGACAGGTGCCAACTGCTGTGTCTTTCTGCAGTGTGCAGACCGAAAAGGAGGTCAGGGAGGAAGACTGGGTGGAAGACGATGCAGGGGACGATGAGGTCCTAGACCCCACATGGAATGAAGGTCGTGCCAGTGACTTTCAGAGTTCGGAGGGAAGGGCAGTGGTGAGACCGAGCCAACAGCGTAGCAAAAGCGGGAGCAGGGTACAAAAGCAGAGCAGCCATCGCCAAAACAGTTCGCCCGCTACTGGCCACCGTCAACAGGAACCGAGCACACCAAAGGCAGCTTCAAGGAGTTCCCTGGCATGGCACTTCTTCACACAATGTGCTGACGACAAGACCCGAGTGGTTTGCACGCTGTGCCATCAGAGCCTGAAGCGAGGCATTAACGTTCTGAACCTTAGCACAACCTGCATGACCAGGCATGACGAGACACGGGCTGCAGTGGAGTAAGCACCTTCAAAACCAAGAAAGGGCTCAGGCCCCTCCTGCTCCCTCTTCTGCTGTTGCCTCTGCCTCTACCTCTGCCTCTGGAGGAATGTTGGCACCTGCCACCCAGTAAACAAAGGATGTGCCACCAACAACACCATCTCCGTCACCAAGCATCTCCACCATGTCTCATGGAAGCGTTCAGCTCTCCATATCACAAACCTTTGAGAGAAAGCGTAAATTCCCACCTAGCCACCCTCGATCCCTGGCCCTGAATGCCAGCATTTCTAAACTACAGGCCTTTGAAATGCTGTCATTCAGGCTGGTGGAGACGGCCAGCTTCAAACAGCTCATGTCGCTTGCTGTCCCACAGTACGTCGTTCCCAGCCGCCACTACTTCTCCAGGAGAGCCGTGCTCTCCCTGCACAACCAAGTATCGGATAAAATCAAGTGTGCACTGCGCAACGCCATCTGTGGCATGGTCCACCTAACCACAGATACGTGGACCAGTAAGCACGGCCAGGGACGCTATATCTCCCTAGCTGCACACTGGGTAAATGTAGTGGCGGCTGGGCCCCAGGCGGAGAGCTGTTTGGCGCACGTCCCTCCGCCGCCAAGGATCGCAGGGCATCATTCTTTGCCTCCTGTTGCCTCCTCTTCCTACCCGGCTTCCTCCTCCTCTTCTACCACCTCCTCATCCGGTCAGCGACAGACCTTCACCACCAACTTGAGCACAGCCAGGGGTAAACGTCAGCAGGCCGTTCTGAAACTAATGTGTTTGGGGGACAGGCCCCACACCGCACAAATGTTGTGGCGGGGTATAGAATAACAGACCGACGAGTGGTTGCTGTCAGTGAGCCTCAAGCCTGGCCTGGTGGTGTGCGATAATGGGCGAATTCTCGTTGCAGCTCTGGGACTAGCCGATTTGACGCACATCCCTTGCCTGGCGCATGTGCTGAATTTGGTGGTGCAGAAATTCATTCACAACTACCACGACATGTCAGAGCTGCTGCATAAAGTGCGGGCCGTCTGTGCGCGCTTCCGGCGTTCTCATCCTGCTGTCTGCTCTACAGCGTAACTTCGGCCTTCCCACTCACCGCCTAATATGCGACGTGCCCACCAGATGGAACTCCACCTTGCACATGCTGGAGAGACTGTGCGAGCAGCAGCAGGCCATAGTGGAGTTTCAGCTGCAGCACGCATGGGAGAGTCGCACTGCGGAACAGCACCACTTCACCTCCAATGACTGGGCCTCCATGCGAGACCTGTGTGCCCTGTTGCGCTGTTTCGAGTACTCCACCAACATGGCCAGTGGCGATGACACTGTTATCAGCGACTACATGCTGAAGTACCTGCGCAACGACAGCAGAGTTTCCCACATTTTAACGTGTGCTGACTACTGGGTGGTCACCCTGCTGGATCCCCGTTACAAAGACAATGTGCCGTCCTTAATTCCCTCACTGGAGCGTGATCGGAAGATGCACGACTACAGGCGCACGCTGGTAGACGCGCTCCTGAGAGCATTTCCGACTGACGCTGGGGGACAAGTGGAAGCACAAGGCGAAGGCAGGGGGGATGGAAGAGGTCGCCAACGCAGCTGTGTCAGCGCCAGCACCTCATAAGGCAGGGTTAGCGTGGCCGACATGTGAAAAAGCTTTGTCACCTCGCCGCAACAACCGGCCCCAACTGCTGATATGGAGCGTGTTAGCAGGAGGCAGCATTTGAACAACATGGTGGAACAGTATAGTCGTGGCCAAAAGTTTTGAGAATGACAAAAATTTTAGTTTTCACAGTTTGCTGCTAAACTGCTTTTAGATCTTTGTTTCAGTTGTTTCTGTGATGTGGTGAAATATAATTACACGCACTTCATACGTTTCAAAGGCTTTTATCGACAATTACATGACATTTATGCAAAGAGTCAGTATTTGTAGTGTTGGCCCTTCTTTTTCAGGACCTCTGCAATTCGACTGGGCATGCTCTCAATCAACTTCTGGGCCAATTCCTGACTGATAGCAACCCATTCTTTCATAATCACTTCTTGGAGTTTGTCAGAATTAGTGGGTTTTTGTTTGTCCACCCGCCTCTTGAGGATTGACCACAAGTTCTCAATGGGATTAAGATCTGGGGAGTTTCCAGGCCATGGACCCAAAATGTCAACATTTTGGTCCCCGAGTCACTTAGTTATCACTTTTGCCTTATGGCACGGTGCTGCATCGTGCTGGAAAATGCATTGTTCTTCACCAAACTGTTGTTGGATTGTTGGAAGAAGTTGCTGTTGGAGGGTGTTTTGGTACCATTCTTTACTCATGGCTGTGTTTTTGGGCAAAATTGTGAGTGAGCCCACTCCCTTGGATGAGAAGCAACCCCACACATGAATGGTCTCAGGATGCTTTACTGTTGGCATGACACAGGACTGATGGTAGCGCTCACCTTTTCTTCTCCGGACAAGCCTTTTTCCAGATGCCCCATTCACCATACTTTCTGCAAAAGATCAATCTGTCCCTGATGGTTTTTTTTGGAGAGAAGTGGTGTGGCAAAACCAACCTCGCCACTGGGTTTTGGAGAGGACTGGCTGCTGGCCTCTTGCCCCTGGATTATGGGCCATATACTAACTTTTAAACCCCTGAACCTATTCAAGTGAATTTTGGATAGATTTGTCCCCAAGTTATACTGTTTAAATTGATGTAAGTTATATGTATGGCCAATGTAAACTCACAAAGTTGTAACAATTTATAATAAGTGTAACTTGTCAGCTTGGGAGGAAATGCTGGGTGTGTTTCTATTGTGCCATTGTCCCATTGTGTGTTTAAAGGGTGATGTCTGTCCTGTTGTCTGCGCATATGTATTGGTGACTTCTCTTTGTCTTGAGAGATAATTGGATTACGCCTCGGTTGTCTCCGGGACAGAGAGGAGGAAACCATGATGCATTGTGGGGATGTATTGTCTCTGTGTATCCTACAGTGCTGCATATCTGTCCTATGTCACAAGTCTTCCTTCTAGTCCCCTAGGGGCGTGTACTTACATTGTATGTGTTGTAACATATTGAGTGGCTGTATTTCAAACCCCTGTGGGCGGACCTGTATTTGCAACAACTGTAATAAAAACCAGGCTGGGTGTGCCAGCACCTCAGACCACTGCTTGACCCTCAACACGGAGCCTTGTCTCGTTATTGGGGGGATTCACTGTATGCTGTTAGAAGACCGATTGCCAGAAGTGTAAGCTGATTCCTGTTCGTCTGCTAGCAGCTATTCGTGAGGTTCCAGTTTGGAGTGCTACTTTGTATCCAGTTCGGGAGTTTGGTGTATCCTGCAGTAGCTGTGCCTGTCTCTCAGAAAGGGGCTTATCGCCTAAACAGATTTTAACCCCTTGTCTGCTGAAACGGTCCGTTACAAGTGGCT
Source organism: Bufo bufo (assembly GCF_905171765.1). Classification (NCBI taxonomy): domain Eukaryota; kingdom Metazoa; phylum Chordata; class Amphibia; order Anura; family Bufonidae; genus Bufo; species Bufo bufo. The sequence goes on from NC_053393.1 coordinate 262,173,559, forward strand.
TCTTTGCTTCCCTTCTTGACACCAGGCCATCTTCCAAAAGTCTTCGCCTCACTGTGCGCGCAGATGCGCTCACACCTGCCTGCTGCCATTCCTGAGCAAACTCCTTACTGCTGGCACTCCTATCCCGCAGCTGAATCCTCTTTAGGAGACGATCCTGGCGCTTGCTGGACTTTCTTGGACGCCCTGAAGCCTTCTTAACAAGAATTGAACCTCTTTCCTTGAAGTTCTTGATGATCCTATAAATTGTTGATTGAGGTGCAATCTTAGTAGCCACAATATCCTTGCCTGTGAAGCCATTTTTATGCAACGCAATGATGGCTGCACGCGTTTCTTTGCAGGTCACCATGGTTAACAATGGAAGAACAATGATTTCAAGCATCACCCTCCTTTTAACATGTCAAGTCTGCTATTTTAGCCCAATCAGCCTGACATAATGATCTCCAGCCTTGTGCTCGTCAGCATTCTCACCTGAGTTAACAAGACGATTACTGAAATGATCTTAGCAGGTCCTTTAATGACAGCAATGAAATGCAGTGGAAAGTTTTTTTTTGGGATTAAGTTAATTTTCATGACAAAGAAGGACTATGCAATTCATCTGATCACTCTTCATAACATATCTGGAGTATATGCAAATTGCTATTAAAAAAACTTAAGCAGCAACATTTCCAATTTCCAATATTTATGTAATTCTCAAAACTTTTGGCCACGACTGTACCTGTACACACGCCTACACGTACTGACTGATGGTTCTGCCCTATTCAACTTCTGGGTCTCCAAATTGTCCACATGGCCAGAGCTTGCCCTGTATGCCTTGGAGGTGCTGGCCTGCCCTGCAGCCAGTGTACTCTCTGAACGTGTATTTAGCACGGCAGGAGGTGTCATTACAGACAGACGCAGCCGCCTGTTCACAGCCAACGTGGACAAGCTCACGTTCATTAAAATGAACTAGGCCTGGATCCCACAAGACTTGTCTGTACCTTGTGCAGAATAGACAGTTCTAACAGCCTCAACCATCCATCCTTGTACTCAAATGCACTTATTCCTTTTTTTTTATATGTCCCAATATTTTGGGGGATACCCCTATGTAAAAATGCAAAATAACACACATCTGTGTTGGCTACCTATTCCTCCTTTGCCGCCGCTTCCACCTAGACCGCCACGTGAGCCTACACCGCCACATCCACCCATTCACCACCTCCTCAACCTCTTCCTCCTACATCATTACAAATTTCTTTTTTTTAAGGTCTTTTATGTTTTTTTTATTCATTTCCCCATCCACATTTGTTTGCAGAGCATTTATCATGCTCTTAAGCACATTTTGCTGCCTTTTGCAGCCCTCTAGCTCTTTCCAGGGCAATGTTAGAGCCATTTTAGTGGCCAAAAGTTCGGGTCCCCATTGACTTCAATGAGGTTCGGGTTCGGGGTCAAGTTCGGGAACTTTTTTTTCAAGTTCGGCCGAACCTGCCGAACCCGAACATCCAGGTGTTTGCTCAACTCTATTTATTACAACCGGAATTTTAAACGCCAGCATTAATACCCTTTGCTCTGGCGCATGATGCGCCTAACTTATGTAGTGGGGCCACCCTCCACATAACTATACAACAGCTCCCTTGCTGGTGTAGATTTAGATAATTTTCTACGTCTAAAACAGGCATAAAAAATTATAAATGAGACCATCCAGTCGGCACGCCCCCTTGCCTGCCTACTCCACTTAACCTTTAAGAAAAAAATTAAAGGGTATCTGTCAGAATGAATAACCCTATTTAACCAGGCAAACAGCCTGGTAGGGTTGATCATACTGATAAAAATGATACCCTGATTATTACAGTATATTGTCCCATTGGTGAGAAAACTAGATTTATATTGATATGCAAATAAGTTTACTGGAGCACCAAGAAGTCGGCCAGAGTCCTCAGAGCATTAGTTTTAGCATTAGTTTGTTACACCCCTTGAGCTTTAGCCCTTCCCCTTATTCCGTAGATTAACAGGTTTTGACTTTTGGTGTAGCCCATTCTTCTTATTCCTGCACTGGTCGTCTCAGTCTTGTTATTGGTGCATCTTCTGTTGCTCTCCAAGCAGCGCAAATTCCCACTTAGCAAGTGCTGACACTTGCCATTTCGCACCTACGCTGTATCTCCTGGTCTCAACACTTGCCTAGTGGATCTTCTGCTGTTCTCCAAGCAGCCCTAAAGCCGGAGATCTATTGTCAAAGATTTTTGTATATTATGCTTTATGTTCTGCCTTCTTACACAACTCTCAAGTTAGGGACTATCTCTATGTAAAATAGAGGATTGACATTTACTTTATTATTATTTTTTTTTTGTTAGTGGATTATAAAAAGTGAATGTATTACTATGGTTAGGCATAAATTATGTGGGGCATTTTTCATATCTGCCACACCAGTTTTCTGGCATAAAAATGTTGCAAGTGATGCCTGCGTGTGACATTTGCTTCATAGTTTTGAGATATTTGTTCCAATTTTGCAACATCTGGTGAGTCTTGCCACTTAAGAGTAGATCAGGATTTCAGATTAGAACACCTTTAAAGTGCCCTGTCAGCAGATTTGCACCTGCTGTATGAAACTGGCTGATCTGTGTCTGCACTGCTGAGAAAAAAGATGTTTTAATATGCCTCTAGGAGCAATGGGGACATTGCCATTGCAGAGAGAGCTGAGTCCATTGATCCTAGAGGCTCATTTCTCACAGCAATGTGGGCACATATGAACATGGGACCAACACAGATACCTTCAGCTGCGAAGCGCACATGCAGCAGGTCAGCCAGTTTCATAGGTAAATAACTGCTGACAGATGCCCTTTAAATTTCAATTTGGATGTGCAAATTTTAAAAGTCACAAAAAAGTCTCCACTGCAGCACACCCCTGATGTACTTTTACAAACATAGGCGTACACCAAATTTGATAAATTTGCCTTAATCTCACAAATCAAAGACAGTCTTGTCATTCATTTTTAATGTCCATTTTTAATAGCTATTAAAAAAATGATGCACAGCAGATATAAAAAAATGGCCAGGGGGCCAGAAAATGGATGCAAAACTGGTTGACAAATGGCAATGAAAAACTGGCAGTCTGTACATGTGTTGTGTGAATGTAGCCTTAGGCCTCTTTCACACGAGCGTGTCCAGATAAGGTCCGGATGCGTTGCGGCTAGGGTTGAGCGAACCCGAACTGTAAAGTACCGAAATTTACGGTGTTCGGCACCCGAACCCGAACATTTCAATAAAAGTTCGGGTTCGGTGTTCGGGTAATATTAATATACCATCGGATCTGAGTTTCCTCCAATCCGATGGTATATTTTAACTTGAAGCGTCCCCATCACCATGGGAACACCTCTATGTTAGAATATACCATCGGATTTGAGTTAGATCGTGAAAACTCAGATCCGACAGTATATTCTAACACAGAGGCATTCCCATAGTTATGGGGACGCTTCAAGTTAGAATATACTGAGAACTGTGGACATAACGGCCCCCTGCTGCCTGGCAGCACCCGATCTCTTACAGGGGGCTGTGATCAGCACAATTAACGGCACCTGAGGGGTTAATTGTGTGGATCACAGCCCCCTGTAAGAGATCAGGTGCTGCCAGACCCCCCTCCCTCCTCAGTATTAAAATCATTAGTGGCCAGTGCAGCCCCCCCTCCCTCCCTCCCCAGTATTAAAATCATTGGTGGCCAGTGCGACACCCCCCCTCCCTATTAAAATCATTGGTGTCCAGTGCGGCCTCCCCTCTCCCCCCCCAATTAAAACCATTGGTTAACAACCCCCCTCCCGCCCAATCATTGGTGGCAGTAGCCACAGGTTAACAACCCACCCCCCATCATTGGTGGCAGCGGAGCGGCAGTTCCGATCGGAGTCCCAGTTTAATCGTTGAGGCTCCGATCGGTTACCATGGCTGCAGTAGCGTCCTGGCTGCTATGGTTACTTAGCACTTTTAGCAGCCTTATACTTACATGTGTTGTCTGTGGCCGGCCGGCGCTTCTCCTACTGGTAAGTGAAAGGTCTGTGCGGCGCATGCTTATAGCACAGACCTGTCACTTACCAGTAGGAGGAGCTCCCTCTCCAATCCGTTGGTATATTTTAACTTGAAGCATCCCCATCACCATGGGAACGCCTCTATGTTAGAATATACCATCGGATTTGAGTTAGATCGTGAAAACTCAGATCCGACAGTATATTCTAACACAAAGGCGTTCCCATAGTGATGGGGACACTTCAAGTTAGAATATACTGAGAACTGTGGACATAACGGCCCCCTGCTGCCTGGCAGGACATGATCTCTAACAGGGGGCTGTGATCCTCACAATTAACCCCTCAGGGGCCTCACCTGAAGGGTTAATTGTGCGGATCACAGCCCACTGTAAGAGATCAGGTGCTGCCAGGCAGCAGGGGGCCAGACCCCCGTCCTTCTTTAGTATTAAAATCATTCGTGGCCAGTGTGGCCCCCCCTCTCTCCCTCCCCAGTATTAAAATCATTGGTGGCCAGTGTTGCCCCCCCACCACCTATTAAAATCATTGGTGGCTAGTGTGGCCCCCCATCCTCTATTAAAATCATTGGTGTCCAGTGCGGCCTCCCCTCTCCCCCCCTAATTAAAATCATTGGTTAACAACCCCCCCCCATCATTGGTGGCAGTGGAGCGGTAGTTCCGATCGGAGTCCCAGTTTAATCGTTGGGGCTCCGATCGGTTACCATGGCAGCCAGGACGCTACTGCAGTCCTGGCTGCCATGGTTACTTAGCACTTTTAGCAGCATTATACTTACATGCGCTGTCTGTGGCCGGCCGGCGCTCCTCCTACTGGTAAGTGAAAGGTCTGTGCGGCGCATTGCTTATAGCACAGACCGGTCACTTACCAGTAGGAGGAGCGCCCGTCCAGCCACAGACAGCGCACGTAAGTATAATGCTGCTAAAAGTGCTAAGTAACCATGGCAGCCAGAACTGCAGTAGCGTCCTGGCTGCCATGGTAACCGATCGGAGCCCCAGCAATTAAACTGGGACTCCGATCGGAACTGCCGCTCCGCTGCCACCAATGATGGGGGGGTTGTTTACCAATGATTTTAATAGGGGGGCCGCACTAACCACCAATGATTTTAATAGGGGGGGTGGGGGGGCCGCACTGGCCACCAATGATTTTAATACTGGGGAGGGAGGGGGGTCTGGCCCCTGCTGCCTGGCAGCACCTGATCTCTTACAGGGGGCTGTGATCCGCACAATTAACCCCTCAGGTGCTGCACCTGAAGGGTTAATTGTGCGGATCACAGCCCCCTGTAAGAGATCGGGTGCTGCCAGGCAGTAGGGGGCAATTATGTACACAGTTCTTAGTATATTCTAACTTGAAGGTCCCCATCACAATGGGAACGCCTCTGTGTTATCTTGAAAACTCAGATCTGAAAAAGATAATACTATTATTTTCCGTTATAACCATGTTATAACGGAAAATAATAAAGTGAAGTTCGGGTCCCCATTGATTTTGGGTCCAAGTTCGGATCAAGTTCGGGTCCCGAAACCCGAACTTTTTTTTAAAGTTTGGCCGAACTCCCCGAACATCTAGGTGTTAGCTCAACTCTAGTTGCGGCAAACCTGCGCGAGTAGGTACACAATTGCAGTCAGTTTTGACTGCGATTGCGTTCCGTTGTTCAGTTTTTATCGCTCGGGTGCAATGTGTTTTGCACGCGCGTGATAAAAAACTGAATGTGGTACCCAGACCCGAACTTCTTCACCGAAGTTCAGGTTTGGGTTCAAGGTTGTGTAGATTGTATTATTTCCCCTTAAAAACATGGTTATAAGGGAAAATAATAGCATTCTGAATACAGAATGCATAGTACAATAGGGCTGGAGGGGTTAAAAAAAAATATATATTTAACTCACCTTAATCCACTTGTTAGCGCAGCCGGCATCTCTTCTGTCTTCTTCTTTGAGGAATAGGACCTTTGATGACTTCACTGCGCTTATCGCATGGTCCACCACATGATCTTTTACCATGGTGATGGATCATGTGACGGACCATTAGATGAGCGTAGTGACGTCATCAAAGGTCCTATTCCTCAAAGAAGAAGACAGAAGAGATGCCCGCTGCGCGAACAAGTGGATTAAGGTGAGTTAAATTATTTTTATGTTTTTTAACCCCCCCAGCACTATTGTACTATGCATTCTGTATTCAGAATGCTATTATTTTCCCTTATAACCATGTTATAAGAGGAAATAATAAAGGTCGGGTCCCCATCCCGATCGTCTCCTAGCAACCGTGCGTGAAAATCGCACCGCATCCGCACTTGCTTGCGGATGCTTGCGATTTTCACGCAGCCCCATTCACTTCTATGGGGCCTGTGTTGCGTGAAAAACGCACAATATGCGATTTTCACGTAACGCAAAAGTGATGCGTGAAAATCACCGCTCATGCGCACAGCCCCATAGAAATGAATGGGTCCGGATTCAGTGCGGGTGCAATGCGTTCACCTCACGCATTGCACCCGCGCGGAAATCTCGTCCGTGTGAAAGAGGCCTTAGACTCCTGCAAAACTGACTTTAACTCCTTCACGCATTATGGCGTAACTGTACATCATAATGTGTCAGGGGATCTATGGAGCAGGCCTCTGCAGCTGGCCCGCTCCATACACGGAGGATGCTGGCTGTATCATACAGCCGGCAGCTGCACGCACTGAAAGGGAGCGGCGTTCGCGCTGCCCATGTAATTTAACCTCAAAGGGGCCTCAATCAACGCTGATTGCGGCACCTGTGAGTGAAAGCAGAGGGATGCGGTTCCCTCTGCCTTTCGATCGTAGCCCCCACAGTGAGATCACGAGGCTCCGATCGGCTGCTGAAGGACTCCAGGCCTGCCATCCACGAGGCGTAGCTCAGAATGGAGACTATAAAAATCCTAATCAAAAGATCCCATGTACTAGGCCCCTAAGAGGTCTAATAGTTATAAAAAAAAGTGAAAAAAGTAAAAACAAAAACAAAAAAAACACCAATATATGAAAAGTTTAAATCACCACCTTTCCCATTTTTACATATAAAAATATAAAAACAATTAAAAAATAAACATATTAGGTATCGCCGCATCTGAAAATGTCTGAACTATTAAAATATATATTTTTTAAATCCTGTACGGTGAACGCTGTAATGGAAAAAAAAATAAAACCATCAATTCCAAAAATTTTTGGTCATCTTGTCCACCCAAAAAAAATTTAATAGCAGTGATGTACATACCACAAAATGGTACCAATAAAAAGTAGTTTGTTATGCAAGCAAAAACACAAGCCCTCATATAGCTCTGTAGATCGAAATCCGAAAAAAGTTATGGCTGTCAGAATATGGCAATGCAAAGAAAATTTTGATTTTTTTTTCAAAGGTTTTTATTTATTTAAAAGTAGTAAAAAAAAAAAACTATACACGTTTGGTATCACCACATTCATATTGAGCCACAGAATAAGGACATCAGGTCATTTTTAGCACAAAGTGAACGCTGTGAAGTCAAAACCCCAAAAACTTTGGCAGAATATTTTTTTTTTACACACAAAGGATTTTTTTACCGTTTTCCAATGCTAGATGCAGTAAACTAAATGGTGGCATTAAAAAATGCATTGTGTCCCACAAAAAATTAGCCCTCAAATAGCTATGTGAATGGAAAAATAAAAAAGTTATGCTTATTGGAAAGTGGGGAGGAAAAATCCAAAATGCTAAAATAAAAATAGGCCTCAACCCCAAAGGGTTAGATTTTCTTCTCATGACATATTTTCCCATTGGATTAAAAAAAAATAATACTTTATTTACTGTACCTTGCAATTCTGGTTTGGACCCATTTTAGAAATTGAAGCTGTGCTGCAGGTATGATCTGCAGTGCACAGACCTCAGGATTTGGACATAACACTGTGAGGGTACAGTAGTTTACTCTACAAGTTCATAAATTGCTCAGGAGACTATTATAACTATTGATTTCCCTATTATATGCAAATCAGCTTCACCCAAGTATGCTATTGTTGTGGAGTAAAGGAAGCAATACACTTCAGGATACCTTTATCACTGTTAGGAGAGGACAAAATATGACGAGAGAGACTTACTATATACTGCTTTATTTTCCTTTAAGTTCCTGTAGTAGTAGTGGTGGTGCCTGTAGACAGCAATATTTTTTTTATCTTTTACATGTTTATGAAAGGGGTTGAAGCTCTGTATCTACACTGCGTGCAGAATTATTAGGCAAATGAGTATTTTGACCACATCATCCTCTTTATGCATGTTGTCTTACTCCAAGCTGTATAGGCTCGAAAACCTACTACCAATTAAGCATATTAGGTGATGTGCATCTCTGTAATGAAAAGGGGTGTGGTCTAATGACATCAACACCCTATATTAGGTGTGCATAATTATTAGGCAACTTCCTTTCCTTTGGCAAAATGGGTCAAAAGAAGGACTTGACAGGCTCAGAAAAGTCAAAAATAGTGAGATATCTTGCAGAGGGATGCAGCACTCTTAAAATTGCAAAGCTTCTGAAGCGTGATCATCGAACAATCAAGCGTTTCATTCAAAATAGTCAACAGGGTCGCAAGAAGCGTGTGGAAAAACCAAGGCGCAAAATAACTGCCCATGAACTGAGAAAAGTCAAGCGTGCAGCTGCCAAGATGCCACTTGCCACCAGTTTGGCCATATTTCAGAGCTGCAACATCACTGGAGTGCCCAAAAGCACAAGGTGTGCAATACTCAGAGACATGGCCAAGGTAAGAAAGGCTGAAAGATGACCACCACTGAACAAGACACACAAGCTGAAACGTCAAGACTGGGCCAAGAAATATCTCAAGACTGATTTTTCTAAGGTTTTATGGACTGATGAAATGAGAGTGAGTCTTGATGGGCCAGATGGATGGGCCCGTGGCTGGATTGGTAAAGGGCAGAGAGCTCCAGTCCGACTCAGATGCCAGCAAGGTGGAGGTGGAGTACTGGTTTGGGCTGGTATCATCAAAGATGAGCTTGTGGGGCCTTTTCGGGTTGAGGATGGAGTCAAGCTCAACTCCCAGTCCTACTGCCAGTTTCTGGAAGACACCTTCTTCAAGCAGTGGTACAGGAAGAAGTCTGCATCCTTCAAGAAAAACATGATTTTCATGCAGGACAATGCTCCATCACACGCGTCCAAGTACTCCACAGCGTGGCTGGCAAGAAAGGGTATAAAAGAAGAAAATCTAATGACATGGCCTCCTTGTTCACCTGATCTGAACCCCATTGAGAACCTGTGGTCCATCATCAAATGTGAGATTTACAAGGAGGGAAAACAGTACACCTTTCTGAACAGTGTCTGGGAGGCTGTGGTTGCTGCTGCACGCAATGTTGATGGCGAACAGATCAAAACACTGACAGAATCCATGGATGGCAGGCTTTTAAGTGTCCTTGCAAAGAAAGGTGCCTATATTGGTCACTGATTTGTTTTTGTTTTGTTTTTGAATGTCATAAATTTATATTTGTGAATGTTGAGATGTTATATTGGTTTCACTGGTAAAAATAAATAATTGAAATGGGTATATATTTGTTTTTTGTTAAGTTGCCTAATAATTATGCACAGTAATAGTCACCTGCACACACAGATATCCCCCTAAAATAGCTAAAACTAAAAACAAACTAAAAACTACTTCCAAAAATTTTCAGCTTTGATATTAATGAGTTTTCTGGGTTCATTGAGAACATGGTTGTTGTTCAATAATAAAATTAATCCTCAAAAATACAACTTGCCTAATAATTCTGCACTCCCTGTAAGGAAGAGAGTTCCTATGTCTATAAGGCCTCCTGCACACGACCGTTTTTTTCCCCCGTTTACTGGCCGTTTTTTGCATTCCGTATACGGTCCGTATACGGAACCATTCAATTCAATGGTTCCGCAAAAAAAAACGGAATGTACTCCGTATTCATTCCGTTTCCGTATTTCCGTTTTTCCGTTCCGTTTAAAGATAGAACATGTCCTATTATTGCCCGCAAATCACTTTCCGTGGCTCCATTCAAGTCAATGGGTCAGCAAAAAAACGGAACACATACGGAAATGCATCTGTATGTCTTCCGTTTTCTGCTGAACCATCTATTGAAAATGTTATGCCCAGCCCAAATTTATCTATGTAATTACTGTATACTGTATATGCCATACGGAAAAACGGAACGGAAAAACGGAACAGAAACGGAAAAACAACGGAAACAAAAAACGGAACAACGGATCCGTGAAAAATGGACCGCAAAACACTGAAAAAGCCATATGGTCGTGTGCAATAGGCCTAAGGGTATATGAAGCAAATAATTAGGACAGAATCTTGGACCTCTTTAGATTAAATGATAATATGAAATGTATGGGTTAAATATTCATTTTGTCATTTTCTGGGGCCTGGCAGATGGTCATGAAATGTTGGAGTTGGTCAGGTTTGTAGCGAAATCATTGGTGCAAGACATTGTGTGCACATATGATTTAATTCAACACTGATAGAGTAACCTAAGCAGAAATAACCTGCAATATTATATGTATACAATTAATATGGTGCCAGACCCTAACAGAATAGTGCTTTATGGGAGATGTGAGTAAGTAAGGTAAAGAGCAAAATATTTGTATGTGGCACTCCCATTATTTAGCTTAATTGTAGTCTCCATCACGCACCACCTTGTACATATGAGTTCAAATCTATGACCGGGGGAAAAGCACTGACTGGATAATTTTAAGCGTCAACCAGGGGACAATCTTACTATAAAAAGCAGTAATTAAACATTTTAAGTCTACTATCATGGGAAAATGTTATGAAAATACACTAATTCCACAGATTTTCCCGTTGGTAGCCTCAAACTGTTCAATCTGTGCTTTTTCAAAAAGAAAAGCTAATTTTATAATAAGACACGGAGGCTCCTATTGCTTTGACTTTCTTTACTGAATCTACCATAGCAGCAAAGAAAAAGCATAACAAAGTGGAAACCATAGTAACAGCTCCTCCCCTTATCCCAGTATATCAGTCCTCATCTGCCTGGGATCCTCCTCTTTCTTTGCTGCTACCAGGCAGATAAGTACTCCTCAAGCTCTGTAACTTGCTCAGAGTCTGGAATATCTTTATTTGGCTAGGTTGCTTCTCAATCTCCTTTATGATTAGAGCAGTATATATTTATCTGTATACTATATAATCTTCTGGTGATTACTGTTATATTTATTCTGTATTTTTATATCCGGTATGCTGTGTCCTTTTTAGGGATAAATATATTTTTATCTCCCCTTTTGTTTGCCTTACTGTTTCCTCTCCTAGCGTTTCGTGCGACCTCTTTCTCCCTGGCCGGCTTCCCGGCGTTACCTTGATCGCGTCCGCCATTTTACGCTTTCCCGCATTCCTGGGCCCCCCCTTTTCTTCTCCTTCTCCTCATTCGCCCGAAGTCTCGCGATTCCGAGACTTCGGGCGCCACTCTTGAGCTCTGTTCCGGCCTTGAAGTCTCGCGAGACGGGATTTCGGCTGTTTCTTCCATATTCTGGCGCCGAGATCTCGCAAGATTTCGGTCGCCACTGGGAGAATTCAAACGCCATCACTCTGCATACTCAGGTCGCCACCGCTCCATCTTCTCCCACCGGATAGCCTCCATTTTTTCTCCGCTATTCCTTAGGTGAGTTGCTAGTTCGCTGGGACTATTTATATACCTTATATATGTAACCTCCCATTCTGTTGGACTACATTGCCGTTTTTTCTCTCTTCTTTTCTAGTGAGATCCAGCTTGCTGCCTTCCTTGGTTGGGGTGACTAACTCCTGCCTTCCTTTTCCCTACTAGTATTTCGGTCAGAAGTAACTCTGTCGTTTCTATGGCCCCTAATGAGCCTCCCCCTTCCGGTCAGGTTTCCCCTACTCAGGATAGGAGGCCAGAGGTGCTTCACTCGGATGCGCATAGTATGGCGCTGCAACAGTCAATATCTAACGCCATAGTGGCTGCCATGGGTTCCATGTCATCGGCATTAACCCATTCTATATCTCAGGCCCTCATAGCTCATCCTAGCACCGCTAACCAGGGTCCAGCTCTCCCGCCAGTATCTATAACCACTGCCTCCAGAACACTTCAGATTGATGGGCCTTCCCCATCCCAGGATAACGCGCTTCGTCCGCGTAAAAGAGCTTGCACCAGCCAGGCAGAAAAAACGCGGGCATGGAAGACAGCCAGGTCTCTACCTGAGCCAGTGTCAGACTCTGAGAGAGAGTCGGAGGAGAAGGTGCATGATGATTTGCTTTATGATTTAGAGGAGGAATTGGCGGATGTAGCTGTGGACCCAGCACTTAATGTATGCCCTGAGACCCCATTAGAGCACCGGGGCTCATCGGTGGATCTCTTGACAGACCCTTCCGGTGAACCGTTATTTAATCCTGATGAACTGCACCATCCCCGCTCTGCGGAATGGATGCCCGCCACTCATGTGGCGCAGTATTTAGAAGCTCGTATATGCAATCCTCTAAGCAATGAATCGCGTAATAAACTACGGGCGGAGTGCCCTCGACCCTTGATTCCACACAAAGTGTGTGAAACCCTCTCGGTGGATCCGAAAATGGTCCAATTTTTAGCGAAGAAGGGTTTTAACCCCCGCAAAGGGCTGGACTCTGCTTTAAAGGCAGTCCAGGAAAAATTGCTTGACATCACAGGTCCATAAGCAAAAAAATTTGACATGGCTGAGTCCGCTAAGGCGGCAGGTAGCCAAGTGGACCCGGAAGAGCTGAGAGGTTGGGCCCAAAGGGCCATCTGAGTGGCTGGTAATGTGAATGCCTCGCTTGCCATAGAAAGGCGCAAAGCAATACTGATGAAGATCGAGCCAAAGTTATCTAACTTAGCGTTAACTGAAGCGGGCAAGGATGCCCAAGGATTACTCTTTGGCGACTCTTTTATAAAAGAGTTGGGTAAATATGTAGGAGCCTTTACGGCACTCGATAAGGCCCAGACATCTATGCGAAGGGTCTTTCAGGGTCGTTTCTCCAGCAGGGCCGGCAGTTTTAGGGGCCGACTGTCCGGCCATTCCAACATTCATGCCCGGGGTTCCGGCAGAGGCTCCTTTGCGTATAGAGCATCTCTCCAGGATCAGAGGCACCAGCCTTCCTTCTTCCCGTCGCGAGGTGCCCCATACCGATCACGTGGTTTCAGAGGAAATCCGAACTGTCGACGCCCATTCGGTAAGTCCTGTTCTTCCTCCTTTACCAATGTGTCGGAGGCAGACTCCGGTTCTTTTCTCATGTGTGGTCAGGCTTAACCTCCGACCAGTGGGTTCTTTCTACTGTCCAGGGGTTCACGATAGATCTGATTGCCGATCCAAGTTCCATCCCATCTCCCCCTCCAATACAGCTGTCCAATTCAGCACACTCCCTCCTTCAGAGGGAGCTGTCGGATCTGCTCCGAAAAGGCGCGATCGAACGCGCGCCCGAGACTCAAGGGCGAGTGGTCAGCAGTATTTTTCTGGTGCAAAAGAAAGGGGGCCAAATGCGCCCCTTCATCAATCTGAAAGCTTCGAACGCTTTCGTACAGTATCGACATTTCAAGATGGAAGGCATCCATCTCTTGAGAGACCTCCTCCTTCCAGGCGATTGGATGGCCAAGATAGATCTCAAGGACGCTTACCTCACGGTTCCAGTGTCCCCCTCTTCAAGAGACCTGCTTCGGTTCCTATGGAATGGGCAAACTTGGCGCTTCACTTGCCTGCCGTTTGGCCTCTCCTCCGCCCCATGGTGCTTTACCAAGATCATGCGTCTCGTGGTGGCGTGGCTCCGCAGCAGAGGAGTCCGTCTGATTGTCTACTGGGACGATATCTTAATTATGCCCTAATCCTATTCTCTCCTTTTGAAACATCTTCACATGTCGGCGTCACTCATTTCCAACTTGGGGTTCATCGTCAACCAAGAGAAAACTTGTCTGACCCCCTCCAAGTCGATGGAATTCCTGGGGTTCCAAGTAGATTCGGTGGAGTTATCCCTCAGTCTCCCTCTCTCGAAAGTCAAGGCCATTCGCAAAGAACTGCGGCATGCCCTGCTAATGCCAGGGATGTCGTTGCGACATTTGGCAAGGTTAATTGGACTTCTGGCCTCATCAATCCAAGCCATCTTTCCAGCCCCCCTCCATTATCGGGCATTGCAACGCCTCAAAATTGCTCGTCTTCGGACAGGGGCTTCCTACGCCAATGTCATCACATTGGATGCACAAACGGAAGACGAATTGAGGTGGTGGATCCACAACCTATCGATCTGGAACGGCAGGGCAATTGTGGGTCCCCAACCGGATCTGATCATAGAATCCGATGCGAGCCTGCACGGGTGGGGTGCACATTGCAGCGGGGTATACACGGGTGGTCCGTGGTCACAAGAAGAATCCCGTCTCCATATCAACGCCCTGGAACTTCTTGCAGGGTCGTTTGCCATCCGCATTTTTGCCAATGGGGTTGTCAGTACGGCTATCAGACTCCGCATGGACAACATATCGGCTGTCCGATATGTCAACTGAATGGGGGGAACCCGTTCGGTTGTTCTGACCCATCTGGCGAAAGATTTTGGGGAATTCTGTCTTCACAGGAACATCTCAGTGGTGGCAGAGTATCTTCCAGGCCTCCACAATACGCTGGCGGACTGGAGATCAAGCTACATCTCGGACTCCAGTGATTGGAGGTTAGACGAGACGGTATTTTCTGCCATCTCTTCTCTTTGGGGTCCTTTTTACATCGATCTGTTCGCTTCCCGGTTGAATACCCAGCTGCCCAGGTTCTTCAGCTGGAGACCAGATCCATTAGCGGAAGCTGTAGACGCTCTGCTCCAACACTGGGGAGGCGCGCTGATGTACGCGTTCCCTCCATTTGCGCTCATCCCGAGGGTGCTCCTACAAGTCTGTCAGCAGCTGGCGGACCTGGTTCTGGTTGTGCCCTTTTGGAGGACACAATTGTGGTTCCCTCAGATCCTGGAACTTTTAGTGGATTTTCCGTTTCTCCTTCCCGATCAGTTGTCACTGCTTCGAAGTCCTTCAGGAGAATTTCATCCACTCCTACAGAACGGATCGTTACAACTCCTGGCCTGCAAGATCTCGGGAGTCCAGGAGGAGGCGCTAGCCTTTCAGGAACGACTAGGTTCTTACTGGACAGCGCTTGGGCACCCGGAACAAGGCGAGCTTATGGAGCCGCCTGGGACTCTTGGTCTCGCTGGTGCGTCGAGCGGACTCTGGATCCCATTGAAGCACCTGTGAATTCCATTTTGACCTTTTTGTCCTCTCTTTATGAAGCCGGGAAAGCTTACCGTACTATCAATGTCTTTAGGTCAGCGATTTCCTCCAGACATAGAGGTTTCGAGGGTCGTCCAGCGGGACAACATCCGCTTGTCTGTTGTTTACTCAAAGGCTCGCGATTGACCTGACCTCCTCGGCCTTGTTTTTCGTCAACCTGGGATGTTTCTTGTGTCTTAGCTTTCCTGAACGGCTGATCCTCCAATGCTCAGTTATCATTGCATCAATTATCAGCCAAATTGGTCACTTTATTCTGCTTGATCTCTTGTAAGAGAGTATCAGATGTGATTTGATGCTAGATGGATTTTGATGCTAGATCTTTCACCCCGGAGGGGGTTCAGTTTAATATTTCCAGACGCACAAAGACCAATATCCATTCGGTCTCTTACCCCCGTTTTCCGGCTTCTCCACACCTATGTCCAGTGGCTTGTTTGCGGGAATACGAAGAACGAACCCGTACCTTACCGTCTTCTTCTTCTCCCCACTTATTTATATCTTTCCTTAGTCCTTATGCTCCGGTCACCAGCGTTACTTTATCTCGCTGGGTTAAGTGGATCCTCTCCCTGTCGGGAATTGATACGACCGTTTTCACTGCACACTCGGTTCGCAGTGTGGCGGCTACCTCAATGACGACATCGGGAGCACGATTAGAAGACGTGATGAGATTGGTGGATTGGTCCAGAGTGTCCACCTTCCGCGAGTTTTACTTTAGACCGGCACCACACGCATTTGATTCTATAGTGGCTCAGCTTTAAACTAGCAATAGGAGCCTCCGTGTCTTGTTATAAAATTGCATGATTTTCCTAAAATATGATGTAAAGTCATGATTTTATTAAACACACAGAGGCGAGTATTGCCCTCCCTGGATCCACCCTAATTTTACGGCCTGGGTGAGTATGTAATATCTGTTTACACTATGGTCATGATATTGAGATTGTTAGTGCTCTTCTACAAGTAAGCCCTAGAATTTATGGTACAATGTTTTTTGTTATAGAATGTTTTTCTTTATATCCTTCTTCCTAGGTTGAGAGGCTAAAGCTTCAATCACTTGTGTTCATCAGTTCATGAATGGTCGGGTTTCTGGTTGTTCTCCACGGTTCAAGCCGACAAGTTTCAAGAGGTGTTTTCGTTACCCTGTTGATGTTCGTCTTCAGGAGTTCCAGTTTTGATCAGCGCTGGTTGAGGCGCAAAGAAAGAGGAGGATCCCAGGCAGATGAGGACTGATATACTGGGATAAGGAGAGGAGCTGTTGCTATGGCTTCCACTTTGTTATGCTTTTTCTTTGCTGCTATGGTAGATTCAGTAAAGAAAGTCAAAGCAATAGGAGCCTCCGTGTCTTTAATAAAATCATGACTTTATGTCATATTTTAGGAAAATCATGCAATTTGCATACCTTTTGAGTTTTTAGGAAAGACAAATTAGCCTTTCTTCCAAAAAGAAAAAAAACGCTAAACCTATGTGATGCCAGTAGAAGTAAGATATGCCAATTTTCACTTTTACAGCATTGGCTGGAGTGAAATACTTCTAATGCATACTAGGTGGTTTCCCTAATGAGAAAGAGCTTCCCCAAGACCCTGACAAAAGGTCACTCAGCTAACCAGAACAATTTTCTCTTGAGACACTCAGTTGTATTGTCGTTTTGGAAGGAAGACTGACTTACACAACTCTTTTCAGGGGAATATTCTCTCACAGTACTTTTGATTCAGATAGAATCAATTTGTACCTGAATTGTATTTCAAAACCCTTGCTCATGTTGTATGTTTTGAATGTTTCTAAATGCAAAAACAATTTTACACAATTTGGAAAACACTAAATGCATGTATAATGTATATATAGATTGTTCTTCTATAAATAGAGGTTATTATGTTATAAAACTGGCCATGTAGTATTCTTTGTCAGTATCCAACAATCTAATACTCATCAAAGATTGAAGCAGTGAAATAGACTAATTCATACTTAAACATGCTACTGTAGGCCATAAAACCTTTGAGCTATATATGAGGATGAAACAGAGCCATGTACAGCTAAGTAAGATGGGATTAATCAGAAATGATGAAACATTGATGGAAGATAGAATCTGAAATTAATAGTGGGTGTTAAAGTATAAAGGAAACAAGAAAGCTAATGAAAAACAAACAGCCAGTACAAATATATATCTCTTTAGAGAAAATGTAACAGTAAAAAATTGGAGACAGACCACAGGGATCAACGAGTGTTCAATTGGATTTTAAAGCAGATCTGTCACTGTCATGCAAGGGCAGGATATTAGGACAGGTTCGCTGGAAATCCACAGTACCAAACGGCACATAAAAATGAAAATACACAATGTAACAACACATTAAAAAACTATTGCAGCAAACTTTAACTTGACTGTCAACGGCTTTGGTTGAGTTAATAAAAATTTTGCTGCCATAGTATATTTAATGCATTAAATGTCAGGTGAAAAATTGTGGCATGCATAACTAAGACAGGATACAAGGAACTCACAGTCATGAAGCCTGCTGGTTATCATCATCTTGGCTTCCTCTTGACTTGAAATTAGTGTTGAGTGAATCTAAGCATCTCAAGTGGAATTCAATCTGAAGTTTAGGAAAAATTACATTTGCAACAAATTTGAATTTCCTCGAGTTTTGTGGTAACGAATTGTCATTTTCCTAAAATGGCATCTACACATGTTACAAAGTAAAAGTAAGAAGCCTATGACGTGAGATCA
The DNA here is from genome assembly GCF_905171765.1 of Bufo bufo. Classification (NCBI taxonomy): domain Eukaryota; kingdom Metazoa; phylum Chordata; class Amphibia; order Anura; family Bufonidae; genus Bufo; species Bufo bufo. Next base: position 262,191,510 of record NC_053393.1, read on the forward strand.
TCCATAATGCCATGCAGCCAATCAGCAGCTAGCCAGCCCCTGTGATGTCACAGCCCTATAGAAGCCTCATCTTGTGCAGTGTCAGCCATTTCACTGTGAGCTTTGCATCGGGAGAGACGTGACAAGCGGTAGGGACAGTATTCAAGGAGCCTTTAATTGTGGAATATTGGATAGGGAGAATACAGGGACCATGCAGGGACAGTGTAGGGAGATCATAGGGGGAGTTTTTACACACTGTAGGGTTAGCATAGGGAGACTGCAGGGACAGTGCATGCTCTATAATCTGAAGCTGAAGGGATCCATAGGAGACTTTGAATCAATCCCTGTGTGGGGCACAAAGCTATCTAATCTAACACCTTGTTTAATAGATAGGCAATTCCATTAGGCCTTGATTCTCAAATTGGGGTGAATAAGCTGTGTAATTTAACTGCGATTGAGCTGTGCACCTTGTTAAATAGATAAGCAATTCGATTACACTTTGATTTCTAAATTGGGTGAATAATAGTACTATTATTGTTTAAAAGATCAGCAATTCTATTACACCTTGATTCTCATATTGGGGTGAATAAGATGTCTAATTTAACTGTTATTAGGGTGCTCACCTTGTTAAATAGATAAACAATTCTATTACGCCTTCATTCTCAAATTGTGGTGAATAAGCTGCCTAATTTAACTGTTATTGAGGTGTCCACGTTGTTTAAAATAAAAGCAATTCCACTAGGCCTTGATTCTCACATTGGGGTGAATAAGTTTTATCATTTAACTGTTATTGGGGTGTCTACCTTGTTAAAGGGGTTGTCCAGTTTCAGAGCTGAACCCGGACATACCCATATTTTCATCCAGGCAGCACCCCTGATGTTAGCATCGGAGCATCTTATGCTCCGATGCGCTCCCTTGCCCTTGCCCTAGTTCGCGCAGGGCACGGGTTTCTTTTGTTTACAATAATATACTGCTGGGCGGAGGCTTCCGCCCGGAGGTGTGTTAGGTGACATCACAAGCTCTGATGGGCGTGCTTTAGCGCTGCCCTAGCAGTTTTACTGGCTATGGCAGCGCTAAAGCCTGCCCATCAATGCCGGTGATGTCACCAGGCTTCCTGGCAGCCCCATTGTGAGCCCGGTTCGTCACCGGAACTCCCGAAAATGAACTGCTCCGATGCTGAAGTCAGGGGGGCTGCCTGGGTGAAAATGGAGGTATGTCCGGATTCAGCTTTGAACCTGACAACCCCTTTAAGTAGGTTAGCAATTCTATTACACCTTGATTCTCGAATTGGGGTGAATTAAACAGAACGGAACCGGAAACACTACTGAAACAAAAAACTGAAAAACTGATCCGTTAAAAATGGCCCGCAAAACACTGAAAAAGCCATACGGTCATCTGCATGAGCCCTTATAGAGATGAATCAGGCATGGTCAGCCAAGATTTCCACACACCTGTGCCTGATGCATCAGACTAGATCATTCTGGGAGTAATGTTCTTCCTATCATACTGACAGAATGTAACTGTTTCACTACCAGAATGGACTAGCCATCTGTGTTGATCAAGCATGCTCGGACAAACACTAGTTCGGCTCGAGCATCGAGATGCTCGGCACATGGCGGTACTCGGGCGAGTAACGCATGTGCTCGTCCCTAAAATATCAGTGACATCCAGTGCACTTTTTCCGTAGACGGTGTTCACTGCGGACAGTTAAATTATCTGTGTCACATCTCCTGTGTAAAGTGTGCGCATCCCTAAAATATCAGTGACATCCAGTCTACTTTTTCCGTAGATGGTGTCCGCTGTGGACAGTTAAATTATCCTCGCCACATCTCCTGTGTAAAGTGTGCGCATCCCTAAAATATCAGTGACATCCAGTGCACTTTTTCCGTAGACGGTGTCCACTGCGGATAGTGAGATTAGCTGCGCCACATCTCCAGTGTAAAGTGTGCACATCCAAAAAATATCTGTGACATCCAATGTACTTATACAATAGACGGTGTCCGCTGTGGACCGTGAGATTAGCTGCGCCACATCTCCAGTGTAAAGTGTGCGCATCCAAAAATATCTGTGACATCCAGTATACTTTTTCAATAGACGGTGTCCGCTGCCGACAGTGAGTGTCACGGATGATATTGCAGATAGCTGGAATTTATGGATAAACATCCGACTGGCTTGATCCCAAACTAAGGAGCATAAAGGGGACCCCTGGAAAACCCTAAGAGCTCACCCTGACTGCTAAGCTCATACAAAGGTCTCAGAGGTAGACGATTGCATGCCCTCGTACCTAGACTGTGTGACACCTGAAAAACCTATAATAGTGAGGGTGACACGACCACCGGCTCCTTGCACTTAATACGGAGGGAGTCAGGGTCACCTAGAATAAAGCCAGCAAAAAAACACAATACAAGAAAGGATTTATCTGAACAAGCATTAACAGAAGTCTCCAGTAGTGATCACTTCAAACCAGGAAGTAATATAAACTGCAAAGTGAGGCAGTATGGGAGGGAATATAAAGGGAGGCAATTAGTGTGAATAGGTGACAGCTGGGAGAAGGAAAGGAAAAGACAAAGTGAAACCAAAACAAAGAACATCATGGTACAGAAGTACAGAAGAACGTCTGCCAGATCTTCTCAGAGAGCTGGCGGTGACAGTGAGATTAGCTGCGCCACATCTCCAGTGTACCGTGTGTGTCTAAAAATTTTATCTGTGACATACAGTGTACTTTTTACATAGACGCTTTGGACAGTGACATTACCAGTGGTACCTCTCCGTTATAACGTTTCCTCATCCCAAATACCTGTGACATTCCCAGTAATTTTTTTTTTGCCACTGGTGACAGCATTGACATTATCTGCGAGATATCGCCTGTGTGACGTTTCCACATCCCAAATACCTTTTTACATTTTTTCGCGCATACACTTTAAAATCCTACGCTACTGTACGTGTGACATACTTTCAAGCATATATCACATTTAAAATAAAGAAGGCAAGCAGTAAGGGACTGGGAAGTGGCCATGATGCACGCAGAGGCTGTGGTCCTGGGCGCGTTGAAACTGTGCCTGCTGCCAGAGCACAAGAAAATCAGTCATCCACGATACCTAGCTTCATGTCCCAGTTTGCAGGGCGGCGTGGGACACCACTCTTGAAGTCAGACCAGTGTGACCAGGTGGTCGGTTGGATTGCAGAAGATAATGCTTCCAGTCGGTTAAGCAGCACCCTGTCTTCCACCAATTCCAGTCTTGATACTCCAACCTCCCACCATGGAGAGTCTGGCCAAACAAGTGATCCCACATTTGCCGTTCCTTGATTTGGCCCTCTCGACAAGCACGCTTGAAGAGGGACAGATCTTGTGCCCTGATTCCCAAACTCTTGAGCATCCACAGTCACAAGAAGATGACGGTGGGGAATGGCAATTACTTGTCATGGCTTGGTGGTAGTTTGCCTTGACACTTTCGCCGTGCATGATGGTTGCCGGTGGCAAGGTGTTGTTTGTCATGCATACGTGTGCACTTCCCCGTTAAGGATGTTTCCCTTCCCATTTCTGGTGTGTATGGGGTTATCGTGTGTGCAAGGTGGAGCTGGGTGTGGCCTCATGGCTCTTATTGTTCTGGAGGGGGAACTACAAGAAGCTCGGCCTGGTGCCGCCATGGTTCATGCCTCATGGTGGTTCAGGTTGTTTCTACTGGATTCTGTGTTTGGTGTTTGTGCTGGGTCCTGCCTGGTGTGTGTTTTTGGGCCTATGCGCATTTCCAGGATCCAGTGGTAGCGGCATGGACGGCTCGTGTTCCTGTTGCTGCTGTGTCAGGTAGGTGTCCATGTTGGTTATGTTGGAAGTGGTGTTTTCTGCCTCTGGACACTTACCTGTCGTGTCGTCCACTGCTGGCTGCTTTCTTCCCCTTTGTTGCTAGGCCTTTTGGAGACTTCGGTTCCTCTGTGTCGTGGAGGAATCTGTTGTCTCTACCATCTGATGCAATATTGCAGGGACCGTTAGGATCAGTTGGGCCCAGGTTCAAGAGTATGAGCCCCCCTTCCATACAAAAATGAGCAAGGGCGTGAACACAAGCAACCTCACCACCACCAGCATGATCCACCACATGGCATCAAAGCACCGTAATAGGTGGGCCGAATGCCTGGGTCCACAATCTGGGTCTGAGGGTCACACCACTGCCTCCTCTTCCCCTTTGGTACGTGCTGACCAATCCCCTGTCAAAGACGCAAGCCTGGATGCCTCCCGCCCTGTACCTGGACCTTCGCAAGCACAATCAGCGACCACATCCACTTCCGTGTCCCAGCGCAGCATAAAAATGTCCTTACCCCAGGCATTTAAACGCAAGTGGAAATACCCAGCCAACCACCCACAGACCATAGCACTAAATGCGCAGCTTTCCAAATTACTGGCCCTGGAAATGTCGCCATTTAGGCTTGTGGACACTGAGGCCTTCCGCAGCCTAATGTCGGCGGCCGTCCCTCGTTACGCAGTCCCCAGCTGCCACTATTTTTCAAGGTGTGCTGTGCCCGCCTTACACCAACATGTGTCCCGTAACATCACACGTGCCCTGACCAACGCAGTTACTGGGAAGGTCCACTTAACCACAGACAAGTGCATTCGACCAGGGATGCTACATTTCCTTGATGGCACACTGGGTGAATGTGGTGGAGGCTGAGAGCGAGTTTTACCCTGGGATGGCACAGGTGCTACCGATGCCAAGGATTGCGGGCCCTACGTCGATCAGAATTTCCGCCAGCACCTACGTCAGTGGCTCCAACCTCCTCTTCTCCTCCATCTCCTCCTCCACTTCCACCTCCGAATTATCCGCGTGCAGCACCAGTCAGCCATCAGCCGGTAGCTGGAAGCAGTGTAGTACTGCAGTGGGGAAGTGACAACAGGCCGCGCTGAAGCTGATATGCTTAGGGGACAAACAGCACAACGCCGCAGAGCTGTGGAAGGGGATAAGAGACCAGATTGAGCTGTGTCTCTTGCCACTCAACCTAGAACCAGGCATGGTTGTGTCTGTGTCACGGCTGTATGTGAGCAACAAGGGCATACACAGTAAATAGAGCTACTGACCGGACCCAAACTAGGGAGGATAAAGGGTGACCCCTGTCAGACCCTCAAAGCTCTCCCTATGCTGCTAAAGCACATGCCCGGATCCAAATGGTGGAACGAGGCATGCCCGCGTACCTAAGACTGATGACCACTGTAACCCCTACAATAGTGGAAGGGGCACGGCCACCGGTGCCCTGCTCAGTATATGGAGGGAACCGTGGTTGCCTCAGATACAGTCAGAAAATAAACAGATACACTACAATGTCTGCACACTTAGCTGAAGGAGCTGCAGCAGCAGAGAAGACGGATCCAAAGACAGCTGGCAATCTCCGGAGTACTTGCTGCAGCAGAACACAGGTCCAGTGAAATGAAAGCTTACAAGTGAAGATACTCAAGCAAGAGCTACAACTCAAATGAGAAATATAATCCACACCCTAGAAAGGAGGAGGGGTGATTTAAAGGCAGGGAAATCAAACGCAGGAGGAACAGCTGGGAGGAAGGAAACAAAGTAAAAACCTCAACACAGGGGCGGAGAAACAGAGCAGTGAGAACTCCTCCAAGCTCTAGCAGTGACATCATCACAGGGGTGGAGAAACAGAGCTGTGATAACGTCTCAAAACTCTGGTAGTGACAGTAACCCCCCTCTACGGGTGGACTCCGGACACCCAGGACCCACCTTCTCAGGATGAGCCCTATGAAATGCCCTGATGAGGCAAGTGGCTTTAATGTCCGACACCGGAACCCACATCCTCTCCTCAGGACCATAACCATTCCAATGAACGAGGTACTGAAGAGAACCGCGGACAATGCGAGAGTCCACAATTCTGGAAACCTCAAACTCCAGATTGCCATCAACCAAAATCGGAGGAGGAGGCAAAGATGAGGGTACCGTGGGCTGGACATATGGTTTTAAGAGAGATCTGTGAAATACATTATGTATCTTCCAAACCCGTGGAAGATCAAGATGGAAGGCAACAGGATTGATGACTGACAAGATTTTATAAGGCCCAATAAACTTGGGACCCAATTTCCAGGAGGGAACCTTCAGTTTAATATTTCTTGTAGACAACCACACCAGATCACCCACATTCAGGTCCGGACCAGGCACACGTCTCTTATCAGCCACACGCTTATACTTCTCACTCATCTTTCTAAGATTACTCTGAATCTTTTGCCAAATGGTAGACAAAGACAAGGAAAATCTCTCCTCCTCAGGTAAACCAGAAAGAGCCCCTCCCGAGAATGTCCCAAACTGCGGATGGAACCCATATGCACCAAAGAATGGTGACTTATCAGAAGATTCCTGACGACGGTTGTTAAGAGCAAACTCAGCAAGAGGGAGAAATGAACACCAATCCTCCTGGGTCTCTGCCACAAAACAGCGCAAATATGTCTCCAGATTCTGATTGAGGCGCGCAGTCTGACCATTCGACTGCGGGTGAAAAGCAGAAGAGAAGGACAGCCGAACCCCCAGGCGAGAATAGAAAGCCTTCCAGAACCTGGACACAAACTGCGTGCCCCTATCGGAAACAATATCAGAGTGAATGCCATGCAATTTAACAATATGGTCGACAAAAGCTTGCGCCAACGTTTTAGCATTGGGTAAACCAGGGAAAGGTACGAAATGAGCCATCTTGCTAAAACGGTCCACCACCACCAGGATCACCGACTTCCCTGAGGAACGAGGAAGATCCGTGATAAAGTCCATGGACAGGTGTGTCCAAGGACGGGAAGGTATGGGTAACGGGAGAAGGGAACCTGAAGGCCGTGAACGAGTGACCTTAGCGCGAGCGCACATCTCACAAGCAGCCACAAAACCCTCCACCGATTTACGAAGAGCCGGCCACCAAAATCTCAGAGCAATGAGATCTACCGTGGCTCTACTCCCGGGGTGACCAGCAAGAACAGTATCATGATGCTCCTTGAAGAGTTTGTGACGTAGCTCAGGAGGCACAAACAACTTCCCAGAAGGACAACGGGCAGGAGCCTCAGTCTGGGCAGCCTGGACCTCGGCCTCCAAATCAGAATATAGAGCAGAAACAACTACCCCCTCCGCCAAAATGGGACCCGGGTCCTCAGAGTTTCCTCCTCCCGGAAAACAGCAAGAGAGAGCATCAGCCTTCACATTTTTGATCCCAGGGCGGAATGTAACAACAAAATTGAATCTGGAGAAGAACAGAGACCATCTGGCCTGTCTCAGATTCATACGCCTGGCCGACTCCAAGTATGCCAGATTCTTATGGTCGGTAAAAACGGTGATAGGGTGCCTGGCCCCCTCCAACCAATGGCGCCATTCCTCGAAAGCCAACTTGATGGCCAACAACTCCCTATCTCCCACATCATAGTTTTTCTCTGCCGGGAAGAGTTTTTTAGAGAAAAAGGCACAGGGTCGCCATTTGGCAGGAGAAGGGCCCTGGGACAAAACCGCACCCACACCCACCTCGGAAGCATCCACCTCAACAATAAAAGGTAAGGAAACATCGGGATGCACCAAGACGGGAGCAGATGCAAAACTCTCTTTAATCTTAGAAAAAGCTCCAAGCGCCTCCTCCGACCAAGAGGAAAAATCTGCCCCCTTTTTTGTCATGTCAGTGAGGGGTTTGACAACAGAGGAATAATTCAAAATGAACTTTCTGTAATAGTTCGCAAAACCTAGAAAGCGCATCAATGCCTTCTGATTCTCAGGAAGCTCCCACTCAAGTACAGCACGGACCTTCTCCGGATCCATGCGAAAACCAGAAGCAGAGAAGAGAAAACCCAGAAATTGAATCTCCGATACCATAAAAAGACATTTCTCCAGCTTGGCGTACAATTTATTTTCCCGCAGAATCTGCAGAACCTGAAAAAGATGATCCTGATGGGTCTGAACATCAGGGGAAAAAATCAAAATATCATCAAGATACACCAATACAAATTTCCCCATTAAATGGTAGAAAATACTATTAACAAAATTCTGAAAGACGGCCGGAGCATTCATCAGGCCGAAAGGCATAACGAGATTCTCGAAATGCCCGTTAGGGGTATTAAAGGCCGTTTTCTATTCATCCCACTCTCTGACCCTGACCAGGTTGTACGCACCTCTCAAATCCAATTTGGAAAAAACCTTGGCCCCAACAATTTGGTTGAAGAAATCCGGGATCAGAGGAAGGGGATAGGGATCGCGAATCGTGATACGGTTCAGCTCCCTAAAATCTAGGCAAGGTCTCAGAGAGCCATCTTTTTTTTTAACAAAAAAAAAACCCGCGGCCACAGGTGATTTTGAGGGACAAATATGCCCCTTATCGAGACTCTCGGAGATATAGGTTCGCATTGCGATTCTTTCCGGTTGTGAGAGATTGTAGAGGCGTGATTTTGGCAGCTTGGCGCCGGGAATGAGGTTAATGGGACAGTCAAACTCCCGGTGAGGAGGTAGCTCCTGAACACCGCTCTCGGAAAACACGTCCGAGAAATCAGAGAGAAATGATGGCACAGTTTTAGTAGACACCTCTGCAAAAGTCGCTGTGAGACAATTCTCTCTACAAAAGTCACTCCACTCATTTATTTGCCTTCCTTGCCAATCAATAGTGGGGTTATGTCTAGTGAGCCAGGGTAACCCCAAAACTAGAGGAGAAGGCAATCCGTTAAGGACAAAACAAGATATATCCTCCACATGAGTGTCACCTACAGCTAGCCGGATATTGTGAACAATGCCCTTCAGAGATCTCTGTGAGAGTGGAGCAGAGTCAATAACAAAAACAGGTATATCCTTTTCTAATGTGCAAACCTGAAAACCATGCATGGCTACAAATTGAGTGTCAATAAGATTGACGGCCGCTCCACTATCGACAAAAATCTCACAAGATATGACTTTGCTCTCTAGCGCCACCCTGGCAGACAGGAGAAAACGGGAACTGCAGGTCAGAGGAAAAGCATCAATTCCTACATCAACTTTGCCCAAAGTAGCAGATGAAGCAGAATTTGATGATTTACCTTTTGAGGTTTTTCTCTTATTATCGCTCTTAGTACAGTTCAAGAATCTCCTAGACGGACAAACATTTGCCAAATGATCTATGCCCCCACAACAAAAACACACCATACTCTGAGGACTAAATCCTCTTTTATCAGGGGAAAGTCGACCTAGCTGCATGGGCTCCTCCTCAGAGGGGAGCGAGACAGGATGAGGCCCCTGCACACTGAATGAGTCCGCACCACTGCCCCTAGACTGACAATGGCTGGACAGAGAGGTCTCGTTTCTTTCTCTTAGACGCCTGTCAAGGCGTACCGCCAATGACATGGCAGACTCTAAGGACGTTGGTCTCTCATGGAAAGCAAACGCATCTTTCAATCTCTCTGAGAGACCATGACAGAACTGACTCCGGAGTGCAGCATCATTCCAACCTGAATCAGCTGCCCATCTCCGAAATTCAGAACAATAAAGCTCCGCAGACAGTTTGTTCTGGCATAAAAAACGTAAGTTAGATTCGGCCAGAGCAACATGATCCGGGTCATCATATATCTGCCCCAGGGCCACAAAAAAATCTTTCCACGGATCGAAGGGAGGGATCCCCTGATGGCAGCGAAAAAGCCCAAGTCTGAGCATTACCCCTGAGCAGGGAGATGACAATCCTCACCCTCTGCTCCTCATTACCAGAGGAGTGGGGACACAAGCAAAAATGGAGTTTGCATGCCTCTCTGAAACGAACAAAATTCTCACTGCCCCCGGAGAACGTTTCCGGAAGTGAGACCTTTGGCTCGCAACAGACTCCATGGGCCGGAGCAGAGCCCAATGCTTGAAGCTGAGTCATAGATTGACGGAGATCCGCTACCTCCAAAGAAAGACCCTGCATGCGGTCAACCAGGCCAGAAAGCAGATCCATGTCAAAAAGGACGGTTTTGGTGGATTATAATGTCACGGCTGTATGTGAGCAACAAGGGCATACACAGTAAATAGAGCTACTGACCGGACCCAAACTAGGGAGGATAAAGGGTGACCCCTGTCAGACCCTCAAAGCTCTCCCTATGCTGCTAAAGCACATGCCCGGATCCAAATGGTGGAACGAGGCATGCCCGCGTACCTAAGGCTGATGACCACTGTAACCCCTACAATAGTGGAAGGGGCACGGCCACCGGTGCCCTGCTCAGTATATGGAGGGAACCGTGGTCGCCTCAGATACAGTCAGAAAATAAACAGATACACTACAATGTCTGCACACTTAGCTGAAGGAGCTGCAGCAGCAGCAGCAGAGAAGACGGATCCAAAGACAGCTGGCAATCTCCGGAGTACTTGCTGCAGAAGAACACAGGTCCAGTGAAATGAAAGCTTACAAGTGAAGATACTCAAGCAAGAGCTACAACTCAAATGAGAAATATAATCCACACCCTAGAAAGGAGGAGGGGTGATTTAAAGGCAGGGAAATCAAACGCAGGAGGAACAGCTGGGAGGAAGGAAACAGAAAGTAAAAACCTCAACACAGGGGCGGAGAAACAGAGCAGTGAGAACTCCTCCAAGCTCTAGTAGTGACATCATCACAGGGGTGGAGAAACAGAGCTGTGAGAACGTCTCAAAGCTCTGGTAGTGACAGTCTGACAATGGCCGTAACTTGGTAGCGGCTTTGGAGCTTGGCAAGCTCAGACACATCCCATGGCTAGCCCACATCTTAAACTTAGTGGTTCAGCAGTTTCTCAAAACCTACCGCAATTTGCCTCAGCTACTTGTGAAGGTGCGCTGCGTGTGTACACATTTCCGCAAGTCATCGATAGTTTCAGCCGGTCTGTCAACGCTGCAGCAGTGCTTGAAATTGCCAGCTCACCAGCTGTTATGCGACGTGAGCAGGCGCTGGAACTCCACGTTCCACATGTTGGCCAGGCTTTGTGAGCAGCAGAGGGCTGTTGTGGAATACCAGCTACAACATGGTCGTCGCCTTTCCAGTCAGCTTCCGCTATTTACAAGCGAGGAGTGGGCATGGATATCTGACCTCTGTGAGGTTTTAAGAAACTTTGAGGAATCAACACAGATGGTGAGCGGCAATAACGCTATTATCAGCGTAACCATGGGGGATAGTCAGACCACCCTCAGTTTGTCTTCATAGGAGGAGGAGGAGCAGGATACGGTTGCCTCCGCTACAGAAGGTAGTACCCATAAAAGTTTAATTCCATCTGTTCATCGTGGGTGGGCAGAAGAGGAAGAAGAGGATGAGAAGATTGAGAGTCATGACGACAGCGAAGTCTTGCCTGTTGGTACTCTGGCTGACTTCATGTTAGGCTGCCTTTTCCGCGACTCGTGCGTTATACGCATTTTAGACAACACAGATTACTGGTTGTTCACCCTTCTCGACCCCTGCTACAAAGAGAACTTCTCATCTCTCATTCCTCTGGTGAGAGGACGAACAAAATTATGCAATACCAGAAGATCCTTGTTGAAAAATTGCTCCAAAAATTTACATCTGACAACGCTTGCGGCAGAGTCCGTAGTTCCTTGGCCAACCAAGGAGGGGAGACAAGGGGAACACACAGCAGTTCCAACAGACGCAGGGCAACACTCTCCAAAGCCTGGGACAGTTCAGTTTCATGACACCCCGCCAGCACACTCAACCTTGATGCATGGCCTAGTGTCACAAGGAAGGAAAAATTTTGGAAGATGGTGAAGGAGTACATAGCAGACCTTGTCAGCGTCCTCAATGATCCCTCAGTGCCTCACAACTACTGGGTGTCCAAGCTGGACACGTGGCATGAACTGGCGCTTTACGCCTTGGAGGTGCTGGCCTGCCCTGCCGCCAGCGTTTTCTCTGAGTGGGTATTTAGTGCTCCTGGTGGCATTATAAAAGAAAAGCATATCCGCCTGTCAACTGAAAATGCTGACAGGTTGACTGTTATAAAAATTTACAAGACCTGGATTGACCATGACTTCTCGACTTCACCAGAGGAAAACCGATGAACATAAAGGCATTTTAAATGTGTTGTTTATAATGCACTGAATACACCGTATTCCCATGCACCCCTTCTACCACAAACAGGGGTATATGGTTGAATCTTCCTTTTCTCATCCTCCTTCTCTTCTTCAATCATATAAACATGCTTATTCATCGCATATAATGCCCTCGCATATATGCACTCTGCATATAATTTTTTTACAGGGTCAGATCACCAGCAGGCCTTCACCTACAATCTTTTACAGGGTCAGCTCACCTGAAGGTTCTCGCATATAATTTTTTACAGGGTCAGCTCACCAGCAGGCCCTCGCATATAATTTTTTACAGGGTCAGCTCACCAGCATGCCCTCGCATATAATGTTTTACAGGGTCAGATCACCAGCTGGCCTTCACCTACAATCTTTTACAGGGTCAGCTCACCAGCAGGCCCTCACCTACAATGTTTTACAGGGTCAGCTCACCAGCAGGTGCTCGCAAAAATTTTTTTAGAGGGTCAGCTCACCAGCATGCCCTCGTATATAATGTTTTACAGTGTCATATCACCAGCAGGCCTTCACCTACAATATTTTACAGGGTCAGCTCACCAGCAGGCCAACACCTACAATGTTTTACAGGAGTCAGCTCACCAGCAGGCCCCCGCATATAATTTTTAGAGGGTCAGCTCACCAGCAGGCCCGCACCTAAAATCTTTTACGGGGTCAGTTCACCAGCAGGCCCGCACCTAAAACTTTTTACAGGGTCAGCTCACCAGCAGGCCTTCACCTACAATCTTTTACAGGGTCAGCTCAACTGAAGGCCCCCGCATATAAATTTTTAGAGAGTCAGCTCACCAGTAGTGATGATCGAGCACCAAAGTATTCGGTTGTTAGGCCCGAACACATTGCTATATTCGTGTGCTCGACCGAGCACCCGAGTATAATGGAAGTCAAGGGGAGACAACCAGGTACCCCCTGTTTTGAAGAGGGGAGGGTGCCTGGTCCATTGGAAAAGGTCAATAAGTGACAGAAACACCACGAAAATGGATCGGGAACAGCATGGGGACGATGTCTGGATGCATCTTGGACTCCCAGGTCGCTGCTGGGAACAATGTTGTCCGAGTTGTACGCAGACTTACAGACTGACAAAAATACGCACAAAACCCCCCAAAAAATCTATTCTACAGGTAAAATTGTTAGGAAACATTCTTTCCTGTATATTCAATCGTATATAAAGTGCAAGTTTTGCAAAAAATTACAAGCAAGAGGCACTGTAACAGACTGTATATCACATAAAGGAGGGCCTCATTCACATTGTGGTACAATAGTTCAGTTAGTGGGACTCCTACACTCATATAGCCCACGCTCTAAGTGAAAGGGCTGCCAAAAATTACAAGTAACCGGCACTCCAAAACACCCTTTGTTACACATAAAGAAGGGCATCATAAACACCCTTGAAAAATTATGATTGATAGCCTGCTGGTGACCCTCAAATACATTTGGAGCAAATGCCTGCTGATCTGACCATCTAAAACCTTAGGGGCGAGGGCCTGCTTCCGCATTGGTGACTCTAGATAACCTCTGAGCGATTGCACGTCCCTGTGATGGCGACAATACATTTGGATATCTGCCCTATCAACTTTCGAGGTTCTTTTCTGCGCCTACCATGTTGATCACGGGTAACGGGAAATCAGGGTTCAAGGCCGTAGAGGGAGCCTGAGAAAGGGCTACCACATCCAAGGGAGGTCAATGGCTGAAATCTGATTGGCTGTTGTTGCCTTGCCCCTTTTTTTTTCCTAATTATGAACCACCCAGAGAGGGTGGGTCAAGTTATTAAAGCACAAGAATCCAAGGCAGGCAGCAGGCGCGCGGCAATTATCCACTCCCGACTCAGGGAGGTAGTGACCATAAATAACAATACAGCACTCCTAAGCAGTCCTGTTATTAGAAGGAGTACACTTTCCTTTAACGAGGATCTATTGGAGGGCGAATCTCGTGCCAGCAGCCAACTTGCTCCCAGCCTCCACAACGTTCACCCAGTGTGCCATCTATCTGAGGATTGTGTTGACCAGACTCTTGGCTACTGAGACTGGACTTGTAGGTGAGGGCCTGCTGTCGCTTTGTTGACTCTAGATAAATTCTAGGCGATAGCACGTCCACGTGACAGCGACGATCCATTTGGATGTCTGCCCTATCAACTTTGGAGCAATTTTTCAACAAGGACCTTCTGGTATAGCACCGTTTTGCTTGTCCTCTCCACCAGAAGAATTAGAGATGAAAAGTTATTTTTGTAGCGGGGGTCGAGAATGGTGAACAACCAGTAATCCATGCTGTTTAAAAAGCGTATAACGCGCAGGTCATGGCAAAGGCAGCCTAACATGAAGTCAGCCATGTGTGCCAGAGTACCAACAGGCAAGACTTCGCTGTCGTCATCAGAAGGTGAGCTGACCCTGTAAAAGATTGTAGGTGCGGGCCTGCAGGTGAGCTGACCCTATGAAACATTATATGCAAGGGCCTGCAGTTGAGCTGATCCTGTAAAACATTATATGCGAGGGCCTGCAGGTGAGCTGACCCTGTAAAACATTATATGCGAGGGCCTGCTGCTGAGCTTACCCTCTAAAACATTAGGGGCGAGAGCCTGCTGGTGAGCTGACCCTGTAAAACATTATATGCAAGGGCCTGCTGCTCAGCTGACCCTCTGCATTAGGGGCGAGGGCCTGCTGGTGAGCTGATGCTCTAAAATATTACATGCGAGCTGACACTCAAACATTATTTGCTAGTGCCTGCAGGTGAGCTGACGCTGTAAAACATTATATGCTAGTGCATGCTGTTCAGTTGACGCTCTAAAACATTATTTGCGAGTGCCTTCAGGTGAGCTGTCGCTCTAAAACATTATATCCGAGTGCATGCTGTACAGCTGACACTCTAAAACATTATATGCAAGTGCCTGCAGGTGAGCTGATGCTCAAAAACATTATATGCGAGTGCATGCTGTTCAAATGACGCTCTAAAACATTATATGCAAGTGCATGCTGTTTAGCTGACCCTATAAAAAAAATTGAGTTGAGGGCCTGCAGTTGAGCTGGCCCTATTAAAAAAAATTAGAGTGGAGGGAATATATACAATCTGGATGAGGAGGAGGAGAAAACAAGATTCAACCATATACTCTTTTTTTTTGGGTGGAAAAGGTGCATGGGAATACACTACATTAGATTGAGTACATTATAAATGATAAATGGAAATTGCCATTTTATTCATCATCAGCTCAGCTCTCCTCTGGTGGAGTTGAGAAGTCAGGGGTAATCCAGGCCTTGTTCATTTTTATTTGAGTCAACCTGTCAGCATTGCCAGTGGACTAGCGGATACGCTTATCTGTTATAATGCCACCAGCAGCACTAAATACACGCTTAGACAAAACGCTGGCGGCAGGGCAGGCCAGCACCTCCAAGGCGTAGAGTGCAATTTCGTGCCACGTGTCCAGCTTGGACACCCAGTAGTTGTAAGGCACTGAGGGATCATTGAGGATGCTGACACGGTCTGCTATGTATTCCTTCACCATCTTCCAAAACTTTTCCCTCTTTGTACCACTAGGCCGCTCTTCAGGGTGAGGTTGCTGGCGGGGTGTCATGAAAGTGTCCCATGCCTTGGAGAGTGTTGCCCTGCCTTTGTTGGAACTGCGGTGTGTTCCCCTTGTCTCACTTCCTCGGTTGCCTAAGGAAGTACTGACTCTAACGGCCGCGTTGTCAGATGGAAAATTTTGGAGCAATCTCTCAACAAGTACCTTCTGGTATTGCACCAGTTTACTCGTTCTCTCCACCACAGGAATGAGAGATGAGAAGTTCTCTTTTTAGCGGGGGTCGAGAAGGGTGAACACCCAGTAATCCCTCTGTAGCAGAGGCAACTGTCTCCAGCTCCTCCTCCTCCTCTTCATGGTCCAATTCGCACTGAGAAGACGAACTGAGGGTGGTCTGGCTATCACCCTGTTAAATGTCCTCCCCCATTTCCACCTCTTCCACATGCAAAACGCTGTCCTTAATTGTGATCAGCGAGCATTTGAGTAGACACAGCAGTGGGATGGTTACGCTGATAATTGAATTATCGCCACTAACCATCTGTGTGGATTCATCAAAGTTTTTTAAAACCTCACAGAGGTCTGACATCAATGCCCACTCCTTGCGGGTGAATAGTGGCAGCTGAATCGAAAGGCGACGACCATGTTGCAGCTGCTATTCCACAACTGCCCTCTGCTGTTCACAAAGCCTCGCCAACATGTGGAATGTGGAGTTCCAGCGCGTGCTCACGTCGCACAACAGTCGATGAGCTGGAAGCCGCAAGCACTGCTGCAGCGTTGACAGACCGGCTGAAGCACACGCGGCCCGCCTTCACTAGTAGCTCTGGCAAATTGGGGTAGGTTTTGATAAACTGCTGAACCACTAAGTTTAAGACGTGGGCTAGGCATGGGATGTGTGTCAGATTTCCGAGCTCCAAAGCCGCCACCAAGTTATGGCCATTATCAGACACAACCATGCCTGGTTGTAGGTTAAGTGGCGAGAGCCACAGCTCGTTCTGGTCCCTTATACCCTGCCACAGCTCTGTGGCGTTGTGCTGTTTGTCCCCTAAGCAGACCAGCTTCAGCACAGCCTGTTGACGCTTACCCACAGCAGTGCTACACTGCTTCCAGCTAGCGACTGAGGGCTGACTGCTGCTGGAGGTGGAAGTGGAGGAGGAGGCGGCGGAGGAGGAGGAGAAGTGGGGGTTGGAGCCAGTAACATAGCTGGTGGCGGAGACCCTGATGGACGTAGGGCCCATAATCCTGGGCATGGGTAGCACCTGTGCCATCCCATGGTACAACTCACTCCCAGCCTCCACAACATTCATCCAGTGTGCGGTCAGGGAAATGTAGCGTCCTTGGTCACCAGCACTTATCCATGTGTTTGTGGTGAAGTGGACCTTCCCAGTAACTGCGTTGGTTAGGGCAAGGCTGATGTTCTGGGACACATGCTGGTGTAAGGCGGGCACGGCACACCGTGAAAAATAGTGGCAGCTGGGGACTGCGTATCGAGGGACGGCCACCGACATCAGGCTGCGGAAGGCCTCAGTGTCCACAAGCCTAAATGGCAACATTTCAAGGGACAGTAATTTCGAAAGTTGCGCATTTAGTGCTATGGCCTATGAGTGGGTGGGTATTTGCGCTTGCGTTCAAATGACTGTGTTATGGACATTTGGACACTGCGCTGGGATAGGGAAGTGTATGTTGTTGCTGATGGTTCATGCAAAGGTCCAGGTGCAGGGCGAGTGGCATCCGGGCTTGCTCCTTCGACAGCGGATTGGCCAGCAGTGCATAACACAGGGGAATAGGAGGTAGTGGTGTGACCCGCAGACCCAGATTGTGAACCCAGGCATTCGGCCCACTTATTAGGGTGCTTGCATGCCATGTGGTGGATTATGCTGGTGGTGGTGAGGTTGCTAGTGTTCACGCCCTGGCTCATTTTGGTACGGCACAGGTTGCAAACTACCACTCTTTTGTCATCTGCACTTTCCTCAAAAAAGCGCCATACTGCGGAACACCCACCCCTTGGCAAGGTAGATTCACACATGGTAGTACTTGGTGTAATGGTTGTGGGCCTGTTTGGTGTGGGCTGACTTCTCCCTTTTGCAACCCCTCTGCCTTTTCCAGCCTGTTGCTGTGCTGCAAATTCCTCCTCCTCTGTACTGCTGTCCTCGCTCGGCTTTTCACCTTCCCATGTTGGGTCAGTGACCTCATCGTCCACCACCTCCTCTTCCACTTCCTGACTCTGCTCATTCTCCTGACTTGACCTAACCACAACCTCAGTGATTGACAACTGTGTCTCATCATCATCCACCTCGTGAACGGTCCCTGCAATATTGCATCAGATGGTAGAGACAACAGATTCCTCCACGACACAGAGGAACCGAAGTCTCCAAAAGGCCTAGCAACAAAGGGGAAGAAAGCAGCCAGCAGTGGACGACACGACAGGTAAGTGTCCAGAGGCAGAAAACACCACTTCCAACATAACCAACATGGACACCTACCTGACACAGCAGCAACAGGAACACGAGCCGTCCATGCCGCTACCACTGGATCCTGGAAATGCGCATAGGCCCAAAAACACACACCAGGCAGGACCCAGCACAAACACCAAACACAGAATCCAGTAGAAACAACCTGAACCACCATGAGGCATGAACCATGGCGGCACCAGGCCGAGCTTCTTGTAGTTCCCCCTCCAGAACAATAAGAGCCATGAGGCCACACCCAGCTCCACCTTGCACACACGATAACCCCATACACACCAGAAATGGGAAGGGAAACATCCTTAACGGGGAAGTGCACACGTATGCATGACAAACAACACCTTGCCACCGGCAACCATCATGCACGGCGAAAGTGTCAAGGCAAACTACCACCAAGCCATGACAAGTAATTGCCATTCCCCACCGTCATCTTCTTGAGACTGTGAACGCTCAAGAGGTTGGGAATCAGGGCACAATATCTCAGGTTCCTCTTCAAGAGTGCTGGGCACGAGGGCCAAATGTAATAGTGGTGCTGAAAAGAGCTCCTCGGAATAACCGAGTGTGGGATCACTCAGTTGGCAAGCCTCTCCATGGTGGGAGGAAAGATGATCAAAATGAGGATTCGGTTGACCAGACTCTTGGCTACAGAGACTGGACTTGGTGGAAGAAAGGGTGGTGCTTAACCAACTGGAATCATTATCTTCCAACCGACCAACTGTTCGCATTGGTCCGACTTGGACAGTATTGTCCTGCGCCGCCCAGCTAAGTTGGACATGAAGCTGGGTACGGTGGATGTCTTTTTTTCTTCTGGTGTACTGGCAGCGGGCACAGTTTCATTGCGCCCAGGGCCACGGCCTCTGCGTGCACCATCAGCATCACGCCCACTTCCCTGTCCCTTAGTGCTCGCCTTCTTCATATTAATGGTTTTGTCACTAGATGTGGTGCAGATTGTTTTACAGTCTGCTAAAGACACAGTTTTCTGATGCAGAACAGTATATGTCACAGAAACCCACAGAATATGGACACTATATTAGGCCCAGATTATTGGAATTTGCAATACAGACACAGTTTTCAGATGCAGGACCTTATATGTCACAGAAACTCATAGAATATGGACACTATAGTAGGCCCAGATTAGTTAAATTTGCCCTAAAGAAACTGTTTTCGGATGACGTACTGTATATGTCACAGAAAGCCACACATTATGACACTAGATTAAGCCCAGATTAGTTAAATTTGCCCTTAAGAAACAGTTTTCGGATGGCGTACTGTATATGTCACAGAAAGCCACACACTATGGACACTAGATTAGGCCCAGATTAGTTAAATTTGTCCTTAAGAAACAGTTTTCCGATGGCGTACTGTATATGTCACAGAAAACAACACACTATTGACACTAGATTAGGCCAAGATTATTTAAATTTACGCTAAAGAAAAAGTTTTCGGATGGAGTACTGTATATGTCACAGATGTGTATTACACGCACACACTACAGAGACAGTAGATGAGGGCTGGCCCCTGATTATTTAAATTTACGCTAAAGAAACAGTTTTCGGATGGTGTACTGTATATGTCACAGAAAGCCACACACTATGGACACTAGATTAGGCCCAGATTAGTTACATTTGCCCGAAAGAAACAATTTTCGGATAGCGTACTGTATATGTTACAGAAAACAACACACTATGGACACTAGATTAGGCCCAGATTATTTAAATTTACGCTAAAGAAACAGTTTTCGGATGGAGTAATGTATGTGTCACGAATGTGTATTGCACGCACACGCTACAGAGACAGTAGTTGAGGACTGGCCACTGATTATTTAACTTTACGCTAAAGAAACAGTTTTCGGATGGCGTACTGTATATGTCACGGATGTGTATTAAACGCACACTATAGACAATAAACGTGGTGCTGATTATTTGAATTTATGCAAAATACACAGTCTGCGGATGATGTACAATATATGTCACTAATAGGTATTAAAGAAAAATATCTTGCTGCTGTCAAACACACACACACAGTAGTCCTTAAAAGGACTTTGGGGTCTTTGAAAAACTTTTGTTATTAAAAACTGCTAATTTCTCTCCCTGCACTATCTGTCCCATCCTCAGCATGGATGTCCCTGAGACTGATCAATTTAGCGGAGGTAAAAATATATTACTGCTCTAAAACACACACACACACACACACACACACACATACTAGTCCTTAAAAGGACACACACACACACTGGCATTACAGTGATGGTAGTACTTACCTGCACGTTTATTAGCTGCTTAGCAGCCGTGAAACGTGCGGGAAGGAGACTCGAGCATGGTGCTCGAGCACATGCGGTACTCGGCCGAGTACCGCCATGTTCGAGCGGAACAGGTATTCAGGCGAGCATGCTCGCTCATTACTACTTCTAACATATAATATAGTATAATAGTATTTCTATAGTACACTCTATTTTAATGTCAGCGCTATACTGACATTCACTAGTCTCACTGGCACGGCCCTTGGAGAAACTTGCTGCACTAGGCCCCTGCCTGCCTGCACAGACATAAGCACTTTGCAATCTCATTTGCAGGG
The DNA here is from genome assembly GCF_905171765.1 of Bufo bufo. Taxonomy (NCBI): domain Eukaryota; kingdom Metazoa; phylum Chordata; class Amphibia; order Anura; family Bufonidae; genus Bufo; species Bufo bufo. The sequence continues at coordinate 262,212,029 of NC_053393.1, forward strand.
TGCAGATAGGAGACAGAAGGAGTCTGATTCCTCTGTACCCGCTTATATGTGATGATCGCTATTACTAATGGCATGTTAAGGGTTAAACAGCCCAGATTGGTGCTCCTGCTAGTGTGGGCTGTTAGAGCTGGAGCACGGCTCTCATCTGAGAGCTGATCCAGCACTCTCTGCTGCATGGTAGACCTGTGCAGTGCTTAGACTGGGCTGCCGTAAAAAAACCTTAGTGACCCCATAGAAAGGCGTATAGGTGGTGTAGAGATTTCCCAAATGGTAGCCTTTGGATAAATACACAGTAGCCTTTTAGTGGTGGAAATCAAAGTAATAAATGTATTTTATTATTGGCACACCACAATTCAACAGTGGCAGTGATCAGCTTACTTCAGCCGACACTTAAAGAAAACATAATTCAGTCTCGAATCTGAACAAATCACATAGGAAGTTTTTGGGCACAGTACTGTACTCACCACAGAGTCGGTTTTCACTCGGCTCAAAAAACACAGCTACACAGAGCTCCACCATCAGCCAGGTTATTACACCCCTGACCCTGCTGGCTGACATTTTGTAAGCCCGTAAATACCCGGCCTGGACCATGGGGAGTAGCCACCCGCCCAGCACTATGGCTACTCCCAATAAGAGCCGTCCCGGATTAGCTTTTCACAGCTATGCTAACTACCAAAGCGTCCATCAGCAACTGCTGTGGACATATGCACTACTAGCTCCTACTTCACAGAGGCCAGGAACCTCGGTGACACACATCTTCCATCTATGATGATCCCTTGTGCCTTTCTACAGTGGTCACTAAGGGGTTAAGGACCAATTCAGTTCTGAAGTAACTTTGAGAGGCTTTAATGATAGATACCTCCCATAAATTACCCCATTTTAAAAACTACACCTCTCAAATTATTGAAAACTAATTTTAGAAGCTTTGTTAACCCTGCAGGTGTTCCACAAGAATTAACGCAAAATGGAGGTGAAATAAAAATAATTTTTTGGTAGATTTACTATTTTAATTAGTGTTGAGTGAATCTGAAGTTTAGGAATAATTAGATTCGCCACAAAGCTGAATTTCCTTGCGCTTTCTGGTAACAAATCAATTTTTCCTGAAATGGTGGCTGAAAATAAAAAAAAATTATACTCATCTCACCAACTTGATCGCAGAGAGGCCGCCTGCTTCCGTCTTGAAAAAAGGATGGCAAAAAGACCTGCAGTAAGCATGAAGACGTCACTAAATGATCGGGCTGGCCACGCACGCTGACGTCATGAGCACTCGGCCAGCATGATTACGGGAGAACATCATCACACTTGTGCAGGTCCTTTGCCGGGTTTTCTTCAATCAAGATAAAAGTGGACGGCCTCCGAATTTTTAAAAACTTTACTCATTTTTAAATTTAATCCATTTTTACTGTAAGAGCAAGGGTTGACAGCAAAACAAACCTCAAAATGATTACCCTGATTTTGCAGTTTATAGAAACCTCATGTATGTGGTTGTAAACTGCTGCTTGGGCACACCACAGGATTAAGAAGGGAAGGAGCCCCATATAGGTTTTGGAGGTCTCATTTTGCTGGAATATTTTTTGGGCACTGAGTCACATTTGGGGCTGGGTGTCATAGCCCCCAATGTAAACCTCTGTGTAAACCCCTTAGATGCCCCAGTCAGCATATCTGGTGGAATGCGGGAATCACATGTGGCAGGAAGGGATTAAATAGAGTATGCAAATAGTTACTAAACAGAAATGTTAGGAGAGGTGACAGGTCTTCCTCAGATCATAAGAATGGGGGTTCTGACTAACATGTTCCTTCTCACTGCATGACCATGTTGAGAACTTTAAATGGAGTATTGCTCAAGATATTATATTTAAAGTCTATAGTAAGTGTGATTGGTGGGGATCCCAGGGATCAAAGGTATTTCACCAATACAGTTAATAGGTGATAAATATATATATACATATTTTTTTAAGTGATTGGAAAACAGACAGATGTTCTCAAACGTTTAAATATGAGGAGATATATAACAGTAGTGTCAAAATCTTTTCACGCATTTAAACTTTTCATGAATTCATGCCTACTAAGGCTACTTTCACACTAGCGTTCGGGGCTCCGCTTGTGAGCTCCGTTTGAAGGGGCTCACAAGCGGCCCCGAACGCATCTGTACTGCCCTAATGCATTCTGAGTGGATACGGATCCGCTCAGAATGCATCAGTCTGGCAGCGTTCAGCCTCCGCTCCGCTCAGCAGGCGGGTGTCCGCCTGGCCGTGCGGAGGCAAACGGATCCGTCCAGACTTACAATGTAAGTCAATGGGGACGGATCCGTTTGAAGTTGACACAATATGGCTCAATTTTCAAACTGATCCGTCCCCCATTGACTTTCAATGTAAAGTCTGGACGGATCCGTCTGAACTACTTTCACACTTAGAATTTTTTCTAAGCTATAATGCAGACGGATCCGTTCTGAACGGATCCAAACGTCTGCATTATAGGAGCGGATCCGTCTGTGCAGACAGCAGACGGATCCGCTCTGAACGCAAGTGTGAAAGTAGCCTTAGTGATACACATGCACATGCAGTTAAATGGTGCACAAGCCCATTATGAACCATATTTATGTATGTCTAGTTAATAAACTAACAATAATATATCAGAAAATATTCAGTTCAGTAAACATTGTTTCTCCAAATACTCAACACTGCCTATAGGCCTTTTTTAGTTAAGCACGTGAAGCATGTTTTGTTCTTCTGAATATTGGAGCACTCCCCTGAATCAGTTCTTTGCAGACTAGTTAGATAAAAATCAATTACTTGGTAAAGATTTTACATATTTTGCAATTTTCAGATCAACATTACGGTTCTTAACATTTAAAACTATATCACATATAATATAGAAATACAGAAATTGGTTCTTTGTACTGTATTTCTGTATAAGGGTAGATTTTTATGGTATTGCATTGTTATATGGTGGATGATGGAAAGAGGTTAAATGGAACCTGTCATCAACTTTTTGCTGACCTCACTGAGGGCAGCAGAAAATAGTGACAGAAATGCTGATTTCAGCGGTGTGTCACACATCAGCTATAAGTACGTGGTTGCTAAAAACCAGCATCATAATCATTGCAGCTCAGGCCTTGAAAAGAGTCAAATCTGCCTGAGAAGAGTCATGGTTATTCATAATCTTCTGCTCTCCCGCCTATCTGCTGATGATTGGCAGTTCTCTACTTACTAGACAGAAAGGAAGAAAACTACAGATGTAGCAGGGTTAACACACATGCTTTATGAGACATGTTATCTAAACTAAATTAAACTAAATGCATTAAGCAATTGCTTTTCAATAACTTTTGTTTCAAGATAACGTGATGAGTTAAGAAATTTGAGTTAAGAGTGTGTGTGTTACCCCTGCTACATCTGTAGGGAGAAGACTGCCAATCATCAGCAGGTGGGTAGGGAGAGCAAGAATTCATGAATAACCATGACTCTTCTAAGGTGGCCGTGACTCTTTTTCAGGCCCAGTCTGCAATGATTGTGATGTTAGTTGTAGGCAACAACTTACTTTTACTTATAAATGACAGACCACTGATCAACTCACCTGTTGCTATTTTATTCTGCCGTTAGTATGGGCAACATAAAGTTGATGACGGGTTCCCTTTAGAGGGATTTGTCTGTTAATTAATAACTTGCCTAAAGCACTAAATGTAAAGTAAATAAATAACTAATTAAAAACAGCCTAGACTCACTTGCTACTTCAAGCCATTTCCAGCATTGCACCTCTGTTCTTCCTTGCTAATGTTTGTGTACAAGGCTGCTGCATTGACCTCCCAAAGTGACCACGAAAGCCAATCACTGGCCTCATACAGCAGCCAATCACTGGCCTTAACAGCCTATGGCACGAGACCCAAGACACTAGTAATTGGCTGCAGAGTATATACACGATATATGGCTGTCACTGCATCATCCTTGTACACAATCTGTTGTGTTATGCCTAAGATTAAAATGTCAGCAGAACATCATTTCACAATCTGCAGAAATACAGCAATTAGTCTTAAAGGGCTTCTGTCACCCCCCTAAAGTCATTTTATTTTTTTGGCTCCTTAAAATCCTTATGCTGCGATTTATCAATATATAGGGCTCTTACTCAATTTCGTTAAGTAGTTTCTTCAAAAAATTTACTTTTATAATATGTAAATTACCTCTCTACCAGCAAGTAGGGCGGCTACTTGCTGGTAGCAGCCGCATCCTCTGGCTGGCCCTGTCTGCGTTTTAAATCTTGCGCCTTCGCCGTACCGGCCTTCAGTCGGCGCAGGCGCACTGACAGGAGGACGCTCGCTCGGCCGCTTCTTCCTCAGTGCGCCTGCGCCAGGTGTAGATGTGACGTCATCGGCGCAGGTGCATTGAGGAAGGAGCGTCCGAGCGAGAGTCCTCCTCTCAGTGCGCCTGCGCCGACTAAAGACCGATACGGTGAAGGTGCGAGATTTAAAACGCAGACAGGGCCAGCCAGAGGACGAGCGCGTTCGATGGCCCTGTCAATCAACATGAGGAGGGGGCGTCATTATGAAAGGAGGATGCGGCTGCTACCAGCAAGTAGCTGCCCTACTTGCTGGTAGAGAGGTAATTTACATATTATAAAAGTCCATTTTTTTAAGAAACTACTGAACGAAAATGAGTAAGAGCCCTATATATTGATAAATCGCAGCATAAGGATTTTAAGGAGCCAAAAAAAAAAAAATGACTTTAGGGGGGTGACAGAAGCCCTTTAACCACCTCCGGACCGCTGTACGCACAGACGCGTCCTGGAGGTGGTTGATTCATTCCGAGTGGACGCGCCGGCGCGTCCTCTCGCGATGGCCGAGATTTCCTGTGAACGCGCGCACACAGGCGCGCGCGCTCACAGGAACGGAAGGTAAGAAAGTGGATCTCCAGCCTGCCAGCGGCGATCGTTCGCTGGCAGGCTGGAGATGTGATTTTTTTAACCCCTAACAGGTATATTAGACGCTGTTATGATAACAGCGTCTAATATACCTGCTACCTGGTCCTCTGGTGGTCCCCTTTGTTTGGATCGACCACCAGAGGACACAGGTAGCTCAGTAATATGTTGCACCAAGCACCACACTACACTACCCCCCCCCCCCCCCGTCACTTATTAACCCCTTATTCACCCTTGATCACCCCTGATCACCCCATATAGACTCCCTGATCACCCCCCTGTCATTGATTACCCCCCTGTCATTGATCACACCCCTGTAAAGCTCCATTCAGATGTCCGCATGATTTTTACGGATCCACTGATAGATGGATCGGATCCGCAAAACGCACATGGACGTCTGAATGGAGCCTTACAGGGGCATGATCAATGACTGTGGTGATCACCCCATATAGACTCCCTGATCACCCCCCTGTCATTGATTACACCCCTGTCATTGATCACCCCCCTGTAAAGCTCCATTCAGACGTCCGCATGATTTTTACGGATCCACTGATAGATGGATCGGATCCGCAAAACGCACACGGACGTCTGAATGGAGCCTTACAGGGGCATGATCAATGACTGTGGTGATCACCCCATATAGACTCCCTGATCACCCCCCTGTCATTGATTACCCCCCTGTCATTGATCACCCCCCTGTAAAGCTCCATTCAGACGTCCGCATGATTTTTACGGATCCACTGATAGATGGATCGGATCCGCAAAACGCACACGGACGTCTGAATGGAGCCTTACAGGGGCATGATCAATGACTGTGGTGATCACCCCATATAGACTCCCTGATCACCCCCCTGTCATTGATTACCCCCCTGTCATTGATTACCCCCCTGTGAAGCTCCATTCAGACGTCCACATGATTTTTACGGATCCACTGATAGATGGATCGGATCCGCAAAACGCACACGGACGTCTGAATGGAGCCTTACAGGGGCATGATCAATGACTGTGGTGATCACCCCATATAGACTCCCTGATCACCCCCCTGTCATTGATTACCCCCCTGTCATTGATCACCCCCCTGTGAAGCTCCATTCAGACGTCCACATGATTTTTACGGATCCACTGATAGATGGATCAGATCCGCAAAACGCATACGGACGTCTGAATGGAACCTTACAGGGGAGTGATCAATGACTGTGGTGATCACCCCATATAGACTCCCTGATCACCCCCCTGTCATTGATTACCCCCCTGTCATTGATCAACCCCCTGTAAAGCTCCATTCAGATGTCCGCATGATTTTTACGGATCCACTGATAGATGGATCGGATCCGCAAAACGCACACGGACGTCTGAATGTAGCCTTACAGGGGCGTGATCAATGACTGTGGTGATCACCCCATATAGACTCCCTGATCACCCCCCTGTCATTGATCACCCCCCTGTCATTGATCACCCCCCTGTCATTGATCACCCCCCCTGTCATTGATCACCCCTCTGTAAGGCTCCATTCAGACATTTTTTTGGCCCAAGTTAGCGGAAATCTTTTTTTTTTTTCTTACAAAGTCTCATATTCCACTAACTTGTGTCAAAAAATTAAATCTCACATGAACTCACCATACCCCTCACGGAATCCAAATGCGTAAAAATTTTTAGACATTTATATTCCAGACTTCTTCTCACGCTTTAGGGCCCCTAGAATGCCAGGGCAGTATAAATACCCCACATGTGACCCCATTTCGGAAAGAAGACACCCCCAGGTATTCCGTGAGGGGCATATTGAGTCCATGAAAGATTGAAATTTTTGTCCCAAGTTAGCGGAAAGGGAGACTTTGTGAGAAAAAAATAAATAAAATCAATTTCCGCTAACTTGTGCCAAAAAAAAATAAAAATTCTATGAACTCGCCATGCCCCTCATTGAATACCTTGGGGTGTCTTCTTTCCAAAATGGGGTCACATGTGGGGTATTTATACTGCCCTGGCATTCTAGGGGCCCCAAAGCGTGAGAAGAAGTCTGGGATCCAAATGTCTAAAAATGCCCTCATAAAAGGAATGTGGGCCCCTTTGCGCATTTAGGCTGCAAAAAATTGTCACACATCTGGTATCGCCGTACTCAGGAGAAGTTGGGGAATGTGTTTTGGGGTGTCATTTTACATATACCCATGCTGGGTGAGAGAAATATCTTGGCAAAAGACAACTTTTCCCATTTTTTTATACAAAGTTGGCATTTGACCAAGATATTTATCTCACCCAGCATGGGTATATGTAAAATGACACCCCAAAACACATTCCCCAACTTCTCCTGAGTACGGCGATACCAGATGTGTGACACTTTTTTGCAGCCTAGGTGGGCAAAGGGGCCCACATTCCAAAGAGCACCTTTCGGATTTCACAGGACATTTACCTACTTACCACACATTAGGGCCCCTGGAAAATGCCAGGGCAGTATAACTACCCCACAAGTGACCCCATTTTGGAAAGAAGACACCCCAAGGTATTCCGTAAGGGGCATGGCTAGTTCCTAGAATTTTTTATTTTTTGTCACAAGTTAGTGGAAAATGATGATTTTTTTTTTCTTTTTTTTTTCTTACAAAGTCTCATATTCCACTAACTTGTGACAAAAAATAGAAACTTCCATGAACTCACTATGCCCATCAGCGAATACCTTGGGGTGTCTTCTTTCCAAAATGGGGTCACTTGTGGGGTAGTTATACTGCCCTAGCATTCTAGGGGCCCAAATGTGTGGTAAGGAGTTTGAAATCAAATTCTGTAAAAAATGACCAGTGAAATCCGAAAGGTGCTCTTTGGAATATGGGCCCCTTTGCCCACCTAGGCTGCAAAAAAGTGTCACACATCTGGTATCTCTGTATTCAGGAGAAGTTGAGGAATGTGTTTTGGGGTGTCTTTTTACATATACCCATGCTGGGTGAGCTAAATATCTTGGTCAAATGCCAACTTTGTATAAAAAAATGGGAAAAGTTGTCTTTTGCCAAGATATTTCTCTCACCCAGCATGGGTATATGTAAAATGACACCCTAAAACACATTCCCCAACTTCTCCCGAGTACGGAGATACCAGATGTGTGACACTTTTTTGCAGCCTAGGTGGGCAAAGGGGCCCACATTCCAAAGAGCACCTTTCGGATTTCACAGGTCATTTACCTACTTACCACACATTAGGGCCCCTGGAAAATACCAGGGCAGTATAACTACCCCACAAGTGACCCCATTTTGGAAAGAAGACACCCCAAGGTATTCCGTGAGGGGCATGGCGAGTTCCTAGAATTTTTTATTTTTTGTCACAAGTTAGTGGAAAATGATGATTTTTAATTTTTTTTTTTTCTTACAAAGTCTCATATTCCACTAACTTGTGACAAAAAATAAAAACTTCCATGAACTCACTATGCCCATCAGCGAATACATTTGGGTGTCTTCTTTCCAAAATGGGGTCACTTGTGGGGTAGTTATACTGCCCTGGCATTCTAGGGTCCCAAATGTGTGGTAAGGAGTTTGAAATCAAATTCTGTAAAAAATGACCAGTGAAATCCGAAAGGTGCTCTTTGGAATATGGGCCCCTTTGCCCACCTAGGCTGCAAAAAAGTGTCACACATCTGGTATCTCCGTACTCAGGAGAAGTTGGGGAATGTGTTTTGGGGTGTCATTTTACATATACCCATGCTGGGTGAGAGAAATATCTTGGCAAAAGACAACTTTTCCCATTTTTTTATACAAAGTTGGCATTTGACCAAGATATTTATCTCACCCAGCATGGGTATATGTAAAAAGACACCCCAAAACACATTCCTCAACTTCTCCTGAATACAGAGATACCAGATGTGTGACACTTTTTTGCAGCCTAGGTGGGCAAAGGGGCCCATATTCCAAAGAGCACCTTTCGGATTTCACTGGTCATTTTTTACAGAATTTGATTTCAAACTCCTTACCACACATTTGGGCCCCTAGAATGCCAGGGCAGTATAACTACCCCACAAGTGACCCCATTTTGGAAAGAAGAGACCCCAAGGTATTTCGTGATGGGCATAGTGAGTTCATAGAACTTTTTATTTTTTGTCACAAGTTAGTGGAATATGAGACTTTGTAAGAAAATAAAAAAAAATAAAAAAATCATCATTTTCCGCTAACTTGTGACAAAAAATAAAAAGTTCTATGAACTCACTATGCCCATCAGCGAATACCTTAGGGTGTCTACTTTCCGAAATGGGGTCATTTGTGGGGTGTTTGTGATGTCTGGGCATTGTAGAACCTCAGGAAACATGACAGGTGCTCAGAAAGTCAGAGCTGCTTCAAAAAGCGGAAATTCACATTTTTGTACCATAGTTTGTAAACGCTATAACTTTTACCCAAACCATTTTTTTTTTACCCAAACATTTTTTTTTATCAAAGACATGTAGAACAATAAATTTAGAGCAAAATTTATATATGGATCTCGTTTTTTTTTGCAAAATTTTACAACTGAAAGTGAAAAATGTCATTTTTTTGCAAAAAAATCGTTAAATTTCGATTAATAACAAAAAAAGTAAAAATGTCAGCTGCAATGAAATACCACCAAATGAAAGCTCTATTAGTGAGAAGAAAAGGAGGTAAAATTCATTTGGGTGGTAAGTTGCATGACCGATCAATAAACGGTGAAAGTAGTGTAGGTCAGAAGTGTAAAAAGTGGCCTGGTCTTTCAGGGTGTTTAAGCACTGGGGGCTGAGGTGGTTAAAAGGGTTTAGTTGAGCAAAATGGAAGAATTATTTTTGCACATCCAAGTAGGAACTTTATCTTGTTATACATTGCACAGGGCAAGAGGCTATCAAACATGACATGAAGAAATTCATCTTGGTTCAGCTCTGCAGAGAGAGACGCTAACAGAGGCCTGCATAATGCTGGCCAGCTTCTTAGATGAAGGCTATAGGTAGTGCATATCAGCTGACCGATGCTGGGTGGACACAAATATTCTGGACAAATATATTTTTTGCTTTGTGATTCACTTTAAATTATTGACCTGTTATCTACGTTCAACTATAAACTTTTTACACTCACATTTGAATATTATGTCTAAAAATAAAATCATTCATTTATGGACTATGGAAGCCCCTACTAGAAATGTGGTCTGATAAATCGACTAATTTCAAACTACGCAAGGCTTATTCCAAACGTAGGAAGGATGGATTCCCACACAGGGGGGATTTGTCAAGCCATGAGTGACAGTTTTGTGGCATACAAAAGCATCAACATTTTGCACAAGCGGTATTTTGCATTTTTACATCACTCATGTCACTTTTAGCTAAAGTGGGTGGAGCTTAGTTGGCCCTCTTATCCCCATGTTCTGATACATTTACTATCATTTATGAATGGAACTATCCTATATTATATCAGAAATCTACACCAGTTCATAACTGGCGAAGACTTTATTTTCTGGTACTTGAACTGCCAGATAATGCACCAATCTTACTCCAGTGTACTTTTTATTATCATTGGCTTATGAAATGGTAGTCTTACTACATTCCCCCACGGTGTTTTATTACATTCCTCATGACGTTTTTATTGCCATTTTTCAAAGCGTTCATTTTTTTCCGAGATGATTTGGCAACATATCACTTAATAGTCCACGGCAAAATCTATATAAAAAACATGTTTGGTGTTTTGCAGTAAATTTAGCAAAATGTCAAATAATACCAAAAATTCTTAATTTTTTTTTTTTACAAATTATAGAAGTGTGAGGAGATCCTTCCTAAAATTTTAAAATAATAAAAATATAGTGTTTGTTCATAGGCCCTAACAGGTTAACAACCCCCCCCCCCATCATTGGTGGCAGCTGAGCGTCAGTTCCGATCGGAGTCCCAGTTTAATCGCTGGGGCTCCGATCGGTTACCATGGCAGCCAGGACGCTACTGCAGTCCTGACTGCCATAGTAACTTAGCAATTTTAGCAGCATTATACTTACATGCGCTGTCTGTGGCCGGCCGGCGCTCCTCCTACTGGTAAGTGAAAGGTCTGTGCGGCGCATTGCTTATAGCACAGACCTGTCACTTACCAGTAGGAGGAGCGCCCGGCCAGCCACAGACAGCGCACGTAAGTATAATGCTGCTAAAAGTGCTAAGTAACCATGGCAGCCAGGACTGCAGTAGCGTCCTGGCTGCCATGGTAACCGATCGGAGCCCCAGCGATTAAACTGGGACTCCGATCGGAACTGACGCTCCGCTGCCACCAATGATGTGGGGGGGGGGGTGTTAACCTGTGGCCACTGCAATGATTTTAATTAAGGGTGGGGAGGGGAGAGGGGAGGCCGCACTGGACACCAATGATTTTAATAGGGGGGGGGGCTGCACTAACCACCAATGATTTTCATGGGGGGGGTGGGGGGGCCGCACTTGCCACCAAGGATTTTAATACTGGGGAGGGAGGGGGGCCGCACTGGCCACCAATCATATTAATAATGGGGAGGGAGGGGGGTCTGGCCCTGTTTCTTCTGTATGGAGTATATATCCTTTGGTTCCAACTGCAGTCTCATCTCAGATGTTCTGCACTGTGTCCTGTGCACACTGTAGCAATTATCTTTTATCTTCTCAAAATGTTATGTACACTAAAGAAACCTGTGTGTCTGACCCATGGCGGTCTGTCCTTTGGGGCTACCATGTCTAGAATAAATTGGTTGTAGAACTAAATAAAGTACATCGGACTTTCATCTAGTCTGAAGCAGTTTTGTTTCTGATATTGCACTATGTTAGAATTGCTACATTGTCCATATACTTTAGGCATGGACCGGGGTTCCAACAGTCAGACCCCCATGGATCAGACATGATTGATATACTATCAACCTATAAAAAATATCTTTCAAATATTGTTGGGGATATCAGCTGGTGATAGTCTGCATGAAGGACCCAATCTTATGATTTCTAATACCGTATTTTTCGCCCTATAAGACGCACCGGCCCATAAGACGCACCTAGGTTTTTGAGGAGGAAAATAAGAAAAAAAAATACCAGAGCTAAACCTGTGGGAGGGGCCGGTGGCACGCAAATGCAGGCGGGGCCGGTGCGGTCACTGTACTCCGGCCCTGCCGCTCACTCACTGCTTTATTGCCTAAACCTTTTATAATAATAACTTTAATTGAAGTTCCGATCCCCAGCCCCATCTGTACTACTTACTAAATGTCCTGTAGCAGGCAGAGCAGGGCGGCTGGCCGTAACTCACTGATGTCACGTGCCGGCGCCGCCTACTTCATTCATAAAGTAGGCGGCGCAGGCACGTGACATCAGTAAGTTACGTCCGGCCGCCCGCCCTGCTCTGCCTGCTACAGGACATTTAGTAAGTAGTACAGATGGGGCTGGGGATTGGAACTTCAATTAAAGTTATTATTATAAAAGGTTTAGGCATTAAGGAAGTGAGTGAGCGGCGGGGCCGGAGTACAGTGACCGCACCGGCCCCGCCGCATTTGCATGACACCGGCCCCTCCTTTCTCCCCCCTCCAGCTGATACATCGCAGTCTGCGATGTAAAATGGCAGCATTCGCCCCATAAGATGTCTTATGGGTAAAGTGCGTCTTATGGGGTGAAAAATACGGTATATAATAGTTTCCCCTTTTTCCCATTTCTTTCTTTTTTCCACTTCTCCTTTCTTACTTTTCATGACCTCTACTTGGCATACCTTTTTTATACTTACCTACAAATGAAATACCATGAGATTCCATTCACTTAAGTATAGCTGACTATGTTGTTTTAAGGTTTGTTCCCCCCATTAGGTAAATCTATATTTACCAATCTTATAATGCAATTATGATTTTATTCCATTAATGCACTAGGTTATAATAGAAATAATTGAAGCTGTTGTACATGAAGAATCTGGAAAGAAGACATGAAAGGTATTTGCTTGGTTCGTTTCATTGGTGACTGTTTTTCCTCTGTATTTTGATATCAGTAGATAAAACAATGCCTACAGCTAGTACAAATGCTATGCCTGGCCAAGCAAAATGTGCTTGCTTACTTTTAGTGACATTTCTGTTTTTAGCTACTGCACAATTGTTTGTTACTTTTTTGCTTCTGCAACATCCATACATGAACTGTCCCACCATACTACTTCACTCTTCTACCATTTCTCTAACTTTATCCCTTAGTTATTAGGTATTGTGAGCTATCTAGCAATAATATTCATATGAGTTTACAATAAATGTCTGCTGTTTTTTAATCCTAGCACATGCAAAAAAATCTCACAGACAAAATGACATAAACAGAAACCTATACTACTACTTTTCTATGACTCACTAAAATAGAAGACAGATTTTTCAGGACCATGGACAGCGCATGTTCTTCCTAATGACAGATGGCACTATAGATTCTAATCCCCAGTTGAATTTGTAACAATATCAATATACGTATATCAAGCAGCATACAAATTGACACAATTTTCTAAACATTTAAGATGACTAGTGGCAACTCAATAAATGTCCTAAGTAGATTTTTGTCAAATAAATTTGAAATCCTACTCCATGCATTTTTAAAAAGACACTTTCATTAAAAAGGGGCATCTCTTTAAACTCTGTGTCATAGAAAACATTTTTAAGGTATTTCTGTTTTTATTTTTCTGTTTTTATTTTTTCCACTATTATGCCATTAAATATGAAATACAAAATATTGTCCTTCTGTAGTAGTCAGCACAGAGAGATAAAACTCCAACATAGATTGACATCCCATTGTAATTTTACTTCTTCTTAGAGGGAAATATGGTATCTGTTAGGAAAATAGTAGGCTGGTTAAATTTGGATAATGGTATAACAACTACATTGATCTCTTGATAGACCTAGATAAAGATGCCCACAGAAGATCACTTCACTTGTCAGTGTAATGTGTGATGCCTTAATTGAGTCACTCATCCCCCTTTCCCTCTCTGGCAGCAGTAAATGGTCTGACTGAGAAAGTCCAGCAAGGCTGTTTACCCTGCTAAAAGTCCAAACACAGGAGGAGGTTAAGAGCCAGGGAAGGAAGTAGAATACATGGCAAAAATAAATTGCATCCAGAAAACAATCCACCAATTTTTTATATTTTTATAAAAATGACAGAATATTTAAATATAGGTTGTTAATATAAAAAACATGATGGTAGTTTCCCTTTAAATGGTCTGTGCAGAGGCAATTTCTACAGCAGCAATTCACATGAAAGAGATTATTTGATTAGTTGCTCTTTTGGTTCCTTTACTATTCTTCCTGAACAGAGTAAAAGGCTATCAATTACCCTTTTCAGTGCCAGAGTACAAAATAATACAATGCCATGTCTGTGACATGGTAGGCAGTTAATGTATTGGCCTCATACTCAATGGTAACATCTGATGATCACTTCTCAGCTTAGTCAACAAGTGTCACAGTGCTGTCTGAAATCATCACTACAGAGAGGAATTGCTGTTTAGGCTGCATACAATAAAAATCTGAACAATGGAATGCAACACATTATCAGATTAAAGTAGGTTAGTCATTTCTGGTCTCCAGTAATTCATCTAGGCTTTACTTACTAGTAATAAAGCTGTGGGCAAAATATTACTGCAGATTTCACGCTAAATAAATGCTATAGCTCCTTAGACAGAGGGTCATTCTATCACTACTCCAGTGTATGTGGTATATAAAATGCCTCCTTGTCCACAATAAACATGGCTATGTTTGGTAGATGAGGTGAAACATTACTGTCACATGTTATCTGTATCATCCTCCTTCTCGGTTGCTACATTCAGCATCACATTCACCAACAGGGCACAAATCACCAGCCTTGCAGTCATCAACCTGTTGTATCTATCATTCATTCTAATGGTACATAACACATTGGTGCCATGTCCCTGAGATGATGAGGACCATCGCAATAAATCCTGGATTCCCCACACCCTGCTTAATTACTAACCAGTATTAATAATGAAGCTCCAAGTTCTGCTAATACACGTGGGTCTTGTAGTGGGTGTGATCAATGTGAATTCAGAAATTAAACTTCTCTTTTCTGCTTGGTGACAGCTTAGAAGAAAGCAAAGTTTCTGAGGTCATGGTTCCTCACCATCAGAAGATGAGATCCTTATCACAGTGTGGAGATAAGAAGACTGTAATATCCTCTCAAGCTGCAGCTGGAAATATCACCTTATCAGTCAGTGTGGGTAACCTCAAGAATCCGGGTGCCATCATATCTTCTTGTAGAATAGTCAGCAGTGTGGGATGACTGACAGAACCACCATCATCTCTAGGTCAATCAGGGAAGCTGGTCTGATCACTGCATTCCTGCCTCTGCTTGCAGTATCCCATGGTTAACAATGGCTTTCCTGGGATAAGGCTGGAGCTTGCTGTTCCTTAGGTTCAAAATGTTTGGCTTTCTGGATGACTGGATGAATCAGTGACCTGAGATGTAAAGTCCAGTAAGTGACTGAAAAGAGCAGGAGGTTGTGGCTGGCACTGCCAGACAAGCTGTTAAGAGCTATGCTGCCAACTCATTTCATCCTGCAGGAGAAAAAGCATGTAGCTAGGATTTTCCTTGTAGAATAAATCTACCTCCTGAATCTGCTGGAACACGCACTGGATAGAATAGAAGTGTCTTCAGTACAGTCCTTTAAGATATCTGACAGAATGAATTACAATTGGGAAATGCAGGCAAGGAAAGTGTTTTGCATGTCATTGAAATGCATGAGTACCAGTGAATGTATGCAGGGTGCAGCACATAAGATCTATCTGTCTCTATTGAACTCTTGTGAATGTGGAGCCCCGGCTGGGGAAGAATCAGGAGGAGGGAGATGGGAGGTGCTGCCAGGGGATTCTCTCTGCCTGTGCACACAATAAGTCAGGAGACATCTTCTCTTAATAGGGATTTCAAAGCCTTTTCCAATCTCAAGTTGTCTGATTTCACCGATTGGAAGATTAGAGGCCAGGAGGGAAGGCTGCTGCTAATCTGCCAGGGCTGCATGCACAGAGCTGGGTCCACTACACCTGCAGCCAGGCTTTTCTGGCTATTTCCCTATTCAGGCAGTGTTACCTCCTTGTCACTGGCTGCATGTCACACTCCATTCACACACGCATCCAGATCAACTAGGAATTGTACACTTTCATCAACATGTCCTGCCTCTGTGTTTTGCCATTTTACTAAGTGATTATGCATTTTTATTTGATTTTCTATGATTTAGTGTAAACATAAATTGTTATCCCATTTTTACCTAAATATAAATAATTACTTAAAATGGGTGTTGTATAGTAAGTAATGTGATTGCGTAAACATTATTTTTACTAGTAATTAGTGATGAGCTTATCAGTTCTAGATGAACCAAGTTCATCTTGAGTTTTCTAAAAATTCAAACCGTCAAATCTGAATCTTTTGTGATTCAATTCCCAAAAAATCTCTCATAATGGTGGCCATTATTTTACAGGTCAGAAGACAGAGAAGAAGGTATCTGACACCAAAAAAGGGATACAGTAATTTTATTATTTTTAAAAATAAAAATTGAAAAGTGCAATGTGATTTTAAATAGGCTGCTTGTTAGTGTTACCACCAGCTAGCATCTGTTTACCCATAGCCATATATGTCACTGTTATATTGACATTACTAATGCTGTATTGGCATTAAAGAGCTTGAAAGGGGTTGGATATAGTCCTAGGGGACCTCAAAGTGTCATGTACAACTTTTCAGGATAATTGGAGCACTTTCAATTCAGGTCAATCTTAGAACTGAACCCAAAACAAATTTCAAGAAATTCTCTCCTCGCTATTAGTTTTATTATTTTTAGATTTTATATAGAAATGTTATCTTTTATAAATTATATAATAGCAATAGGGTTAAGCGAACCCGAACTGTAAAGTTCGGGTTCGTACTGAACTTTAGGATTTTTGGAACCCGGACCCGAACATTTCAGTAAAAGTTCGGGTTTGGTGCTTTCTTGGCGCTTTTTGAAAGCCTGCAAAGCAGCCAATCAACAAGCGGTTAACTGTCTGACCTTAGAAGCCATCACAGCCATGCCTACTAATGGCATGGCTGTGATTGGCCAGTGTAGCCTGTGACCCAGCCTCTATATAAGCTGGAGTCACGTAGCGCTGCACGTCACTCTGCTGTGGTTAGTGTAGGGAGAGGATGCTGCTGGTGATTTCAGGGAGAGAATAGGAGAGAGTCTTTGCTCAAAATCTGAATCTAACTCAGCGATCTACATACATTGTGTTTTGTGGGTACAGGGCACAATTTTTTTTTCCTGCCCTAAACCCATTGACCGAAAAAAAAAAAATACTTGAATTAGTCAGTTAGGTGGGCGGCGGCCATTTTATGCAAGCTCAGTGCACCAGCACTGCATCTGAGCTTTTGGGACATTGAAAATCCCAATTTGTTTGGCAATATACAACATCTGGATTAGTCAGTGTGCAATTAAGCTAGAAATACAGCCATCATTTCCTGGGGATTTAAAAACACACTTTTTTTTTTTTTTTACAAAAAACCCTATTTTCCTGATCTCCAAGTGTTAAATTCAAGTTTAATATATACAGCTTTCCTATTCTGTTACAAACCCCCCCCCCACTTTTTTGGCAATATAAACCATCTGGATTAGTCAGTGTGCAATTTAAGTTAGAAATACAGCCATCATTTTCTGGGGTTTTAAAAACACTTTTTTTTGCCAAAAAACACTATTTTCCTCATCTGCAAGTGAAGTGTTAAATTCAAGTTTAATATATACAGCTTTCATATTCGGTTACCAAAAAAAAACACTTTTTTGGCAATATACAACATCTGGATTAGTCAATGTGCAATTTAAGCTAGAAATACACTCATCATTTTCTGGGGTTTTAAAAACACACTTTTATGCCAAAAAACACTATTTTCCTGATCTGCAAGTGTTAAATTCAAGTCTAATATATACAGCTTTCATATTCTGTCACCAAAAAAACTATTTTTTGGCAATATACAACATCTGGATTAGTCAGTGAACAATTTAAGCTAGAAATACACCCATCATTTTCTGGGGTTTTAAAACCACTATTTTCAGGCCTTGCAGCATCAGCACGTGTGAAATTACAGGCTTATATACTGCTGTCAAATTCAGTTATTAAACAAACACTCTGTAACGGGGTTCCGAAGGTGCACTCGGTCTCCCATTATCCGCAGACCTGCTGCTTAGCTTCAGGAGCGAGGATCTCTGTTTGACCTTGTTCCCAGGGCGGCTTTGCCAGCTGGGAGGCCCCCTGCTCCTAAGTCTGCCTTGAGCGCTGAGCTGATCACTCGGTGCTCGACTGGTTGGTCTGCCGGTCATGTGACGCTGGCCACGTCACATGACCCTCACTCCCCACTATAAATACAGGCAGCCTGCTGGCCACAGGTTGCCTGTTAATTTAGGTTCCACCTGTGATGTTGTCTTTCCTGGCGTACTTACCTCCTGCTGAATTCCTGACAATCCTCTGCCTGCTCCTTGGGTACTTTGCTGCTCTCCTGGTATTCTGACCCTGGCCTCCTCCCGACGTTCCTCTGCTGACTCCTTTGGTACTTCACAACTCTCCTGGTATTTCTGACCCCGGCTTCTCCTGACTATTCTCTGCTTGCTCCATTTGTACTTTGAAGCTTTCCTGGTATTGACTCAGTCCGTTCACGTTCTGTTGTTTGTCTGTCTGTCATCCCTGCACTTATTCCAAGCTAGGGATTGCCGTCCAGTTGTCCCCTGTCATTAGGACTCGCGAGGCAAGTAGGCAGGGCCAGGGGTAAGGGTGGAGCGCAGTGGTCACTTCCCTCCCCCCTGTGTGTGTGTGTACACGACCGTTACAGATTAACAGACCCAATAACCACTGTATAATGAATCCTCTGGTGACCCTGACTGACCATGTCTCTAATCTGACGCAGATGGTACAAGAGTTAGGGGAAAAACTCAGTTCTTTTGAGTTAGGGCAAGGTTCTTCCACTTCTCAGGCCTCCAGTCCGCATTTTGAGCCCCAGATTAAGCTCCCAGAACCCTTTTCTGGAGACCAGAAGAAGTTTCTCTCTTTTAAGGAGAATTGCAAACTTTACTTTCGTTTGAGCCCCGTGTCCTCTGGCCCCGAGAGTCAACGCGTGGGCATTATCATTTCCCGATTACAGGGTGATCCCCAGGACTGGGCGTTCTGTTTACCTGCTGGCGCCAGTTGATCTTCTGTGGAGGGGTTCTTTCAGGCCCTGGGTACCCTCTATGATGAACCAGATAGGGCTCTAGTAGCCGAGACGGCTCTAAAGGCACTGGTTCAGGGCAATCTACCTGCGGAGGATTATTGCACCCAGTTCAGAAGGTGGTGTGTCCCCTCAGGATGGAACGAACCAGACCAGAAGAGTCAGTTCAGGTCAGGTCTGTCTGATAATTTAAAGGATCTTCTGGTCAGTTATCAACTTCCAGAGACCTTAGAGGACATGATGACCCTTGTTGTCCGACTTGACTGATGGGTTAGAGAGAGACGACAGGAACAACAGTTCTCTTCCCAGATGGTGGTCCAGCCAGAGGCCTATCCCAGAGACAATGCTGAGGTCTCCACCGAGGAACCCATGCAGGTTGGCATGACTCGAGGGAATCTTCGCCGCAGACGTGGAGAATGTTTTTACTGTGGAGATCCTGACCATTGGATCAACCAGTGTCCTAAGAAGGTCCTCTCTGTCAAGTCTCCTAAGGCAAGGCAACCTAAAGACCAGGTACTCCCTGATTTTTCTAAATGTAAGCTTTTGGTACCCATTACGATTTCTCTGGGAGTAGATAAATGGCCGGGTAAAGCTTTTATTGATTCTGGCTCAGCAGCCAGCTTTATTGACTCTGAGTATGCTGTAAGATTGGGTATTCCAATGTTTGCTTTACCAACTCCTATCCATGTCATGGCTATTGATGCTTCTCCTCTTATTGGTGGTACGGTGAGCTCATGTACCTCAAAGATTTCTCTAACCGTGGGTGTGTGCCACTCAGAGAGATGTTCCCTTTTAGTCCTAGAGAACCTACCGGCGGAGGTGGTACTAGGGTTGCCTTGACTCCGACTACATAACCCCACTATAGATTGGTCCAATGGGGAGTTGGTGAGATGGGGGCCTAAATGTGACTCGTGCTTGTCCGTGGTACAGGCTGGGGTCTCAGTAAAGTCTGATACTTTACCCACTGTTGTTAGGGAGTATTCTGATGTATTCTCATCACCAACCCCGGAGGTTCTACCCCCCCATAGACCTTATGATTGTACTATAGAGCTAGTAGAGGGGGCCAAGTTTCCTAAGGGGCGAATTTATAATCTTTCTAAGCCCGAACGCAAGGCCATGGAAGATTATATTAAGGAGAGCCTTGGTAAAGGGCATATTAGACATTCTGTCTCTCCTATGGGGGCGGGGTTTTTCTTCGTTAAGAAAAAAGATGGTGGTCTTAGGCCATGTATCAATTACCGGAGATTAAATAAAATCACTGTCCTGAATAGATACTCCCTCCCATTGATTCCGGATTTATTTAACCAGGTTCTGGGGGCAAACTGGTTTTCCAAAATTGACCTGAAAGGGGCATACAATCTAATCCGAATCAAGGAGGGAGACGAATGGAAGACGACGTTCAATACTCCGGTAGGACACTTTGAATACCAGGTGATGCCTTTTGGACTTAGCAATGCCCCAGCTATGTTCCAAAACTTCATGAATGACATTCTTAGGGAGTTCTTAGGTAAATTTGTTATTGTCTATCTTGACGGCATTTTGATATTCTCTCCTGACTTCGAATCCCATGTGTCTCATGTTAAACAAGTATTAGAGGTGTTGAGGGAGAATCAGCTATCCGCTAAGCAAGAGAAATGTGTCTTTGGTGTACAGGAGATTCTATTTCTAGGGCATGTTCTGACTCCTCACGCTTTCAAGATGGATCCTGGTAAGGTACTAGCAATTAAGGAATGGGTAAGACCTTCATCCTTAAAGGCCTTACAACGGTTCTTAGGTTTTACTATTGTAAATTTATTATGAATTTTTCCGTAATTGCTAAACCGTTGACCGACCTTACTAAGAAAGGGGCGGATTTGGAGAATTGGTCTACTGAGGCCATTTCTTCATTTGAAAAATTAAAAAAGGCATTCAGTAGCGCTCCCATTCTGATCCAGCCTGATCAGGTGAAGCCTTTTATTGTGGAGGTGGATGCGTCCGAGGACGGCGCAGGAGCAGTCCTTTCACAAGGTCCTGCTAGCCTCACTAACCTGAGACCATGTGCCTTCTTCTCCAGGAAATTCTCTCCCACGGAGAGAAACTACGACATAGGGAATAGGGAGCTGCTGGCCATTAAATGGGCATTTGAGGAGTGGAGGCATTTTCTGGAGGGGGCAAGGCATTGTGTAACTGTTGTCACTGACCATGAAAAAACCTTATGTTTCTCGAGTCTGCTAAGAGGTTGAATCCCCGTCAAGCCAGATGGGCTCTGTTTTTTACTCGTTTTGATTTTTCCATTACGTTCAGGCCGGGAAGTAAAAATGTGAAGGCGGACACATTATCTCGGAGCTTCCATACTTTTCAACCTACTGAGGAACCACCTGAATCCATCCTACCAGCAAAAATCTTCATAGCAGCTCTAACCCAGGATATCTCGGCTCGCATTAGGTCTGAACAACATCTGGCACCGGTATCCACCCCAACGAATAAGTTGTTTGTTCCCGTACAATTTCGACTCCAGCTGTTGGGTGAGTGTCACGATTCTGCCTTTTGTGGACATCCGGGTGTTGGGGGCACTAAGGATCTGGTTTCTAGATCTTATTTATTGGCCCACTCTAACTAGGGCTGTCAAGTCCTATGTGTCAGCCTGTAAGGTTTGTGCCAGGTCCAAAACACCTAGGACTCGCCCTGCTGGTAACCTACGACCCCTACCCATTCCCAGTTGACCCTGGTCCCATATCTCGATGGACTTTATAACTGACCTACCGCCGGCGGAGGGTAAGACTGTAGTTTGGGTAGTGGTTGATAGGTTTAGCAAGATGGTCCATTTCATTCCCCTGTCTAAACTCCCGAATGCCAAAACCCTGGTGTCTATTTTTGTGAAAGAAATTGTTCGATTGCATGGTATCCCGGAAAATATTGTTTCTGACAGGTGGGTGCAGTTTGTGTCCAAATTCTGGAGGGCCTTCTGTCAAAAATGTAAAATTTCATTGTCTTTTTCTTCTGCCTACCACCCTGAGAGTAATGGGCAGACTGAACGCCCTAATCAGTCTGTGGAACAATTCTTGAGGTTGTATGTTGCTGATGACCAGCAATTATGGGTGAAATTTCTTCCATTGGCTGAATTTGCTTTGAATAACCGTGTCAATTCTTCTGCTGGGGTTTCACCTTTCTTTTGTAACCATGGTTTCCATCCCCGTTTTCATTCTGGGTCATCCGTCTCCTCCTCTAACCCTGAAGCTGATAAACTCTCCTCCGAACTGTGCACAGTTTGGGCCCGGGTTCAATCGAACCTAGAAAAGGCTCAATGTTCTCAAAAACTCAAGGCCGATAGAAGACGTTCAAGGGGGGTAAACTTTCAGGTTGGGGATAAAGTATGGTTGTCCTCCAAGAATCTATCTCTCAAGGTAACTTCTAAAAAATTTGCTCCTCGTTTTATTGGACCATATAAGATCACGGAAGTGATTAACCCGGTATCTTTTAGGTTGGAGCTGCCCGAGTCATTCCACATTCATAATGTGTTCCATAAATCTCTGCTTAAAAAATATTTTGAACCGGTAGTACCATCGAAAGCCTCGCCTTTGCCGGTTCTTGTTAATGATGCTGTCGAGTATGTGGTGTCTAAAATAGTGGATGTCAGGAAGGTGCGTAATTCCTTGCAGTACCTGATTCACTGGAAGGGGTATGGACCAGAAGAGAGATCTTGGGTACCTGCCATGCTCCTAGATTTCATTTAGAACACCCTGAAAGGCCATCGCCTGAAGTCTTGGGTCCGGTGGCCCCTCGTTAAAGGGGGGGTACTATAACGGGGTTCCGAAGGTGCACTCGGTCTCCCATTAGCCGCAGACCTGCTGCTTAGCTTCAGGAGCGAGGATCTCTGTTTGACCTCGTTCCCAGGGCGGCTTTGCTAGCTGGGAGGCCCCCTGCTCCTAAGTCTGCCTTGAGCGCCGAGCTGATCACTCGGTGCTCGACTGGTTGGTCTGCCAGTCATGTGATGCTGGCCACATCACATGACCCTCACTCCCCACTATAAATACAGGCCTGTTAATTTAGGTTCCACCTGTGATGTTGTCTTTCCTGGCGTACTTACCTCCTGCTGAATTCCTGACGATCCTCTGCCTGCTCCTTGTGTACTTTGCTGCTCTCCTGGTATTCTGACCCCGGCCTCCTCCTGACAATCCTCTGCTGACTCCTTTGTTACTTCATGACTCTCTTGGTATTTATGACCCCGGCTTCTCCTGACCATTCTCTGCTTGCTCCATTTGTACTTTGTAGCTTTCCTGGTATTGACTCGGTCCATTCACGTTCTGTTGTTTGTCTGTCTGTCATCCCTGCACTTATTCCAAGCTAGGGATTGCCGTCCAGTTGTCCCCTGTTATTAGGACTCGCGAGGCAAGTAGGCAGGACCAGGGGTAAGGGTGGAGCGCAGTGGTCACTTCCCTCCCCCCTGAGTGTGTGTGTACGCGACCGTTACACACTCGTTTGTGTAAAAAAATGTAGTTGGCAGCCTTTGATGCAGATGTCATTGTGAGATATACCCTTTAGACATTTGGGTTAGATTCAGATATTTGAAATACCGCCATTTGGTGCACAAATCTTTAATTCAGGCCTACTGTGGGTCAGGCCATGTGAGATACACCCTGTATATACAGGGCTTATATTCTTTCTTTAATTAAACACCCTTTTTGGGGCAAAATACACAATATTTCAGGCCTTGCAGCATCTTGACGTTTGAAATTCCTGGGTTATATACTGCTGCCATATTGAGTTATTAAACAAACACCCATCTTTAATTGAGGCCTATTGTGGGTCAGGCCGTGTGAGATACACCCTATACATACAGAGGTTTGATTCAGGCATTTGAAATACGGCCATTTTGGGCAAAGAAATCTTAAATTCGGGACTACAGTGGGTCAGGCCGTGTGAGATACACCCTTTAAATACAGGGGTTGGATTCAGGTATTTGAAATGCAGCCATTTTGGGCAAAGAAATCTTTAATTGAGGCCTATTGTGGGTCTGGCCATGTGAGATACACTCTTTATATACTGTCGTTCTATTCTATTATTAATTAAACACCCATTTAGGGCAAGATCCTAAATTCGAGAAATATGAGGAGAGTGTCAAATAAGGGACGTGGCCCAGGTCGTGGTGCTGCTGGTGGAGCTCCTGTTGCAAGGAGAGGATGTGGTCGATCTGTGCCAGCTACACGCACAAGTGAAAACCCTTCCTCAGGTGCGAGTAGGCGACAGAATCTGCAGCAGTATTTTGTCGGGCCTAATGCGGCTCTACAAATTGTGAGGCCTGAACAAATAAAGGCGATAGTAGATTGGGGTGCTGACAGTGGATCCAGTTCATTCACATTGTCTCCCACCCAGTCTCCTGATGAAAGACCACAGTTGGCACCTGCAGCCGATGTCCATCAGTCTTTCACCTCACCCCCTTGCAAATCAGCCAAGCAGTCTGAGCCCCAAGTCATGCAGCAGTCTCTTCTGCTTTTTGATGACTCTGTTAGCAGGGTTTCCCAGGGCCATCCACCTAGCCCTGCCCGAGAAGTGGAAGAGATTGAGTGCACCGATGCCCAACCACTTATCTTTCAAGATGAGTACATGGAAGGACCATCGCAGGACGATGATGACGAAACACAGGTGCCAACTTCTGGGGCTTTCAAAAGTGTGCAGACCGACAAGGAAGGCAGGGGTGAAGACTGGGTGGAAGATGATGTGGAGGATGATGAGGTCTACAGACAGGAAGTTCTACAGACAATGTGCTGACGACAAGACACGAGTGGTTTGCACGCTGTGCAATCAGAGCCTGAAGCGAGGCATAAACGTTCTCAACCTGAGCACAACCTGCATGACCAGGCATTTAAGTGCAAAGCACGAGCTGCAGTGGAGTAGACACCTGAAAAACCAAGAAAGGTCTCTGGCTTCTCCTGCTTCCTCTTCTATTGCAGTCTTGGCCTCTTCATCCAATTCTGGAGTGACAGTGCCACCTGCCAAACAGAGGATCTGCCAGCAACACCAACACCTAGGTCACCAAGCATCTGCACAATGTCCCACGGAAGCATTCAGCTCTCCATCTCCCAAACGCTGGAGAGGAAGAGGAAGTAACCCCCTACCCACCTGCGATCCCTAGCCCTGAATGCAGCATTTCTAAATTACTGGTCTTTGAAATGCTGTCATTCCGTCTGGTGGAGACGGAGAGTTTTAAAGGCCTTATGGCGGTGGCTGTCCCACAGTATGTCGTGCCCAGCTGCCACTATTTTTCAAGGCGAGCCATCCCTTCCCTGCACAACCAAGTAGGGGACAAAATCAGATGTGCACTGCGCAACGCCATCTGTGGCAAGGTGCACCTGACTACAGATACGTAGACCAGTAAGCACCGTCAGGGCCATTATATCTCCATGACAGCACACTGGGTAAATGCAGTGGCGGCTGGGCCTGAGGCGGATAGCAGTTTGGCGCATGTCCTTCCACCACCGAGGATTGCAGGGCACTTCGATTTGTCTCCTGTTGCTTCCTCCTCCTACTCCGCCTCCTCATCCTCTACCGCCTCCTCATCTGGTCAGCGTAACACCTTCACCCCCAACTTCAGCACAGCCAGGGGTAAATGACAGCAGGCAGTTTTAAAACGTATCTGTTTGGGGGACAAACCCCACACCGCGCAGGAGCTGTGGTTGGTGCCAGTGAGCCTCAAGCCCGGCCTGGTGGTGTGCGATAATGGGCGAAATCTCGTAGCAGCTCTGGGACTAGCCGTTTGACGCACATCCCTTGCCTGGCGCATGTGCTGAATTTGGTGGTGCAGAGATTCCTTAAAAATTACCCCGATATGTCAGAGCTGATGCATAAAGTGCGGGCCGTTTGTTTGCGCTTTCGGCGTTCTCACCCTGCTGCTGCTTGCCTGTCATTGCTGCAGCGTAACTTCGGCCTTCCCGCTCACCGCCTCATATGCGACGTGCCCACAAGGTGGAACTCCACCTTGCACATGCTGGCCAGACTGTGAGAGCAGCAGCAGGCGATAGTGGAGTTTTAGCTGCAGCACACACGGGTGAGTCGCTCTGTGGAACAGCACCACTTCACCACCAAGGACTGGGCCTCAATGCGAGACCTGTGTTCCTTGTTGCGCTGTTTCGAGTACTCCACCAACATGGCCAGTGCCGATAACGCCATTCTCAGCGTAACTATCCCACTTCTATGCCTCCTTGAAAAAACGCTCCTGGCAATGATGGAAGAGGATGTGGCACAGGAGGAGGAGGAAGAGGGATCATTTTGAAGGGTTTCCGGCCAGTCATTCACAAGTGGCTCCGAGGTTGGGTTCCGGCACCCATAAATGCCAGGTACACAATTGTCCGGCCAGGGCACAGTTCTGGAGGATGACTAGGTGGAAAATGAGGAGGAGGAGATGGAGGAGGAGCCATGTTCACAGCAGGGTGGCACCCAGACCAGCTTATGGCCACCACTGGTGCATGGATGGGGGGATACAGAGGACAAAGACGATACACCTCCCACAGAGGACAGCTTTTCGTTGCCTCTGGGCAGCCTGGCACACATGAGTGATTACATGCTGCAGTTTCTCCGCAACGACTGTCGAGTTGCCCACATTCTAACTTGTGCTGATTACTGGGTGGCCACGCTGCTAAATTACAAGGACATCGTACTGTCCTAAATTCCCTCACTGGAGCATGATCGTAAGATGCGCGAATACAAGCGCACGCTGGTAGACGCTCTGCTGGTGGCCTTCCCACCTGACAGCGGCGGCACAGTGGAATCACAAGGCGAAGGCAAAGGACAAGGAAGAGGTTGCCAATAGAGATGTCGCTAACATAAAATTTTCCGTTCGAACGCGAATTTATGCAAGTGTTCGCGAACGGGAGAACCGCCATAGACTTCAATAGGCAGGCGAATTTTAAAACCCACAGGGACTCTTTCTAGCCACAGTAGTGATGGAAAAAATGTTTCAAGGGGACCGACACCTGGACTGTGGCCTGCCAGAGGGGGATCCATGGCAAAACTCCCATGGAAAATTACATAGTTTACGCAGAGTTGGATTTTAATCCATAAATCACCTAACAATCCAATTTTTTTTTGTACAACGTGGTTTAAAACATCCAGTGTGTGTGTATACGATCAGGTATGATGTTGTATCGATCAGGTAGTGTAAGGGTTATGCCCGCTTCACAGACATTGACAGACCAAACTCCCCTTTTAATGCACCGCAATCAACCGCAAACTGTCCATTTGCCCAACCGCAAACTCCCCATTTGTACAAGGTTGGATACCAAGCTAGCCATGTCCCGTTGATGTCATTGAAGGTTTCTTCCTCCACCCAGCCACGTACAACACCAAGGGTCCTGGAAAGGTGAATTGAATTGATTTTTCAATTGGGGAGATGGTTAAAAAAACGCTGGCTCCCTCCCCTTTGTTTGAATCCACCCCACGGTCACTGCGTCTGCGCCGTGCAATTTACTGTCACACCCGATATGAGTGGTATTTTCTGTAGTTCTCTCTTCTCATCAGTTTAATACCTGTTACGTCCCATATCAGGGTGGGATTGCCTTTTGCGATTTTTTTTTTTTAGGCCGGGTACCTTAGACTGCCTTCTCAGTGACAGACCAAACTCTGATACACCAAACTGAATTGATTTTAGGAACCGGGAGATGGAAAAAGCAGCTTGGTCGGTCCTCTTACTCCCAAGTTGGGGAACTGCGCGTGCACGGAGCAATGTGCTGTGACACCCTATATGAGTGGTGTCTTAACTAGTACTATTCCTATCAGTTTAATCCCTGTTACATCCCCTATCATGTGTCGAATTGATTAACCATTGTCGAATTAACGAACCATTACGACATCCTGGAATAATTTAGTTCTGAGCTTTGTACTTGCTTTGTATTGGAATTGATGGGGATTTTTTAAATTGTCTGCATTATTTCTAATAAACTATTAAGAGACTTTATTATGATTTTTTTATTTTATGTATTAAAAACCCACCCATACAACTTAAAAAATATATATAAATTTATGTTTTTTCTATGAAAAATTATCCAGCCGATCGCTTTTGGTCTGATCATAATGAAGCAACGGCCTTATCATCTGGGGTGTGGCAACATTGCCAACACACTCATAGAGGTGATGATCGCTTCATTGTGATACGCAAGCCCCTTCACCACAACAAGGTAACGATCACGAAGGGGAATTGACACTTGTATGTGCCTTTTTTTTTGTTTTGTTTTTGCAGCCACAGTGCAGCACCAGAGGCCAGAAAAATTAGGCATGTACACATGCCTGAAAAATAATGTTATTGTTGCAGCCGCTGTTGTAGCAGCGGCCGGAAAAATTGATGTTTTCAAGGCAGAAAGGTGACTAAAACATTGCGGCTTAAACCCTAGTTGGTGGCGGAGAATTCATGAAAGTCATCCGGTATGCAGACATTAAATACAGCAGCGTGGGGACCATTTTGAGGCCAAGGCATGTCATCAGGCCTTTTGTTAGTCAAACGTATCCCCCACTGTCAGTCCCTTTGGGATCCATGCCTCATTCATCTTAATGAAGGTGAGGTAATCAACACTTTTTTTGACCGAGGCGACTTCTTTTGTCAGTGACAATGCCTCCTGCTGCACTGAAGGTCCTTTCTGACAGGACACTTGAAGCGGGGCAGGCCATAAATTCTATCGAAACTAGGATAGCTCAGGCCACAGGTCAAGCCTGCACACCCAGTAGTCAAGGGGTTCATCGCTCCTCAGAGTGTCGATATCTGCAGTTAAGGCGAGGTAGTCTGCTACCTGTCGGTCGAGTCGTTCTCTAAGGCTGGATCCCGAAGGGCTGTGGCGATGTGTAGGACTGAAAAAGCTCTGCATGTCCTCCATCAACAACACATCTGTAAAGCGTCCTGTCCTGGCCGCCGTGGTCGTGGTAGGAGGAGGATTACTTTCACCTCTTCCCCTGTTAGATTCCCGTTGTGCTGTGACATCCCCCTTATAAGCTGTGTAAAGCATATTTTTTAGTTTTGTTTTGAACTGCTGCATCCTTTCTGACTTTCGGTAAGTTGGTAACATTTCCGCCACTTTCTGCTTATACCGGGGGTCTAGTAGCGTGGCCACCCAGTACAGGTCGTTCTCCTTCATCCTTTTTATACGAGGGTCCCTCAACAGACATGACAGCATGAAAGACCCCATTTGCACAAGGTTGGATGCCGAGCTACTCATTTCCCGTTCCTCGTCCTCACTGATGTTATTGACGGTCTGTTCTTCACCCCAGCCACGTACAACACCACGGGTCCCAGATAGGTGACAACAACGAGCACCCTGGGATGCCTGCTGTGGTTGGTCTTCCTCCTCCTCAAAGCCACATTCCTCCTCTGACTCCTCTTCCTCATACTCCTCTTGCAGCGTTGCCGCTGGTCCGGCAAGCGATGATGACAAGGCTGTTTCTGGTGGTGATGGTGACCACAACTCTTTCTCCTCACGCTCATCTACAGCCTGATCCAGCACTCTTCGCAGGGCACACTCCAGGAAGAAAACAAATGGGATGAGGTCGCTGATGGTGCCTTCGGTGCGACTGACTAGGTTTGTCACCTCCTCAAAAGGACGCATGAGCCAGCCAGCTCCGCAGAGGCTGTCCTAGCACCCCAGTCATACAAATACTCGTTGACTGCTTTTTCTTGTTGGAGCAGGCGGTCGAACATTAGGAGTGTTGAATTCCAACGTGTCGGGCTGTCGCAAATCAAGCGCCTCACTGGCATGTTGTTTCGGCGCTGAATGTCTGAAAAGTGCGCCATGGCCGTGTAGGAACGCCTGAAATGGCCACACACCTTCCTGGCCTGCTTGAGGACGTCCTGTAAGCCTGGGTACTTAGACACAAAGCGTTGTACGATGAGATTCAACACATGTGCCATGCACGGCACATGTGACAACTTGCCCAAATTCAATGCTGCCAACAAATTGCTTCCATTGTCACACACCACTTTGCCGATCTCCAGTTGGTGTGGGGTCAGCCACTGTTCCACCTGTGCGTTCAGGGCGGACAGGAGTGCTGGTCCAGTGTGGCTCTCTGCTTTCAGGCAAGTCAACCCCAAGACAGCGTGACACTGTCGTATCCGGGATGTGGAATAGCCCCTGGGGAGCTGGGGGGATTCAGTTGATGTGCAGCCAGACACCACAGCAGAAGAGGACTCAGCCGAGGAGGTTAGCGAAGAGGATGGAGTAGGAGGAGTAGAGGAGGTGGCAGTAGGCCTGCCTGCAAGTCGTGGCGGTGTCACCAACTCCGCTGCAGAGCCACGCATTCCATGCTTGTCAGCCGTCAGCAGGTTGACCCAATGCGCAGTGTAGGTGATATACCTGCCCTGACCGTGCTTTGCAGACCAGGTATCAGTGGTCAGATGGACCCTTGCCCCAACACTGTATGCCAGAGATGCCATGACTTCCTTTTCAATCACTGAGTAGAGGTTTGGGATTGCTTTTTTGAAAAAAAAATTCTTCCGGGTACCTTCCACTGTGGTGTCCCAATAGCGACAAATTTTTTGAAGGCCTCAGACTCCACCAGCTGGTATGGTAAAAGCTGGCGGGCTAAGAGTTCCGTCAAGCCAACTGTCAGACGCCGGGCAAGGGGGTGACTCTGTGACTGTCACGGAAGGTGTACAGCAAACTAGAAGACACAAAAGGAAGATCCGACTGACTGGATCCAAAACTAAGGAACCAAAGGGATAGCCCTGCAACAGACCTGGCTCTCTCCCTAACTGCTCAGCCTATGCAAAATTCTCAATGGTAGAAGATCGCATATCCTCGTACCTCGACTGTATAACCCCTGAACACCCTATAATAGTGAGGGGACACAACCACCGGCTCCCTACACTTGATACGGAGGGAGTCAGGGACACCAGAGATCCAGCAAACAGGAAAATACAAATGAATGAACAAAACTTATCTGTAGCATGCATACACTCTAGGAAGTTGTATAAACCGCAAAGTGATGCAGTATGGGAAGGGATTTAAAGGGATGCAATCAGTGCAACTACATGACAGCTGAGAGAGGCTAACGAGATGAGGAAACTAAAGCAAAACAAAAGAAACCTCAAGTGGGAGGTTCTGAAGAACGTCTGTCAGAGCTTCTCAGATGTCTGGTGGTGACAGTGACATTGGCTTCCTACGCTCAAACATTTCCTTTACAGACACCTGACTGTGGGCAGATGAGATGGAACTGCTGAAGGTAAGAGGCGGAGTGGCGGGTGGTTGAGAGGGGGCAAGGAGGACAGCAGTGGTTGACGTGGCTGAAGATGCTGGACCAGGAGGAGAATGGTGGCTTTGAGTCTGTGTGCTGCTTCTACTCGTCATCATGTGTTGATCCCATAGGCGTTTGTGATGTGCGATCATGTGCCTTCGCAAAGCAGTTGTACCTAGGTGGGTGTTGTATTTCCCACGACTCAGTTTCTTTTGGCACAGGTTTCAAATGGCATCGCTGTTGTCAGAGGCAGACACACAAATAAAATGCCACACTGCTGAGCTTTGCAATGACGGCATTCTGGTGGTGGCAACAGCATGTGTTGATTGGCGTGCTGTCTGGCTGACCCCGGATGCCGATACATGCTGTCTGACTGTCCCACTAGCTCCTTGCGACGACCTCCCCCTGGTTCCAACTCGTCTTCTCCTTCTCTCTGTCTCCCCTTCTGAAC
Source organism: Bufo bufo (assembly GCF_905171765.1). Lineage (NCBI taxonomy): Eukaryota > Metazoa > Chordata > Amphibia > Anura > Bufonidae > Bufo > Bufo bufo. The sequence continues at coordinate 262,243,705 of NC_053393.1, forward strand.
TTTCCCCCTCCTTCTTCTCTTCAAGCAGGCACCCACGTGGCATCCACGGACACATCGTCATCATCAACCACTTCACTTGTATCTGACACCTCAGCAAAGGAAGCAGCAGCGGGTACAACATCATCATCATCACACTGTACGTCCATGTGTGTAATGCTGCCTGACTGAGACATATCCCTGTTATCTCCATCCACTGGCAATAATGGTTGCGCATCACTAATTTCATCCAACTGATGTGTAAATAACTCCTCTGAGGGATCAAGTGAAGCGGCTGTGGTGGCTGTGGTGGTAGTGTTGGTGGTGGGGGCGGGCGGGCGAGTGGTAACTTGAGAGCAGTTGACCAAAGCTGAGCTGGAGGAGGATGGTTCGTCAAGGTTCTTAGCGGAAGCTGTTGAAGATTGGGTTTCCTGTGCAAGCCAGTCAACTATTTTCTCCGAATTTTTTGGGTTCAGGGTACGTGGCCTCTGAACACTGGGCATTATTCCAGGGCCAGTGGAAATCACAGCACCACGAACACGACTGCCCCTGCGGCGTGGCCTGCCTCTGCCTGTCATTTTTTATTAGATAAGTGTTACTATGCGTGCAAGGTACTGTGCCACCCTATATAAGTGGTGGGCAGTGGGCACAGTACAGTCTGTGTGGGCCTGACACACATTGGCTTGCAACTGTGAATATATCACAGAAAAATATTAATTAGAATTTTTATTCATCTGCGAGGTATTTGTGAGTGAGTGACACCCTGTAACGGTATAAGTGGAGGCCTAGCCAGTGGCCACAATACAGTCTGTGTGGGCCTGACACACACTGGCTTGCAACTGTGATTATATCACAGAAAAATATTAAATATAATTTTTATTTATCTGCGAGGTATTTGTGAGTGAGTGACACCCTGTAACGATATAAGTGGAGGCCTAGTCAGTGGCCACAATACAGTCTGTGTGGGCCAGACACACACGGGCTTGCAAATGTGATTAGATTGCAGAAGAATATTAAATATCATTTTTTTTATCTGAAAGGTATTTGAGTGCGTGACACCCTGTAACAGTATAAGTGGAGGCCTAGCCACTAGCCAGTGGCCACAATACAGTCTGTGTGGGCCTGACACACACGGGCTTGCAACTGTGATTAGATCACAGAAAAAGATTAAATAGATTTTTTTTTTTTTCTGCAAGGTATTTTCTGTCACACCCTGTATGAATGGTGTGCACACAGTACTGTCTGTGACTGAGCCTGCAGCCTCTCACACACGGGCAGGCAACTGCAATATATGTATTAAGGCTAAGGTATTGCCGTATTTGTGTGAGGGGAGGCTCCCTCTCACAGCATATAAGTCTCACCCGCATAGCCTATGTCGCACGGCTCATCGCTTTTCCGGCCAGGTTCACTTCCGGGTCGGCACCTTCGGCAGCGGTCAGAGGCGTCACGTGGCAAACAGCGATCAGAGTCTCAGCGTCAGCTCTGGTTTTCCGGCTGAAAGCATCTGACTAAGGTGATGAGGTTTGGGGGGGGGGGGGGAGGGAGGCGTTAGACGTCGTACATGGCAAGAACGACACTGACTTTGCAACATGTGCGCGGCGATCACTGGCCACTTCACTCTCACTCAGCGGCTGTTCGGTCACAGCCGGTGCAGCCACGTTTGCATCTATGAGCATGGCAGGGACGTGTGTTACGTTTGGGGCAGGTGCCGCTGCTGCATATGCCTCACTGGGCGGCTTCTGAGTACGGTACACGTGTACTGGCAGTTCATGGTCCCTTCGGCGAGGGCCACAATCACGGTGGTTCTTGGCAGGGCAGTCTGGCAGTACACTTCAGTACCCTCAGTCAGGTTTCTCAGGGTACATTGCCTGGTCCGGCTCATGGCCACGGTCTTTTAATATAACTAAGCAAGTAGTTACTGCAGGCAGCAGCCCACACACCACACCACCTCATGGTTTTCTCATTGTCACACACATAGTAGTTTTCATATCCTTAGTCAGCGCAAGGCAAACGCATAGTGGTTGCACATCTAAATACTAGTAGAATGGCTCATAAAGTTTAGGTCATCAGGGTTCTAGGTGGTAACCGCAGTATCTTTTACAGGTCAGTAGGATCATCATCCCACAGTACATATTGCCACTACGTATCTCCTGTCACTTTGTTTCCCGCAGACTGGTAGCGCGTACCCGCATTGATTCAGGTAGGTGACACATGGTCCTTCATGGGGGCAGGAGTTTGTGTCACGGTCTAGTAGCACGAGGGTGAAGCACATTCTATGCATGGTATTCTACTCCTGAAAAAAAAAAAAAATATATATATATATAAAAAAAAAAAAGGGGAATACATATATTCCTTTCATCCTCTGTCATGACCGTAGGGCACTAGGTCCTGTCACGAATACAGGATTCTTTGAGCCTGTCACGGGTGTGGTTACGTCACATAGACCTGGCAGGTCCGCAGCTCTTGTGTCGTTTGGGACGGCTACTGACGTTCGTGGTCTGTCACGAGTGCAGACGCTCGTGGCTTGTTACCAATAGGCATATGTGGTCTGTCACTGGTGCGGGCACGGGGTCTGTCACGTCTACAGACGCTCAAGGCCTGTGCCGACTGCAGGCGCCTGTAGTCACAGACGCTCAAAGCCGTCACGACTGCAGACGCTCGAGGTCGGTTGCGACTAAAGGCGCTCAAAGTCTGTCACGACTACAGACGCTCGAAGTCTGTCACGACTACAGACGCTCGGAGTCTGTCGCGACTACAGATGCTCGAAGTCTGTCACGACTACAGACGCTCGAAGTCTGTCACGACTACAGACGCTCGGAGTCTGTCACGACTACAGACGCTCGGAGTCTGTCACGACTACAGACGCTCGAAGTCTGTCACGACTACAGACGCTCATAGTCTGTCACGACTACAGACGCTCGAAGTCTGTCACGACTACAGACGCTCGAAGTCTGTCACGACTACAGACTCGTTATAAATCCTGTCACGACTACAGGTCACGAGGTAATTATATCTCTTTTGGTAGCCGTGGGCGTGTCAACAGGTTCAGGAGTACAATGCCCGCTTCACTGGGCGGGACAGCATCACATTAGCAGGCTCAGGTATCCCGTGTCCGGTGACGCTGGTGTTGGGAGCACGAGAGTCGGTACCCATAGGTAACCACAGTTTCCTTTAGTTAGGATGTCTCAGCAATCTCATGTGGAAGGAAGTGTGGCATCCCACAGTAATGAAGATTCCCAATCCGAGAGAGAGGCGGTTCCAGCTCTCAGGTCCTGAACTGTGCCGAGGCTCACGGCAGAGCTGTCAAGGAGAGGAATTCCTTATCCAGCGACCGCCAGGAAAGCGGAGCTTTACAGGTTGCTGTTTTCAGAACCCCCTGCTTCAGGGGAGGACTCGGTGTCTATGAACACGATACAAACTTCCTTGTCACAACTTCACGCGGTAGTCAATACGATGGCATCTTCTTTGTCCCGCTTTCAGACCAGATTAGAGGCGATAGAAAGTACGGCCTCTACTTCAAATGCTGTTAGCCCGAATACTACCGTGCAGCTACTCACCATCGCATTTCATTCCAGCCAATGTACGTCAAGACATATTAGATGGTAAGGACGTCAACTTAGCTTCCTTGCTCATAGCCACGCACGAAATGCCGGATAGCAAGACCATAGCGTGTGGGGAGGTTTCAGTGATCCTGAAGTCCAGAGATGTCAGGCTTGACAGGAAACTCACCGTAGCAGAGTTCGTACTGGCATTTAGCTTGTTTAGGGACGTGGTGTGTTCAGTGAGTCCTAATAGAAGAGTGGAGCTGGATCTGTATTTATACAAAGTCGTGGATTTAGCCAACAAATATGGCGGTACGGCGTTTTATGAATATCACAGATCTTTTTCAGCCAAAGCCGCAGCTGCGCAGAGGCAATTTCAGCATACCGTTGACTGGTCCATAGTCGATACCGAGCTGTTTTGCCGGCATTTTGCAGGGCTCAAAGCCCCGGCGTGTAATAGCTGCGGCTCTTATGCACATGCCACAGATTGGTGCGCTAGTGCCAGGCCAGAACGAGCACAAGCTAGCCATACCCCCCAACCTCCGTTTGCCAGGCTTACAGCAGGCATAGACAAGTTAGGGCGCCCGATCAAATACCTTGGAAAATCACAGATATGTAACAACTTTAACACCACAGGTTGTTATTATAATCATTGTAGGCTACTGCACTTGTGTACCCTTTGTTTTAGGGCTCATTCCGTCACCGTGAGCCCTCAGAAAGGGCAACATTCAGCGTGACTAAGCGTGGTAGATACGGATTTACTGGCAGTATATTATGTACTATGTTACTATGTTACTATTATATTTACTAGGTCATCCAGATCAGAGTTGGGTATAGTTTTTGCTCGATGGTCTTCGGCATGGCTTCCACACTGGTTTGGTGGCGCTGCCGCAGGTTACGTATGAATGCAAAAATCTGTTGTCAGCCGTCAGAGACCCGGTCTCTATTTCACACTTGCTAGCCGTAGAGTTAGAGAAGGGTTATTTGATAGGCCCAATGGCACAGTCCCCATATGAGTGTTGGAGGGTTAACCCCATAGGTCTTGTCACAGGGAAGTTTTCCAATAAAAAAAGGGTAATTTACGATCTGTCAGCTCCTCATTCACTTTCCATTCCAAGTTTGAATTCACTGATACCCTCTGAGGAAGTTTCTATGAAATATTCTTCCATAGATGAAGCCATACAGGTCATTCTGTCACTAGGCAAGGGTACCTGGTTGTCAAAAGCCGATATCACGGATGCATTTAAGTTGTTACCCCTTAAACCTCAGCTGTGGCAGTGGCACGGCATTAAGTGGCAAGGGCAGTATTATTTTGCGAACAAGTTGACTTTTGGCGCTAAGTCGAGTCCCTGGTTATTTGATCAGTTTGCGCAAGGCTTGCATTGGATATTAGCAAATGTTTTTCGGGTGCATCACGTAATCCACTACCTGGACGATTTCCTGTTAATCGAGCCACCTACACAGGTGCCACGAGATCTCACGGTGTTAAGAGGAGTTTTTGAAGACCTTAAAGTCCCCGTAGCCCCCAATAAAGTAGAGGGTCCAGGTAATATCATTACTTTTCTAGGCATTCGCCTGGACACAGATAGCATGAAAGCAAGTCTGCCTCACAACAAGTTAACCAGGATCAGAGAAGTAGTACACAAACTTGCACGTGTTAGAGTTACCACTAAAACAGATCTCCAGAGTCTACTTGGTATGTTGAACTTTGCAATGAGAATAATCCCACAAGGTAGATCATTCATATCCAGGTTGCTGAAGCTTCTACCCATAGCCCCGGATCAGGATAGCATACTTAGGTTAGATCAGGATGCTTTAGCAGATCTCATGATGTGGGATGAATTTTTGGCACAGTGGAACGGCGTGTCATTTTTTGTTCCCTCTGTATCCAGTCGTTCCCCGATTGTCCACACGGACGCAGCTTCTTCCACCGGGTTCGCGGCCATTTACAAGAAACATTGGATGGCCAGTCCTTGGCCACCTGAGGTTTTAGCTATTCCAGGCTTTCTACAGTCATCCCCCCTTTTTGAAATATATCCTATAGTGGCAGCAGCTCATACATGGGGTAGTCTGTGGGGTAATCAGACCGTGTTGTTTTTAACAGATAATGCAGCACTGGTGGACATCATTATGAAGGGAAGGTCTGGGTCCAGAGAAGTTATGGCATTTCTGAGGAGGTTTGTGTGGTTGTCGTTACAGCATAGGTTCAATTTTGTTTGCACGCATATTCAAGGACAGAGGAATCTTGCGGCAGACGCTCTATCCAGGCTTAACGTTCCATTCTTTTTACAGGTTTCTCCAGGGGCAAATCCGCTACCGACTACGATTCCGCAGCACAACCTACTAGTCATGCAGTAGCACCACTACTCCTTACTGCCAGATCCCTGGTGGAACAGTCCCTCTCTGTAAATACATTGAAGGTGTACAAGACAGCCTGGTTATTATTTAACAAGTTCAGAGTCTCACATCCACCACTAGATATGGGACACATAGCCTACCTAATGGCTTTTATTGGGTTTTGCCACTCAAATTTGAAATAAGCTTACAACACAATCAAGTTATATCTAGCAGGTATCCAGCATTACTGTTATCTGGCTCACCCTGAGCAGCCTTCCTTGTTTTCTGCCTATCCCATTAAAGCTATGTTACGGGGTATACAGAAAACCACCTTTCAGAAAACCACGGGCCGTCAGCCTTTCACAGGTCCCATGTTTAGGGCAGTCACTGACATGCTACGTAACTGCCCCTTTGGTCTAGAGACTAGTAGATTAGTGTTGACGGCGTTATACCTATCATTCTTCGGCTTTTTAAGACCCGGGGAATTTACGTGTGCAGCCACTTCCAAGAAGTTTCTTCGTAAGAAAGATCTAATTCCCGATGGTTCAGGGTACTTGCTAAATTTAGAACAGTCTAAAGCCGCTCGTCCAGGGGAGATGGTGCGTATCAGGTATTTTCCCACCAGTAATCAATGGTGTCCAGTCGAAGTCCTGAACCAATGGTTACTTCACATACGTACGTCATTCCCAGACTCGCCATTGCTGCCTCACAACGGCACACCTCTCAGCATTCAGGTTTTCCTTAAGTACGTTAGAGCGCTACTTGTCAATATCAATGTTAACCCGGCCAGCATCACGGGACACTCATTTCGTATCGGTGCCGCCTCCGCCGCCTCCAAGAACGATGTCCCGGTCCATGTCATCAGAAAACTAGGGAGGTGGAAGTCCTCGTCGTACCTTACGTACATTCCAGACCCATGTCAAGAAATGTCTTCTACTTTTACGACAGCAGTTATGGCATAAATCTACTGCTTATTATTGTAAGGGGGTCATGGTGGGGCACGCTTTCTGTTAGCCGATCTGTTAGCCGAAGTATTAAGGCTAAGGTATTGCCGTATTTGTGTGAGGGGAGGCTCCCTCTCACAGCATATAAGTCTCACCCGCATAGCCTATGTCGCACGGCTCATCGCTTTTCACCCGCCCACCCATTCCCCCTTTTCAATTCTCAGACTACTAAGGTGGCCCACTTTAGGCTACTTTTACGACAGCAGTTATGGCATAAATCTACTGCTTATTATTGTAAGGGGGTCATGGTAGGGCACGCTTTCTGTTAGCCGATCCGAACACAAATATATATATATACACTCACCTAAAGAATTATTAGGAACACCATACTAATACGGTGTTGGACCCCCTTTTGCCTTCAGAACTGCCTTAATTCTACGTGGCATTGATTCAACAAGGTGCTGATAGCATTCTTTAGAAATGTTGGCCCATATTGATAGGATAGCATCTTGCAGTTGATGGAGATTTGAGGGTATGCACATCCAGGGCACGAAGCTCCCGTTCCACCACATCCCAAAGATGCTCTATTGGGTTGAGATCTGGTGACTGTGGGGCCATTTTAGTACAGTGAACTCATTGTCATGTTCAAGAAACCAATTTGAAATGATTCGAGCTTTGTGACATGGTGCATTATCCTGCTGGAAGTAGCCATCAGAGGATGGATACATGTTCTTATTCTGTTTACGCCAAATTCGGACTCTACCATTTGAATGTCTCAACAGTAATCGAGACTCATCAGACCAGGCAACATTTTTCCAGTCTTCAACAGTCCAATTTTGGTGAGCTTGTGCAAATTGTAGCCTCTTTTTCCTGATTGTAGTGGAGATGAGTGGTACCCAGTGGGGTCTTCTGCTGTTGTAGCCCATCCGCCTCAAGGATGTGCGTGTTGTGGCTTCACAAATGCTTTGCTGCATATCTCGGTTGTAACGAGTGGTTATTTCAGTCAACGTTGCTCTTCTATCAGCTTGAATCAGTCGGCCCATTCTCCTCTGACCTCTAGCATCAACAAGGCATTTTCGCCCACAGGACGGCCGCATACTGGATGTTTTTCCCTTTTCACACCATTCTTTGTAAACCCTAGAAATGGTTGTGCGTGAAAATCCCAGTAACTGAGCAGATTGTGAAATACTCAGACCGGCCCGTCTGGCACTAACAACCATGCCACGCTCAAAATTGCTTAAATCACCTTTCTTTCCCATTCTGACATTCAGGTTGGAGTTCAGGAGATTGTCTTGACCAGGAGCACCCCCCTAAATGCATTGAAGCAACTGCCATGTGATTGGTTGACTAGATAATTGCATTAATGAGAAATAGAACAGGTGTTCCTAATAATTCTTTAGGTGAGTGTATATATACACTGCTCAAAAAAATAAAGGGAACACAAAAATAACACATCTTAGATCTGAATTAATTAAATATTCTTCTGAAATACTTTGTTCTTTACATAGTTGAATGTGCTGACAACAAATTCACACAAAAACAAAATATGGAAATCAAATTTTTTAACCCATGGAGGTCTGGATTTGGAGTCACCCTCAAAATTAAAGTGGAAAAACACATTACAGGCTGATCCAACTTTGATGTAATGTCCTTAAAAACAAGTCAAAATGAGGCTCAGTAGTGTGTGTGGCCTCCACGTGCCTGTATGACCTCCCTACAACGCCTGTGCATGCTCCTGATGAGGTGGCGGACGGTCTCCTGAGGGATCTTCTCCCAGACCTGGACTAAAGCATCTGCCAACTCCTGGACAGTCTGTGGTGCAACGTGACGTTGGTGGATAGAGCGAGACATAATGTCCCAGATGTGCTCAATTGGATTCAGGTCTGGGGAACGGGCGGGCCAGTCCATAGCATCAATGCCTTCGTCTTGCAGGAACTGCTGACACACTCCAGTCACATGAGATATAACATTGTCTTGCATTAGGAGGAACCCAGGGCCAACCGCACCAGCATATGGTCTCACAAGGGGTCTGAGGATCTCATCTCGGTACCTAATGGCAGTCAGGCTACCTCTGGCGAGCACATGGAGGGCTGTGCGGCCCTCCAAAGAAATGCCACCCCACACCATTACTGACCCAATGCCAAACCGGTCATGCTGGAGGATGTTGCAGGCAGCAGAACGTTCTCCACGGCGTCTCCAGACTCTGTCACATCTGTCACATGTGCTCAGTGTGAACCTGCTTTCATCTGTGAAGAGCACAGGGCGCCAGTGGCGAATTTGCCAATCTTGGTGTTTTCTGGCAAATGACAAACGTCCTGCAAGGTGTTGGGCTGTAAGCACAACCCCCACCTGTGGACATCGGGCCCTCATATCACCCTCATGGAGTCTGTTTCTGACCATTTGAGCAGACACATGCACATTTGTGGCCTGCTGGAGGTCATTTTGCAGGGCTCTGGCAGTGCTCCTCCTGTTCCTCCTTGCACAAAGGCAGAGGTAGCGGTCCTGCTGCTGGGTTGTTGCCCTCCTATGGCCTCCTCCATGTCTCCTGATGTACTGGTCTGTCTCCTGGTAGCTCCTCCATTCTCTGGACACTACAATGACAGACACAGCAAACCTTCTTGCCACAGCTCACATTGATGTGCCATCCTGGATAAGCTGCACTACCTAAGCCACTTGTGTGGGTTGTAGACTCCGTCTCATGCTACCACTAGAGTGAAAGCACCGCCAGCATTCAAAAGTGACCAAAACATCAGCCAGGAAGCATAGGAACTGAGAAGTGGTCAGGTCACCACCTGCAGAACCACTCCTTTATTGGGGGTGTCTTGCTAATTGCCTATAATTTCCACCTGTTGTCTATCCCATTTGCATAACAGCATGTGAAATTGATTGTCACTCAGTGTTGCTTCCTAAGTGGACAGTTTGATTTCACAGAAGTGTGATTGACTTGGAGTTACATTGTGTTGTTTAAGTGTTCCCTTTATTTTTTTGAGCAGTGTATATATATATATATAAAAATTTAAAAAAGAAGACTGATGGGGTGCTGTCAGGACACTGTCCTTACAGCAGATAAGTCTGTGGACACAGAACACTGCCCTAGCTAACGCTTTCCCTATTGAATCAGCAGCAGCAGCACTGTCCCTCCTCTCACTGAGAATGCAGATTCCGAATGAATCTAAAATGGATGCTGTCCAGGAGGTGGGAGGGTCTGCTGCTGATTGGCTGGAATGTGTCTGCTGACTGTGAGGTACAGGGTCAAAGTTTACTCAATGATGATGTATAGGGGGCGGACCGAACATTGCATATGTTCGCCGCTGCGGCGAACGCGAACAAGCTATGTTCGCCGGGGACTATTCGCCGGCGAACTATTCGGGCCATCACTAGTTGCCAACGCAGCTGGGGCATTGCCAGTACCTCAGAAGGCAGGGTTAGCATGGCCGAAATGTGGAAAAGCTTTGTCAGCACGCCACAACAACCAGCACCACTAGCTGATATGGAACGTCTTAGCAGGAGGCAGCATTTCACCAACATGGTGGAGCAGTATGTGTGCACACGCCTACACGTACTGACTTATGGGTCTGCCCGCTTCAACTTCTGGGTCTCCAAATTGGGCACATGGCCTGAGCTTGCCCTTTACGCCTTGGAGATGCTGACCTGCCCTGCAGCCAGTGTATTATCTAAACGTGTGTTTAGCACGGCAGGGGGCGTCATCACAGACAAGCGCAGCTGCATGTCCACAGCCAATGTGGACAAGCTCACGTTCTTTAAAATGAACCAGGCATGGATCCCACAGGACTTGTCTGTACCTTGTGCAGAATAGACAGGTACACCGGCCTTAACCAGCCATTGTTATACTGCAGCGCAATTGCTCATTCTTGTATTTTAGATATTTCACACTCTTTTGTAGTGTACCCTAATTAAAAAAATAATACAACTTAAAACCAAAAACCAGTGTTGGCCACCTCGTCCTCCTCCACCGCCGCTTCCACCTACATCACTACGTCCACCGTCTCCTCAAACTCCTACTCCATATGGAACTCCACCTCATAAATCAATTTTTATTTTATTTTTTGTACGTATTTTATTTTATGTCATTTCACTACTTTGTCAGTTACATTTTCTGGTGAAATTCAGCAATCTTTGGGTGTGATGTACCACTGCTATACCTAGTAGACAGGTAAAAAAATAAAATAAAAATGTCAGTTACAGTTTCGGGTGAAATTCACAAATTTTTGGGTGTAATATACCCCTCCTCTACCTAGTTGACAGCTTAATAAAATTTTAAAAAAATTTCTTTTACATTTTCGGGTGACAATACTGACAGGGAATGTCCCACAGGATTGGCGCATGGCAAATATGGTGCCAATATTCAAAAAGGGTCCAAAAACAGAGCCTGGAAACTGTAGGCCGGTAAGTTTAACATCTGTTGTGGGTAAACTGTTTGAAGGTTTTCTGAGAGATGCTATCTTAGAGCATCTCAACGGAAATAAGCAAATAACGCCATATCAGCATGGCTACGTGAGGGATCGGTCATGCCAAACTAATTTAATTTCAATTGTTTTTATTGAATATTTTCAACAAAATCATAAAATGAACACCATCTGTTACATTGTAGGTAATCAATAATTCACACAGATAATCACAGATGGCGGTACAGTGAATGTAGCATCAGGTATATTAATACATATAAACACGTATTAAAGTAACAGGAAAAATAAATATTGCCTTAGTAAAGAAAACATTACAGTTATATGGTGTTCAGATAGTACTATAATGACACGTCATATGGTTGACTTGAGGGCTTGGGCATGGACAACAACCACAACTCCCACTGGTAGGTAAACTTATCAACTCTATGATCCTTGTATGCCATTACTTTTTTATAAGTATAGTTATTATAAAATGTGGCCAATATTTCTGTCTTAGAGGGGATATTTGCAGTTTTCCAGTATTTGGTTAACGCTAATTTAGTAACAAGTAGCAGATGAGCAACTGGGGTTCTGCATCTGGGTGGGACGGCTTGGATACCCCTGAAAAAGAGAGCTGTATGTACTGTTTTATTAATAGTGATTCCACAGAATCTAGAGGCTACCTCAAACATATCTGACCAGATTTGTAATATCAAAGGGCACTCCCAAAGGATATGCAGCAGTGTGCCAGAGTATCCACATCCACGCCAACAGAGATGTGATGTACCAGGGTAGATTTTACTCAATTTATCAGGGGTATAGTACCATCTCAAACATTTCTTAATGGCTGCTTCATACAAAAATATGCTACGGAATGTCATGGAAATGAACTTGAATGTTTCCATCCAATCTATCGCTGGTATGTTTTCCTGTAGTTCCCTATCCCATGCTAGAAGTGGCGCAGTTTTGGAGAAAGTAGATTTCGAGCCTAGGGCTTGATACAGTGGTCTGATACCCACTTTCCGATCCGGTCGTACTGGTAGGGACCATAGTTCAAAGATGCCCTTATATGCGATCACTTGGTTAGATGATTTTGATTGCAAAAGGTGCCAAATCTGTAGATATTTAAAGAAATCTCCTCTGGGTATTGTGAATTCTGTTTGAAGTTCACTAAAGGATTTTAGGGATTCATTGTTATAAAACTGGCTCAAACTCTTGATGCCTAGGGAGCTCCAAGAAGATAGATCTATATCAAGAATGTGCAATTCTACTAACTGCAATGGAGATACTTCTAACAGCGAGAATGGATTTTGAGTACATTTCTTGTGAAACAGACACCAATAATAGATTGAGGTCTTTAGCACAGTTGGTAAAGGCATAACTTTAGACTGGGAGACACTCAAGCTATTAATCAGGAGAGTTTTGAGATGACTATTAGGGGCTAATGCAGATTCAATCTGTACCCAGGGAGTTTGAACATCTAGTGTCCACCATTTCTTCAGTACCTGAATTTGAGTGGCCAGAAAGTAATCCCAAAGATCAGGAAGACCAAGACCTTCCTTGGATTTATTTTTTGTGAGAGTATTCGTGGCGATTCGAGGCTTACTCCCTGACCACACAAAGCTGCTGATTAGGCCTTGTGCCTTCTTGAAAAAGAAGTTGGGGACTTTAATGGGAATCATTCTAAAAATAAACAAAAACTTTGGTAGAATAAACATTTGGAAGGTCGCAATGCGGCCTACCCATGAAATTTCATATTTGCTATATGAGGCAATGTCTTGTTTAATCATCTCTAATAAGGGGAGATAGTTGAGGCTGAACATACTGGAAAAGGTCAGGGGTATATTTATTCCTAGATATTTTATGCTATCCTGTCTCCAATCGAAAGGGAAAGCACGCTTTAGGGAGTCTAGCAAGTTGCCTGCTATATTTAGAGGGAGAATTTGAGATTTGGACTCATTAACCTTGTAGTATGACAAGCGGCCGTATTCTTTAATGAGAGAGAGTGCTACTGGAAGGGTAATTTGTGGCGACGAAAGTGTCAGAAGCACATCATCTGCATACATAGAAATGCAATGCTGAAACTTTCCAATTTGGATTCCAGAGATATCCGGGCTGAGTCTAATGGCCCGGGCCAGGGGTTCCATCGATAGGATAAAAATTAAGGGTGAAAGAGGACACCCCTGACGTGTGCCATTGGTTAATGGAAATGATGGTGATAATGCTCCGTTAATGAACTTTAGCTGAAGGATTAGATCAAAGGGCTCGTATTGCCTCTATGAACGCCTCTCCTAAGCCCATTGTTTTCAACACGGAGAAGGCGAACGACCAGTTCAATCGGTCGAATGCCTTCTCTGCGTCTAAGGTCACCAACAATGCACTAATCCCCTTGCGATTTATGACATCTATGATGTTCAGGGTCTGACGGGAATTATCTGTAATTTGCCTCCCCTTGACAAATCCCGTTTGGTCAGCAGATGCAAGAAGTGGTATAATATTCGACAGTCTAGTTGCCAGAATTTTGGCATAAATTTTTAGATCTGTGTTTAACAGGGAGATGGGTCTAAAATTTTGGGGCCTATCTGGCAGTTTTCCAGGTTTTGGTAGGGCTAGTCGCTAATAACATCTCATCTGGGAAAGAGCCATCTGTAAATGCTTTGTTATATACTAGTAGTAGGTGGGGTATGATCTGGTCTTGAAATGTCTTATAGTATATATTGGACAGACCAACCGGGCCAGGGGATTTGTGAAGATGAAGTGAGGATATGGCTCTAGCTATTTCTAGGGAACTGATAGGGTGGGACAGTGTATTCCTCTGTTGGTCATTTAGAGCTGGGAGATTTAGTTTTTCCAAGTAAGAACTAATTTCAAGGGGCGAAATTGGTACTATCTCGGGGGAGTCCCTAAGGTTGTACAAAGCCGAGTAATATTCAACAAACTGGTCTGCCATAGCTTTTGGGTCATAGATCTTATGCCCATTGGCAGGGTGTATCAAGTGAGGAACTCTGGCCTTGGCTGCTCTCATTTTTAAGCGACGGGCCAATAGTTTCCCTGCCTTATTGTCTTGTGAATAGTAGCGGGCTTTGGTGGCCCTTAAGTTCTTTTCATATGTGAAAAGAAGACTTTCTCTAAGTTGCGTTCTCAGGGCATGTATTTGGGCTACTCTCTCTGCAGAAGAAGACTTATTTATAGATTCTAGGGAGGTGAGTTGGGAGAGTATGGTATGCAATTTCTGTTCCCTTTGTTTTTTTGACTGGTGGCCCAACTTGATAAATATGCCTCGGATGTAGGCCTTATGGGCATTCCACAGGCTACAGGGATTGGAGACCGAGCCCACATTTAGGTCAAAATAATCAGTTAATGCTCTGTCGATTTCTGCTTTATACCCTGGATTAGAGATAATGTAGGGGCTACAATGCCAGAGGGTGTCTCTTATATTGTATGTTTCTTGTATTGACAGGGATATGGCAGCATGGTCAGACCATTTTATTGTCTCCACCGTAGACTGCATGGCTAATTGGGAAGTGATCTACTAACTAAAAAAAGGTCTATGCGAGAGTAGGAATTGTGCACAGGTGAGAAGAAGTAATCTCGCTCTGAGGCATGATGAATTCTCCAGATGTCGTACAGCTCTTCCCGTCTCAAAAGAGGGCTTAAAGTGGGGTAGGAACTAGGGATGAGCGAACCCGAACTGTATAGTTCGGGTTCGTACCGAATTTTGGGGTGTCCGTGACACGGACCCGAACATTTTCGTAAAAGTCCGGGTTCGGTGTTCGGCGCTTTCTTGGCGCTTTTTGAAAGGCTGCAAAGCAGCCAATCAACAAGCATCATACTACTTGGCCCAAGAGGCCATCAAAGCCATGCCTACTATTGGCATGGCTGTGATTGGCCAGTGCACCATGTGACCCAGCCTCTATTTAAGCTGGAGTCACGTAGCGCCGCACGTCACTCTGCTATGATCAGTATAGGGAGAGGTTGCAGCTTGCGACGTTAGGGCGAGATTAGGCAGATTAACTCCTCCAAAAGACTTCATTCTGTGATCGATCTGCAGCTGTGGATCATTGAAGTGCTATTATTGACTTGCTCACTTTTTTGAGGCTGCCCAGAGCGTTTTTAGATCACTTTTTTTCTGGGGTGATCGGCGGCCATTTTGTGACTTGTGGTGCGCCAGCACGAGCTATCACCAAGTGTATTTAACCATCGATAGTGTGGTTATTTTGTGCTATATCCTACATCAGCTGCAGGCTGAGCCTGTGTCACCGAAGTGCATTTAACCATCAACAGTCTGGTTATTTTTTGGCCATATACTACATCAGCTGCAGGCTGAGCCTGTGTCACCCAAGTGCATTTAACCATCAACAGTCTGATTAATTTTTGGCCATATACTACATCAGCTGCAGGCTGAGCCTGTGTCACCCAAGTGTATTTAACCATCGATAGTGTGGTTATTTTGTGCTATATCCTACATCAGCTGCAGGCTGAGCCTGTGTCACCCAAGTGCATTTAACCATCAACAGTCTGATTATTTTTTGGACATATACTACATCTGGTGCAGGCTGAGCCTGTGTCACCAAAGTGCATTTAACCATCAACAGTCTGATTATTTTTTGGCCATATACTACATCTGGTGCAGGCTGAGCCTGTGTCACCCAAGTGCATTTAAAAATGAACAGTCTGATTATTTTTTGGCCATATACTACATCTGGTGCAGGCTGAGCCTGTGTCACCCAAGTGCATTTAACCATCAACAGTGTGGTTATTTTTTGGCCATATATTACATCAGGGGCAAGTTGAGCCTGTCACCCAGCGCCTAAAAAATAGACCTGACATTTCTATTCAACCAAATCTGTACTGTTTTAGCTGGTCAAGTTATTTGTATTGACCGTAAAAGCACACTTTTTGTTCTGGGTTGAAAAAGCATTCCCAAATTTGCCATTCTCAAAATAACTAGTTTCTGGTATTTGAGGCCTACTTGAAATCTATCCCAAAAAGAAAATCTTACATTGAAGGTATTGATAGTGTCATTCAGAAAAACCTAAGACACACGCTAG
Organism: Bufo bufo; assembly: GCF_905171765.1. Taxonomy (NCBI): domain Eukaryota; kingdom Metazoa; phylum Chordata; class Amphibia; order Anura; family Bufonidae; genus Bufo; species Bufo bufo. The sequence goes on from NC_053393.1 coordinate 262,259,961, forward strand.
CGTGCTGATAGAAGTGTGATTCTGTGATTAAACCTATACCTGTCACACAGCGCAAAAAAAAACAGGTCTCACATCTCTATTCAACCAAATCTGCACTGTTGTAGCTGGTCAAGTTATTTGTAGTGACCGTAAAAGCAGACTTTTTGTTCTGGGTTGAAAAAGCATTCCCAAATTTGCCATTCTCAAAACAACTAGTTTCTGGTATCTATTCAACCAAATCTGCACTGTTGTAGCTGGTCAAGTTATTTGTAGTGACCGTAAAAGCAGACTTTTTGTTCTGGGTTGAAAAAGCATTCCCAAATTTGCCATTCTCAAAATAACTAGTTTCTGGTATTTGAGGCCTACTTGAAATCTATCCCAAAAATAAAATCTTACATTGAAGGTATTGATAGTGTCATTCAGAAAAACCTAAGACACACGCTAGCATGCTGATAGAAGTGTGATTCTGTGATTAAACCTATACCTGTCACACAGCGCAAAAAAAAACAGGTCTCACATCTCTATTCAACCAAATCTGCACTGTTGTAGCTGGTCAAGTTATTTGTAGTGACCGTAAAAGCAGACTTTTTGTTCTGGGTTGAAAAAGCATTCCCAAATTTGCCATTCTCAAAATAACTAGTTTCTGGTATTTGAGGCCTACTTGAAATCTATCCCAAAAAGAAAATCTTACATTGAAGGTATTGATAGTGTCATTCAGAAAAACCTAAGACACACGCTAGCGTGCTGATAGAAGTGTGATTCTGTGATTAAACCTATACCTGTCACACAGCGCAAAAAAAAAACAGGTCTCACATCTCTATTCAACCAAATCTGTACTGTTAAAGCTGGTCAAGTTATTTGTAGTGACCGTAAAAGCAGACTTTTTGTTCTGGGTTGAAAAAGCATTCCCAAATTTGCCATTCTCAAAATAACTAGTTTCTGGTATTTGAGGCCTACTTGAAATCTATCCCAAAAAGAAAATCTTACATTGAAGGTATTGATAGTGTCATTCAGAAAAACCTAAGACACACGCTAGCGTGCTGATAGAAGTGTGATTCTGTGATTAAACCTATACCTGTCACACAGCGCAAAAAAAAAACAGGTCTCACATCTCTATTCAACCAAATCTGCACTGTTGTAGCTGGTCAAGTTATTTGTAGTGACCGTAAAAGCAGACTTTTTGTTCTGGGTTGAAAAAGCATTCCCAAATTTGCCATTCTCAAAATAACTAGTTTCTGGTATTTGAGGCCTACTTGAAATCTATCCCAAAAAGAAAATCTTACATTGAAGGTATTGATAGTGTCATTCAGAAAAACCTAAGACACACGCTAACGTGCTGATAGAAGTGTGATTCTGTGATTAAACCTATACCTGTCACACAGCGCAAAAAAAAAAAACAGGTCTCACATCTCTATTCCACCAAATCTGCACTGTTGTAGCTGGTCAAGTTATTTGTAGTGACCGTAAAAGCAGACTTTTTGTTCTGGGTTGAAAAAGCATTCCCAAATTTGCCATTCTCAAAATAACTAGTTTCTGGTATTTGAGGCCTACTTGAAATCTATCCCAAAAAGAAAATCTTACATTGAAGGTATTGATAGTGTCATTCAGAAAAACCTAAGACACACGCTAGCGTGCTGATAGAAGTGTGATTCTGTGATTAAACCTATACCTGTCACACAGCGCAAAAAAAAAACAGGTCTCACATCTCTATTCAACCAAATCTGCACTGTTGTAGCTGGTCAAGTTATTTGTAGTGACCGTAAAAGCAGACTTTTTGTTCTGGGTTGAAAAAGCATTCCCAAATTTGCCATTCTCAAAATAACTAGTTTCTGGTATTTGAGGCCTACTTAAAATCTATCCCAAAAAGAAAATCTTACATTGAAGGTATTGATAGTGTCATTCAGAAAAACCTAAGACACACGCTAGCGTGCTGATAGAAGTGTGATTCTGTGATTAAACCAATACCTGTCACACAGCGCAAAAAAAAAACAGGTCTCACATCTCTATTCAACCAAATCTGCACTGTTGTAGCTGGTCAAGTTATTTGTAGTGACCGTAAAAGCAGACTTTTTGTTCTGGGTTGAAAAAGCATTCCCAAATTTGCCATTCTCAAAATAACTAGTTTCTGGTGTTTGAGGCCTACTTGAAATCTATCCCAAAAAGAAAATCTTACATTGAAGGTATTGATAGTGTCATTCAGAAAAACCTAAGACACACGCTAGCGTGCTGATAGAAGTGTGATTCTGTGATTAAACCTATACCTGTCACACAGCGCAAAAAAAAAACAGGTCTCACATCTCTATTCAACCAAATCTGCACTGTTGTAGCTGGTCAAGTTATTTGTAGTGACCGTAAAAGCAGACTTTTTGTTCTGGGTTGAAAAAGCATTCCCAAATTTGCCATTCTCAAAATAACTAGTTTCTGGTATTTGAGGCCTACTTGAAATCTATCCCAAAAAGAAAATCTTACATTGAAGGTATTGATAGTGTCATTCAGAAAAACCTAAGACACACGCTAGCGTGCTGATAGAAGTGTGATTCTGTGATTAAACCTATACCTGTCACACAGCGCAAAAAAAAACAGGTCTCACATCTCTATTCAACCAAATCTGCACTGTTGTAGCTGATCAAGTTATTTGTAGTGACCTTAAAAGCAGACTTTTTGTTCTGGGTTGAAAAAGCATTCCCAAATTTGCCATTCTCAAAATAACTAGTTTCTGGTATTTGAGGCCTACTTGAAATCTATCCCAAAAAGAAAATCTTACATTGAAGGTATTGATAGTGTCATTCAGAAAAACCTAAGACACATGCTAGCGTGCTGATAGAAGTTGATTCTGTGATTAAACCTATACCTGTCACACAGCGCAAAAAAAAAAATAGGTCTCACATCTCTATTCAACCAAATCTGCACTGTTGTAGCTGGTCAAGTTATTTGTAGTGACCGTAAAAGCAGACTTTTTGTTCTGGGTTGAAAAAGCATTCCCAAATTTGCCATTCTCAAAATAACTAGTTTCTGGTATTTGAGGCCTACTTGAAATCTATCCCAAAAAGAAAATCTTACATTGAAGGTATTGATAGTGTCATTCAGAAAAACCTAAGACACACGCTAGCGTGCTGATAGAAGTGTGATTCTGTGATTAAACCTATACCTGTCACACAGCGCAAAAAAAAAAACAGGTCTCACATCTCTATTCAACCAAATCTGCACTGTTGTAGCTGGTCAAGTTATTTGTAGTGACCGTAAAAGCACACTTTTTTTTCTGGGTTGAAAAAGCATTCCCAAATTTGCCATTCTCAAAATTTTGGTGAACGGGAACAATGAGGAAAACATCTAATAAGGGACGCGGACGTGGACATGGTCGTGGTGGTGTTAGTGGACCCTCTGGTGCTGGGAGAGGACGTGGCCGTTCTGCCACAGCCACACGTCCTAGTGAACCAACTACCTCAGGTCCCAGTAGCCAGCAGAATTTACAGCGATATTTGGTGGGGCCCAATGCCGTTTTAAGAATGGTAAGGCCTGAGCAGGTACAGGCATTAGTCAATTGGGTGGCCGACAGTGGATCCAGCACGTTCACATTATCTCCCACCCAGTCTTCTGCAGAAAGCGCACAGATGGCGCATGAAAACCAAGCCCATCGGTCTGTCACATCACCCCCATGCATATCAGGGAAACTGTCTGATCCTCAAGTTATGCAGCAGTCTCTTATGCTGTTTGAAGACTCTGCTGCCAGGGTTTCCCAAGGGCATCCACCTAGCCCTTCCCCAGGGGTGGAAGAGATAGAATGCACTAACGCACAACCACTTATTTTTCCTGATGATGAGGACATGGGAATACCACCTCAGCACGTCTCTGATGATGACGAAACACAGGTGCCAACTGCTGCGTCTTTCTGCAGTGTGCAGACTGAACAGGAGGTCAGGGATCAAGACTGGGTGGAAGACGATGCAGGGGACGATGAGGTACTAGACCCCACATGGAATGAAGGTCGTGCCACTGACTTTCACAGTTCGGAGGAAGAGGCAGTGGTGAGACCGAGCCAACAGCGTAGCAAAAGAGGGAGCAGTGGGCAAAATCAGAACACCCGCCGCCAAGAGACTCCGCCTGCTACTGACTGCCGCCATCTGGGACCGAGCACCCTAAAGGCAGCTTCAAGGAGTTCCCTGGCATGGCACTTCTTCAAACAATGTGCTGACGACAAGACCCGAGTGGTTTGCACGCTGTGCCATCAGAGCCTGAAGCGAGGCATTAACGTTCTGAACCTTAGCACAACCTGCATGACCAGGCACCTGCATGCAAAGCATGAACTGCAGTGGAGTAAACACCTTAAAAACAAGGAAGTCACTCAGGCTCCCCCTGCTACCTCTTCTGCTGCTGCCGCCTCGGCCTCTTCTGCTGCTGCCGCCGCCTCGGCATCTTCTGCTGCTGCTGCCGCCGCCTCGGCCTCTTCCTCCGCCTCTGGAGGAACGTTGGCACCTGCCGCCCAGCAAACATGGGATGTACCACCAACACCACCACCTGCGTCACCAAGCATCTCAACCATGTCACACGGCAGCGTTCAGCTCTCCATCTCACAAACATTTGAGAGAAAGCGTAAATTCCCACCTAGCCACCCTCGATCCCTGGCCCTGAATGCCAACATTTCTAAACTACTGGCCTATGAAATGCTGTCATTTAGGTTAGAGGACACAAACAGCTTCAAACAGCTCATGTCACTTGCTGTCCCAAAGTATGTTGTTCCCAGCCGCCACAACTTCTCCAAGAGAGCCGTGCCTTCCCTGCACAAACAAGTGTCCGATAAAATCAAGTGTGCACTGCGCAACGCCATCTGTGGCAAGGTCCACCTAACCACAGATACGTGGACCAGTAAGCACGGCCAGGGACGCTATATCTCCCTAACTGCACACTGGGTAAATGTAGTGGTGGCTGGGCCCCAGGCGGAGAGCTGTTTGGCGCACGTCCTTCCGCCGCCAAGGATCGCAGGGCAACATTCTTTGCCTCCTGTCTCCTCCTCCTCCTACTCAGCTTCCTCCTCCTCTTCTTCCACCTGCTCATCCAGTCAGCCACACACCTTCACCACCAACTTCAGCACAGCACGGGGTAAACGTCAGCAGGCCATTCTGAAACTCATATGTTTGGGGGACAGGCCCCACACCGCACAGGAGTTGTGGCGGGGTATAGAACAACAGACCGACGAGTGGTTGCTGCCAGTGAGCCTCAAGCCCGGCCTGGTGGTGTGCGATAATGGGCGAAATCTCGTTGCAGCTCTGGGACTAGCCGGTTTGACGCACATCCCTTGCCTGGCGCATGTGCTGAATTTGGTGGTGCAGAAGGTCATTCGCAACTACCCCGACATGTCAGAGCTGCTGCATAAAGTGCGGGCCGTCTGTTTCGCGCATCCGGTGTTCACACCCTGCCGCTGCTCGCCTGTCTGCGCTACAGCGTAACTTCGGCCTTCCCGCTCACCGCCTCAAATGCGACGTGCCCACCAGGTGGAACTCCACCTTGCATATGCTGGACAGACTGTGCGAGCAGCAGCAGGCCATAGTGGAGTTTCAGCTGCAGCACGCACGGGTCAGTCGCACTGTGGATCAGACCCACTTCACCACCAATGACTGGGCCTCCATGCGAGACCTGTGTGCCCTGTTGCGCTGTTTCGAGTACTCCACCAACATGGCCAGTGGCGATGACGCCGTTATCAGCGTTACAATACCACTTCTATGTCTCCTTGAGAAAACACTTAGGGCGATGATGGAAGGGGAGGTGGCCCAGGAGGAAGAGGAGGAAGAGGAATCATTTTTAGCTTTTTCAGGCCAGTCTCTTCGAAGTGACTCAGAGGGAGGTTTTTTGCAACACCAGAGGCCAGGTACAAATGTGGCCAGACAGGGCCCACTACTGGAGGACGAGGAGGACGAGGATGAGGAGGAGGTGGAGGAGGATGAGGATGAAGCATGTTCACAGCGGGGTGGCACCCAAAGCAGCTCGGGCCCATCACTGGTGCGTGGCTGGGGGGAAACACAGGACGATGACGATACGCCTCCCACAGAGGACAGCTTGTCCTTACCTCTGGGCAGCCTGGCACACATGAGCGACTACATGCTGCAGTGCCTGCGCAACGACAGCAGAGTTGCCCACATTTTAACGTGTGCGGAATACTGGGTTGCCACCCTGCTGGATCCCCGGTACAAAGACAATGTGCCCACCTTACTTCCTACACTGGAGCGTGATAGGAAGATGCGCGAGTACAAGCGCACGTTGGTAGACGCGCTACTGAGAGCATTCCCAAATGTCACAGGGGAACCAGTGGAAGCCCAAGGCGAAGGCAGAGGAGGAGCAAGAGGTCGCCAACGCAGCTGTGTCACGGCCAGCTCCTCTGAGGGCAGGGTTAGCATGGCAGAGATGTGGAAAAGTTTTGTCAACACGCCACAGCTAAGTGCACCACCACCTGATACGGAACGTGTTAGCAGGAGGCAACATTTCACTAACATGGTGGAACAGTACCTGTGCACACCCCTCCACGTACTGACTGATGGTTCGGCCCCATTCAACTTCTGGGTCTCCAAATTGTCCACGTGCCCAGAGCTAGCCTTTTATGCCTTGGAGGTGCTGGCCTGCCCGGCGGCCAGCGTTTTGTCTGAACGTGTATTCAGCACGGCAGGGGGCGTCATTACAGACAAACGCAGCCGCCTGTCTACAGCCAATGTGGACAAGCTGACGTTCATAAAAATGAACCAGGCATGGATCCCACAGGACCTGTCCATCCCTTGTGCAGATTAGATATTAACTACCTCCCCTTAACAATATATTATTCTACTCCAGGGCACTTCCTCATTCAATACTATTTTTAATTTAATTTTACCATTATATTGCGGGGCAACCCAAAGTTGAATGAACCTCTCCTCTGTCTGGGTGCCGGGGCCTAAATGTGTGACAGTGGCCTGTTCCAGTGGTGGGTGACGTGAAGCCTGATTCTCTGCTATAACATGAATACAGATTCTGCGCTGACATAAGGCCAGATTCTCTGTTACGGGACCTCTCTCCTCTGCCTGGGTGCCTGGGCCTAAATGTGTGACAGTGGCCTGTTCCAGTGGTGGGTGACGTGAAGCCTGATTCTCTGCTATGACATGAATACAGATTCTGCGCTGACATAAGGCCAGATTCTCTGTTACGGGACCTCTCTCCTCTGCCTGGGTGCCTGGGCCTAAATGTGTGACAGTGGCCTGTTCCAGTGGTGGGTGACGTGAAGCCTGATTCTCTGCTATGACATGAATACAGATTCTGCGCTGACATAAGGCCAGATTCTCTGTTACGGGACCTCTCTCCTCTGCCTGGGTGCCTGTGCCTAAATGTGTGACAGTGGCCTGTTCCAGTGGTGGGTGACGTGAAGCCTGATTCTCTGCTATGACATGAATACAGATTCTGCGCTGACATAAGGCCAGATTCTCTGTTACGGGACCTCTCTCCTCTGCCTGGGTGCCTGGGCCTAAATGTGTGACAGTGGCCTGTTCCAGTGGTGGGTGACGTGAAGCCTGATTCTCTGCTATGACATGAATACAGATTCTGCGCTGACATAAGGCCAGATTCTCTGTTACGGGACCTCTCTCCTCTGCCTGGGTGCCTGGGCCTAAATGTGTGACAGTGGTGGGTGACGTGAAGCCTGATTCTCTGCTATGACATGAATACAGATTCTGCGCTGACATAAGGCCAGATTCTCTGTTACGGGACCTCTCTCCTCTGCCTGGGTGCCTGTGCCTAAATGTGTGACAGTGGCCTGTTCCAGTGGTGGGTGACGTGAAGCCTGATTCTCTGCTATGACATGAATACAGATTCTGCGCTGACATAAGGCCAGATTCTCTGTTACGGGACCTCTCTCCTCTGCCTGGGTGCCTGGGCCTAAATGTGTGACAGTGGCCTGTTCCAGTGGTGGGTGACGTGAAGCCTGATTCTCTGCTATGACATGAATACAGATTCTACGCTGACATAAGGCCAGATTCTCTGTTACGGGACCTCTCTCCTCTGCCTGGGTGCCTGGGCCTAAATGTGTGACAGTGGCCTGTTCCAGTGGTGGGTGACGTGAAGCCTGATTCTCTGCTATGACATGAATACAGATTCTGCACTGACATAAGGCCAGATTCTCTGTTACGGGACCTCTCTCCTCTGCCTGGGTGCCTGGGCCTAAATGTGTGACAGTGGCCTGTTCCAGTGGTGGGTGACGTGAAGCCTGATTCTCTGCTATGACATGAATACAGATTCTGCGCTGAGATAAGGCCAGATTCTCTGTTACGGGACCTCTCTCCTCTGCCTGGGTGTCGGGGCCTAAATGTGTGACAGTGGCCTGTTCCAGTGGTGGGTGACGTGAAGCCTGATTCTCTGCTATGACATGAATACAGATTCTGCGCTGACATAAGGCCAGATTCTCTGTTACGGGACCTCTCTCCTCTGCCTGGGTGCCTGGGCCTAAATGTGTGACAGTGGCCTGTTCCAGTGGTGGGTGACGTGAAGCCTGATTCTCTGCTATGACATGAATACAGATTCTGCGCTGAAATAAGGCCAGATTCTCTGTTACGGGACCGCTCTCCTCTGTCTGGGTGCCGGGGCCTAAATGTGTGACAGTGGCCTGTTCCAGTGGTGGGTGACGTGAAGCCTGATTCTCTGCTATGACATGAAGACAGATTCTGCGCTGACATAAGGCCAGATTCTCTGTTACGGGACCTCTCCTCTGCCTGGGTGCCTGGGCCTAAATGTGTGACAGTGGCCTGTTCCAGTGGTGGGTGACGTGAAGCCTGATTCTCTGCTATGACATGAAGACTGATTCTGCGCTGACATGAAGCCAGATTCTCTGCTATGGCATGAAGAGACTGATTCTCTGCTGACATGAAGCCAGATTCTTTGCTATGGCATGAAGAGACTGATTCTCTGCTGACGTGAAGCCAGATTCTCTGCTATGGGACCTCTGTCCAATTGATATTGGTTCATTTTTATTTTTTTAATTTTAATTCATTTCCCTATCCACATTTGTTTGCAGGGAATTTACCTACATGTTGCTGCCTTTTGCAGCCCTCTAGCTCTTTCCTGGGCTGTTTTACAGCCTTTTTAGTGCCCAAAAGTTTGGGTCCCTATTGACTTCAATGGGGTTCGGGTTCGGGACGAAGTTCGGGTCGTGTTCGGATCCCGAACCCGAACATTTACGGGAAGTTCGGCCGAACTTCTCGAACCCGAACATCCAGGTGTTCGCTCAACTCTAGTAGGAACTCCTATTCCTAGCTGAGGAATCAATTTCAGCATCTGGCACTAGGTTGAAGTCTCCACAAATTATTAGGTGGCCTTGTTGCAATTTCGCCGTTTTTGCTAGTACTTTGTTAAGGAAATGTAGCTGGTGCCTATTAGAAGCATAGACAGCCACTATGGTATACGCTAAGTTATTTATAGTGCATGTTAAGATAATGAATCTACCAATTTTGTCTAGGAGTATATTACTGGGTGAAAAAGCGATAGAATTCCTAAAGGCTAATAGGACTTCTCTCTTTTTCTTGTGGTAGTGAGACTGTACGATATGTGGGAATAAATAATGTCTGATCCTATGCGCATCTTAGTTTAATATATGGGTCTCCTGTACACACAGAATATCAGCTTTGAGATCGGGTGCTTCTGACCACATAAAAGACCTTTTCTGGGGACTATTTAGCCTTTTGGCATTTAAAGAGACTAATTTAAGAACCATGGGAAATTGTCAAAAAGCTAATGACTAGAGTTGAGCGAACACCTGGATGTTCGGGTTCGAGAAACTCGGCCGAACTTCCCGGAAATGTTCGGGTTCGGGATCCGAACTCAACCCGAACCCGAACCCCATTGAAGTCAATGGGGACCCGAACTTTTCGGCACTAAAAAGGCTATAAAATAGCCCAGGAAAGGGCTAGAGGGCTGCAAAAGGCAGCAAAATGTAGGTAAATCCCCTGCAAACAAATGTGGATAGGGAAATGAATTAAAATAAAAATAAAATAAATTAAAATTAACCAATATCAATTGGAGAGAGGTCTCATGGCAGAGAATCAAGCTTCGTGTCATAGCAGAGAATCAGGCTTCACGTCACCCACCACTGGAACAGGCTATTGTCAGATATTTAGGCCCCGGCACCCAGACAGAGGAGAGAGGTCCCATAGCAGAGAATCAGGCTTCATGTCATAGCAGAGAATCAGGCTTCAAGTCATAGCAGAGAATCAGGCTTCATTGCATAGCAGAGAATCAGGCTTCACGTCACCCACCACTGGAACAGGCCATTGTCAGATATTTAGGCCCCGGCACCCAGACAGAGGAGAGAGGTCCCATAGCAGAGAATCAGGCTTCATGGCATAGCAGAGAATCAGGCTTCACGTCACCCACCACTGGAACAGGCCACTGTCAGATATTTTTAGGCCCCGGCACCCAGACAGAGGAGAGAGGTCCCATAGCAGAGAATAAGGCTTCATGTCATAGCAGAGAATCAGGCTTCAAGTCATAGCAGAGAATCAGGCTTCATGTCATAGCAGAGAATCAGGCTTCATGTCATAGCAGAGAATCAGGCTTCATGTCATAGCAGAGAATCAGGCTTCATGTCATAGCAGAGAATCAGGCTTCATGTCATAGCAGAGAATCAGGCTTCACATCACCCACCACTGGAACAGGCCATTGTCAGATATTTAGGCCCCGGAACCCAGACAGAGAGAGGTCCCATAGCAGAGAATCAGGCTTCATGGCATAGCAGAGAATCAGGCATCACGTCACCCACCACTGGAACAGGCCACTGTCAGATATTTTTAGGCCCCGGCACCCAGACAGAGGAGAGAGGTCCCATAGCAGAGAATAAGGCTTCATGTCATAGCAGAGAATCAGGCTTCAAGTCATAGCAGAGAATCAGGCTTCATGTCATAGCAGAGAATCAGGCTTCATGTCATAGCAGAGAATCAGGCTTCATGTCATAGCAGAGAATCAGGCTTCACATCACCCACCACTGGAACAGGCCATTGTCAGATATTTAGGCCCCGGCACCCAGACAGAGAGAGGTCCCATAGCAGAGAATCAGGCTTCATGTCATAGCAGAGAATCAGGCTTCAAGTCATAGCAGAGAATCAGGCTTCAAGTCATAGCAGAGAATCAGGCTTCACGTCACCCAACACTGGAACAGGCCATTGTCAGATATTTAGGCCCCGGCACCCAGACAGAGGAGAGAGGTCCCATAGCAGAGAATCAGGCTTCATGTCATAGCAGAGAATCAGGCTTCATGTCACCCACCACTGGAACAGGCCATTGTCAGATATTTTTAGGCCCCGGCACCCAGACAGAGGAGAGAGGTCCCATAGCAGAGAATCAGGCTTCATGTCATAGCAGAGAATCAGGCTTCATGTCACCCAACACTGTAACAGGCCATTGTCAGATATTTTTAGGCCCCGGCACCCAGACAGAGGAGAGAGGTCCCATAGCAGAGAATCAGGCTTCATGTCATAGCAGAGAATCATGCTTCATGTCACCCAACACTGGAACAGGCAACTGTCAGATATTTTAAGGCCCCGGCACCCAGACAGAGGAGAGAGGTCTCATAACAGAGATTCAGGCTTCATGTCATAGCGGAGAATCAGGCTTCATATCACCCAACACTGGAACAGGCCACTGTCAGATATTTTTAGGCCCCGGCACCCAGACAGAGGAGAGGTTCATTCAACTTTGGGTTGCCCCGCAATATAATGGTAAAATGAAAATAAAAAAAGGATTGAATGAGGAAGTGCCCTGGAGTACAATAATATATGGTTAAGGGGAGGTAGTTCTAAATGTCTAATCTGCACACCGGGGATCCAGCAGGGTGGCAACCCAGTAGTCCGCACACGTTAAAATGTGGGCAACTCTGCTGTCGTTGCGCAGGCACTGCAGCATGTAGTCGCTCATGTGTGCCAGGTTGCCCAGAGGTAAGGACAAGCTGTCCTCTGTGGGAGGCGTATCGTCATAGTCCTGCGTTTCCCCCCAGCCACGCACCAGTGATGGGCCCGAGCTGCGTTGGGTGCCACCCCGCTGTGAACATGCTTCTTCCTCATCCTCCTCCACCTCCTCCTCATCCTCGTCCTCCTCGTCCTCCAGTAGTGGGCCCTGTCTGGCCACATTTGTACCTGGCCTCTGGTGTTGCAAAAAACCTCCCTCTGAGTCACTTCGAAGAGACTGGCCTGAAAGTGCTAAAAATGACCCCTCTTCCTCCTCTTCCTCCTCCTGGGCTACCTCCTCTTCCATCATCGCCCTAAGTGTTTTCTCAAGGAGACATAGAAGTGGTATTGTAACGCTGATAACGGCGTCATCGCCACTGGCCATGTTGGTGGAGTACTCAAAACAGCGCAACAGGGGTCAGGTTTCGCATGGAGGCCCAGTCATTGGTGGTGAAGTGGTGCTGTTCCGCAGTGCGACTGACCCGTGCGTGCTGCAGCTGAAACTCCACTATGGCCTGCTGCTGCTCGCACAGTCTGTCCAGCATGTGCAAGGTGGAGTTCCACCTGGTGGGCACGTCGCATATGAGGCGGTGAGCGGGAAGGCCGAAGTTCCGCTGTAGCGCAGACAGGCGAGCAGCGGCAGGATGTGCACGCCGGAAGCGCGCACAGACAGCCCGCACTTTATGCAGCAGCTCTGACATGTCGGGGTAGTTGTGAATGAACTTCTGCACCACCAAATTCAGCACATGGGCCAGGCAAGGGATGTGCGTCAAACCGGCTAGTCCAGGAGCTGCAACGAGATTTCGCCCATTATCGCACACCACCAGGCCGGGCTTGAGGCTCACCGGCAGCAACCACTCGTCGGTCTGTTGTTCTCTACCCCGCCACACATGGCGTTGCGCAGTGCACACTTGATTTTATCGGATACTTGGTTGTGCAGGGAAGGCACGGCTCTCTTGGAGAAGTAGTGGCGGCTGGGAACAACATACTGTAGGACAGCAAGCGACATGAGCTGTTTGAAGCTGTCTGTGTTCACCAGCCTGAATGACAGCATTTCATAGGCCAGTAGTTTAGAAATGCTGGCATTCAGGGCCAGGGATCGAGGGTGGCTAGGTGGGAATTTACGCTTTCTCTCAAATGTTTGCGAGATGGAGAGCTGAACGCTGCCATGTGACATGGTTGAGATGCTTGGTGACGGAGGTGGTGGTGTTGGTGGTACATCCTCTGTTTGCTGGGCGGCAGGTGCCAACGTTCCTCCAGAGGCGGAGGCCGAGGTAGCAGGGGGAGCCTGAGTGAGTTCCTTGTTTTTAAGGTGTTTACTCCACTGCAGTTCATGCTTTGCATGCAGGTGCCTGGTCATGCAGGTTGTGCTAAGGTTCAGAACGTTAATGCCTCGCTTCAGGCTCTGATGGCACATCGTGCAAACCACTCGGGTCTTGTCGTCAGCACATTGTTTGAAGAACTGCCACACCAGGGAACTCCTTGAAGCTGCCTTTGGGGTGCTCGGTCCCAGATGGCAGTGGCCAGTAGCAGACCGACTCTCTTGGCGGCGGGTGTTCTGCTTTTGCCCACTGCTCCCTCTTTTGCTACGCTGTTGGCTCGGTCTCACCACTGCCTCTTCCTTCGAATTCTGAAAGTCAGTGGCACGACCTTCATTCCATGTGGGGTCTAGGACCTCATCGTCCCCTGCATCGTCTTCCACCCAGTCTTCCTCCCTGACCTCCTGTTCAGTCTGCACACTGCAGAAAGACGAAGCAGTTGGCACCTGTGTTTCGTCATCATAAGAGACGTGCTGAGGTGGTATTCCCATGTTCTCATCAGGAAACATAAGTGGTTGTGCGTTAGTGCATTCTATCTCTTCCACCCCTGGGGAAGGGCTAGGTGGATGCCCTCGGGAAACCCTGGCAGCAGAGTCTTCAAGCAGCATAAGAGACTGCTGCATAACTTGAGGCTCAGACAGTTTCCCTGATATGCATGGGGGTGATGTGACAGACTGATTGGCTTGGTTTTCTGGCGCCATCTGTGCATTTTCTGCAGAAGACTGGGTGGGAGATAATGTGAAAGTGCTGGATCCACTGTCGGCCACCCAATTGACTAATGCCTGTACCTGTTCAGGCATTACCATCCTTAGAACGGCATTGGGCCCCACCAAATATCGCTGTAAATTCTGGCTGCTACTGGGACCTGAGGTAGTTGGTTCACTAGGACGTGTGGCTGTGGCAGAACGGCCACGTCCTCTTCCAGCACCAGAGGGTCTACTAACACCACCACGACCATGTCCGCGTCCCTTACTAGATGTTTTCCTCATTGTTACCGTTCACCACAATAAGAAAAAAATTATTTGGCCCAATGTATTGAATTCAAATTCAGGCCTTTTTTTTACAGGCACCTAACACTATCTGTATAAAAGAATAGAAGTGGGGCACTCTCTAAAAGTATAGGGATCTTTTATTACACATATCACAATAAATTAGTAAAAAAAAATCACAATAGGATATCAGCGATAAAATAGAAAAACAGCAGATAAAATGTTAATACTGACAATGGCATAAATGATAGACTAAAAGGATGATAAAAAATATATTATATTGGACAATAAATCAATATAGATAAGATCCCAATATGTATATGAATTTTTGAGAATAAGATGTTGTACTCGGATATTCAATAATAATAGTGTTCACTGATCATACTCTGATATATAGTTCCATACACGGTAATCCACTCCTGCAACCAGTCCTTTTAACAAATATTAATTTATGATGGTCAGAGTCCCAAGCGTATGCAGCTTTAAAGGTTTGTTTGGACAGTAATTCAGCTGCTCATATGCACAGCGGCATCCCGCTGTATTGATAGGAAGCGATCGCTTTAGATGGGATATGCAAGGTCTTACCCGAGGATCTTTTGTGCTGGATGATGACCCCTCGACTCGGCGTGTAACTCCTAACTCCGGTCTCAAGGGTTGGTATTCAGATTCGAATTTGGCGCCAGTGAAGTTGTTTACTACACGTGGTTGGGTTACCTTGCGTGTAGTAGCGTTTGTGTACTTCGGCGATTCGCTGATTTATATAACAATCTCCAGACTTCCTCGGTCTTGCAGTCCCTCTCCTCTTAATGGGGGGATTAATGCCAGACGCGTTTCGGGGATTTGGAAGAATGACCCCTTCCTCAGTGGTTCTGTTTTTTTTTACTAATTTATTGTGATATGTGTAATAAAAGATCCCTATACTTTTAGAGAGTGCCCCACTTCTATTCTTTTATACATTTATTCCTATCAGACTGGGTGTTGTCTGTTAGTGGGTGCACCTTTTCTGGATCCCCATCTAAATTTAGTGCGACATTACCTATATTTACCTAACACTATCTGGCTATCTATTTAGGTACCGTATTACACTAATACAGGCACAGCAGTAACGACAGATTTAGCCGAATATAAATTGTAGGCCTAGTATTTAGGCGCTGGATGACAGGTATCCCTTTTACGGACAGAATTAGACTTGGAAATGCACGGTAGTGTGTGAAGTTATTGAGGATGACCCTATCTGCACCTTCAATCTAATATACCCTTTTATGGATAGATTTAACCTTGGCCTGATAGAGCAGAAACCCCTAATTTAGGGAATTGCTAAGTTGGGAATTGTATTCAACCCAGAACAAAAACTGTGCTTCGGCAGACAGCAGACAGTGTTACAATTGGCTAGCCATAGCTGAAACACCAGATTTAGGGTACTGCTATTTTGGCAATTGTATTTTACCCCTCAATAAAATAGCAAGCACAGCCAAGCCCCTGATGTAGGATATAGCAAAAAAAAAAACACACTATTGATGGTTAAAAATTGACTTATTGGCAGCTTGTGCTGGCGCACCACAAGACACAAAATGGCCGCCGATCACCCCAGAAAAAAGTGACTGAAAAACGCTCTGGGCAGCCTTAAAACAGTGAGCAATAGAATAGCAGAGGTTGTATGATACACAGCTGTATATCGATCACTTCAGTAAATAAATCCCTGCCTAATTTCGCCCTAACAGCAGCAGCTGCATCCTCTCCCTACACTGATCAGAGCAGAGTGACGAGCGGCGCTACATGACTCCAGCTTAAATAGAGGCTGGGTCACATGCTGCACTGGCCAATCACAGCCATGCCAATAGTAGGCATGGCTGTGATGGCCTCTTGGAGCAAGTAGTATGACGCTTGTTGATTGGCTGCTTTGCAGCCTTTCAAAAAGCGCCAAGAAAGCGCCGAACACTGAACCCGAACCCGAACCTGGACTTTTATGAAAATGTTCGGGTTCGGGTCCGTGTCACGGACACCCAAAAATTCGGTACGAACCCGAACTATACAGTTCGGGTTCGCTCATCCCTACTAATGACACTTGCTAGAATCATTATGACAACAAATATGGGTCTGCTCCCAACTCCCTCCTCGCCCCACCATTCATAACTATCTGATACACGACTGTAAAGGCAAATGAAGAGCATAAAAGAACAAATATAGAACAAGTAAAGAAAAAAAAAGAAAACAAACAATAATTCAAACCGGAGTAAATAGTGACCCGCGGAGGTGTGTAATCCGGTTTTAGGACTTAAAGGGGAACAAGTCCTGTTTGATGCCAAGCACTAAAGTGCACTCCAATGCACAAACTAAAGGAGATAACATCAATGCTTGGGGTGGCGTGGGGGCAATTTGTGGAGTTCCTCTTCTGAGGGTAAAAGGTAAGTTCCAAGAACCCAGCAGGCGACGACCCTCCTCCACCGATGCAATGCTATGTGGCTTGCCGTTATCGGTGAGCAGGAGCTTCACGGGGAACCCCCACTTGTAAGCAATACTGTGCTCCCTAAAGATGGTTGTAATTGGAGCCAGCAGGCGCCTTTGTCTCAGCGTAGTGGCCGACAGGTCAGCATATAATTTCACAGGCTGAAAAGGCGCAGGCATCTCAGAAATCTGACGAGCTGCCATCAATAAGGCTTCTTTCGTACGGAAGAAATGTATCCGTGCCAGAGTGTCTCTGGGAGTAGTCTCGGCAAATGCCGAGGTCTGGGGATCCGATGAGCCCTGTCTATAATCAAGTCCTGATCTGCACAGGAGGGCAACAGCTTTTTCATCAGCGATTTTAAGTAGTCCGCTAGCTCTGAGGGACCAACTTCTTCAGGTATGCCCCGAAATTTTATATTGTTTCGCCTAGAGCGATCCTCTAGGTCGTTCATTTTGGCTTTTATGCGGTCGATTTCCGCTTGCATAGCTTCTTGATTGTCGATCAATTGATTATGCGAAGCTGCAAACTCCCCCATTTTAATTTCGACATGCGAGACTCTCGACTCTAGGCCCGCAACAGATGACTTTAGCGGGGTTATCAGGGAGGAGAAATCAGAATGGAGGGCTGCGCTAAAAGCGATCAGCATCTCTTTCAAGAGATTCCCCGATGCAGGTTGATCTGAGGTGGGTAGCTTGTGTAAAATGTCATTGATAGGATGGGCATCTAGGCCCTCAGAGCTCACCTCGACGTCTGCCGCCGATTGAAGCCTAGGCCTCTGCTTCTCCGGGCTCCTCGTGTCTGAGCAGGATGGCGTCTGTACTCTTGCAACACCGGAGGAGGGAGATGAACCAGCGGAGCTGCCTGTCGTTGATGTCCGGGTATCAGACTTAGGTAAGCTGGGACTGCTCCTCGCTGGCTGTGGTAGTTCGCACTGTTGTGCTGGAGAAGATCTTGGTTCCTTCTCGACCGCATGAGGCAAAGATTCGTCCCACATTTCCGCTTTACTCATTTGGCCCAAATTTGCGCTTCTGTAATTAGTCTCACATTTGCGCCTCAATAACTTTTCCCATATTTCCCAAAACAAATTTTATAAATTTATCTCCCTTAAATTTGGTATCTTTTTCTCACGCTCCCTCTCCGGCGTGGAACCCTGACTCGCCGATAACCGTGATCAACATGGTAGGCTCAGAAAAGAACATCGAAAGTTGATAGAGAAGATATCCAAATGGATGGTGGATGTCACTGGGGCACCTCTTCATAGGTGACAGGAATATAAATAAATAAAAAATCAGTTGACATTTTTCAAATTTTGCCAGATAGAAACCCCTACTCTGCATACGTGACAGGGAATAAAATTTCTGAAATTCTTCTTTAATTGATGCGCGCCAACTCATTTCCGCTTTACTCATTTGGCCCACATTTGTGCTTCTGTAATTTGGCCCACATTTGCGCCTCAATAACTTTTCCCATGTTTCTGCTCGATCCCAATTTTTTTTTTAAATTTATCTCCCTTAAATTTGGTCTCTTTTTCTCACGCTCCCTCTCCGGCGTGGAACCCTGATTTGCCGATAACTGTGATCACCATGGTAGGCCCAGAAAAGAACATCGAAAGTTGATAGAGCAGATATCCAATTGGATCGTGAACATCACGGGGGTGTGCGACATGGTGGGGCAGTATGTTTACACACTCCTACACAAACTGACTGATGGTTCTGTTCCCTGCAACTTCTGGGTCTCCAAATTGGGCACATGGCCTGAGCTTGCCCTTTACGCCTTGGAGGTGCTGGCCTGCCCTGCAGCCAGTGTATTTTCTGAACGTGTGTTTAGCACGACTGGAGGGGGTTATCACAGATTATATTCCCCACTGTTTTGGGGTGTACCCTAATTAAAAAAATAAAATAAATCTATTTAAAACCAAAAAGCAGTGTAGGCTACCTCCTCCTCCACCGCCGCTTCCACCTTCACCACCACATCCACCGCCTCATCAACCTCCTACTCCATATGGGCCTCGTCCTCCTAGATCAAGATTATTAATTTTAATTTTTATGTATTGTATGTTATTTAAAGTCATTTCCCTATCCACATTTGTTTGCAGAGCGCTTGCCATGCTTTTAACCACATTTTGATGCTATTTGCAGCCCTCTAGCCCTTTCCATGACATGTTTACAGCCATTTTAGTGCTCAAAAGTTCAGGTCCCCATTGACTTCAATGGGGTTCAGGTTCGGGGTCAAGTTTGGGTCAAGTTCGGGTCCCGAACTAGAACTTTTTTGTGAAGTTCGGCCGAACCCATCGAACCCGAACATCCAGGTGTCCGCTCAACTCTATTTATAATCTTTCTAAGCCCGAACGCAAGGCCATGGAGGATTATATTAGAGAGAGTCTCATATAAGGGGCATATTAGACCCTCTGTCTCTCCGATGGGGGCGGGGTTTTTCTTTGTTAAGAAGGATGGTGGTCTCAAACCTTGTATCGATTACCGGAAATTAAAGGATAACTGTCACACTTAGACCCTAATTTCAATTTTCATATATGTAGTTACTAATAACATGATATTCCAGAATCAGTTACTATTAGACTGACTTACCCCATATTTAATAAGATTCAGCCCTTAGCATAAAACTGCAATTTCACTATTCAGTTAAGATGGCCGCCACTGCCCTCACCCTGAGGCAAATCCCACCTGCCCTCACTAGCCAGTAACAATAGCCCCCCAAAAGTGTCAGTAACCAGAGCCCTCCCCTTAAAGGGTTAATCTCCTGCAGCACAAAGGGGTCCTCTTACCACATGTTGCTTTCATTTATACACTGAGCAGACGGCAGATCTCCCTTCCCTGGTCTGCGCAGCTTCCACTCTACTTCTCCAGCTCTGCTGAGTGAGGGAGCATCTGCCAAGCGCAGGGACAGGGAGAAGTGCACACTGTTATCAGCTGCTGGGGAGGACCTGGCTTTAATCATTTACTTACAGTCCCTGGCTGTCAGTAATCTGACCCTGCACACAGCGTGCTTCTGCGTCCTCCGTCCTTCAACAGAGGACGACCATGCCTAGCAACCCTATTTTAAGCACAGGTAAAAGTAGGCAGTACAGGGAACAAAACTGTGGAATTAAGGGGTTATTGAATACACAGTAGGAGATATTAATCACCACAATCCAATACTCCCAAAAAAATATATATGACAGTTATACTTTAAATAAGATTACTATCTGGAATAGATACTCCATCCCATTGATTCCTGATTTGTTTAACCAGGTACTAGGGGCGGCCTGGTTTTCTAAGATTGATCTGAAAGGGGCATATAACTTAATCCGAATGAAGGAGGGAGACGAATGGAAGACAGTGTTCAATACTCCGGCTGGACACTTTGAATATCTGGTTATGCCTTTTGGACTCAGCAATGCCCCAGCTGTGTTCCAAAATTTCATGAACGATATTCTCAGGGAGTTCTTGGGTAAATTTGTTATTGTCTACTTTGATGACATTTATATTTTTCCCCTGATTTCGAATCTCATGTGTTTCATGTTAGATAAGTGTTGGAGGTTTTGAGGAAGAATCAGTTATCTGCTAAACAAGAAAAATGTGTCTTTGGGGTGCAGGAGATACTATTTCTCGGTCATGTTCTGACTCCTCACGCCTTCGAAATGGATCCTAGAAAGGTACTAGCAATTAAGGGATGGGTAAGACCATCATCCTTAAAAGACTTACAACGTTTCCTAGGGTTTGATAATTACTACCATAAATTCATAAAGAATTTTTCGGTAATTGCTAGACCGTTGACCGACCTCACTAAAAGAGGGGTGGATTTGGAAGATTAGTCTACTGAGGCCTTAACTTAATTTGAAACCCTAAATAAGGCATTCAGTAGCGCTCCCATTCTGATCCAGCCAGATCAGGAGAGACCTTTTATTGTGGACGTGGATGTGTCCAAGAACGGGGCAGGGGCGGTCCTCTAACAAGGTCCCTCTAACCTTACTAACCTAAGGCCTTGCACTTTCTTTTCCCCCACTGAGAGAAACTATGACATAGGGAATCGTGAATTGCTGGCCATTAAATGGGCGTTCGAGGAGTGCAGGCATTTTCTTGAAGGGGCAAAACATTGTGTCACTGTTGTCACTGATTATAAGAACCTAATGTTTCTCGAGTCTGCTAAGAGGTTAAATCCCCATCAAGCCAGATGGGCATAGTTTTTTTTACACATTTTAATTTCTCCATCACTTTCAGGCCAAGAAGTAGAAACGTGAAGGGTGACGCATTGTCTCTGAGCTTCTGTGCGTTTTAGCCTACGGATGCACCACCTGAACCCATTCTACCAGCTAATATCTTCGTAGCAGCCTTGTCCCAGGATATCACGGCTCTTATTAAGGCTGAACAACATCTTGCCCCGGCACCCACTCCAACAGAAAAGTTGTTTGTCCCCGTACAGTTTAGTCTCCGACTGTTGGGTGTCATGATTCTGTTTTGTGTGGACATTCTGGAATTGAGGGCACTAAGGAGCTGGTTTCTAGATCATATTTGTGGCCCACTCTAACTAGGGATGTCAAGTCCTATGTGTTCTGTCCCCACATGAAGGCGAATGAAGGTGTAACTGATAATGACTTTGTGACTGTCCTCCCTTCGTATCC
Organism: Bufo bufo; assembly: GCF_905171765.1. Classification (NCBI taxonomy): domain Eukaryota; kingdom Metazoa; phylum Chordata; class Amphibia; order Anura; family Bufonidae; genus Bufo; species Bufo bufo. The sequence continues at coordinate 262,281,254 of NC_053393.1, forward strand.
AAGCAGTGGAGCAGACCGATCCGGCAGATGCTCAGGTTAGATGGATCCAGACGTAGACATGAGGATGCAATCAAACGTGGGTTTATTTGATCCAGAGCAGTGACATACTGTGATGTAATACAGGAATGCAGTAGATGCTGTGATGTGGATGTCTTTCCTGAGGTAACTGTTAGTCAAAAACCCGATGCCTTCACAAGCCGAGGTGTGTGTCTCCAGTCACAAAGGAATGCAGCACTGAAAATGGCTACAGGAAGTGACAAGGACCAAGGCTGCTAAAACCACGCCCAGCAGAGAAAAAAACTTTATAGACAAGGAACAAGGCGTGCAGCATACGAATTCCAGCCAACAGATGGCAGCAGAGAACAATAGATGAAACAACATAGTAAGAGGAGATAATAATGCAGTGAAGGAATTAAATTTGAAAAGAACAGCACACTCCCCGTCTGAAATTCACTTCGGGAATTTCACTACGACGAATGTCCATAAAATATAAACAACCTGTAAAAGAACATGTTAGAATGCAAACATAGATTAGTCCTGTTTTCCAACTTGGAACAGAGAAGATATGCGAAGCTAGATACAGTCCTGTTCACCCTGCAGGGACGTTCTCGATGGGTAATATTAAAATGAGTTCATTGATTGGTCTTGAGAACGTTTTAAGCTCGCCTTTCCTGAAGATCTTCAACTCTACCTTCCTGACCTTGCCATCCTTGCTAGGGAAAACCTTTGAAATTAGTCCGATAGGCCAGTCAATCCTTTCGGTTTGTTGCTCTTTCATCAATACGAGGTCTCCTTCCTTCAAGTTTGGTTTGTGGTGTTGCCATTTTCTTCTTCCTTGAATAATACTGAGGTACTCCTTTCGCCACCTGTTCCAGAAGTAATCTGCTAGATATTGTACACGTTTCCAGTGTTTTAGGTAGATGTTAGCATGAGTAAATTCTCCACTAGGTATTAGCGTATTCTCAGTTTTTTGGTTAAGTAGAATAGCCGGAGTCAGTATGGCTGGTGTTTCAGGATCCATAGACACTGGCACAAGGGGTCTTGAATTGATAATGGCCGAAACTTCGGCGAGAAGGGTGACTAGAGTCTCATGTGTAAGTCTAGATGAGTTTACATACATCAACATAGAATTTAAGATGTTGCGTGAGATGCCGATCATTGTCTCCCAGGAGCCCCCCATGTGGGAACTATGAGGAGGATTGAAAATCCAGATGGAACCTTTTTCCGCCAACTGATCTTGAATGGACTTGGCTGCACAACTTATCTGAAAACCGAAGGAGTCAGCCGAGAGATCCCATCTGAGGCCCAAGCTCCTCTGCAAAGGTGGACTGTCCAGTCCCAAGTTAATGTCCTTGAATCCTGGTGCATGATCTCCTGATTCGAAGGCCCTCATAACGGCCAGGCTGTTTGAAGCAATTTTGTGTAGTCTAAGTTTAGCTTCGTACAACATACTTTGAGTCCTTTTGAGCAGATCGATAGCCGCTTCTTCAGCCGGTAGTGATTTGAGTCCATTGTCTACGTAGAAGTCCTGTCACAGCCGCTATCTCGGGCTGTGACCTTCCGTTTTTTGCTTGTTCGGCGCTCCTCGCTGAAGTTCCGTTTCTGTGTCATTTGTGGTTCTTTAGGGGTTAACTCCCCTGTGTGCCTATTAGGAGTTAATCCTCTGTCTG